>NC_065435.1:9691244-10302070 GCF_024364675.1 Aethina tumida | reverse complement strand
CACACACACACACAAGCACGTGCCAAAACTTGCACTGTCAATAATTATGTTTATAATGAGGAATTGATAAACAGTATTTCTGCGTTCGTACGAATGTTTACAAATAAAGTCGTTGGCCATTAGTTCCAGAAGCAACAATTTCTTCCACCACCTGCAATTTTTCCGATGCAAATAAATAAATTGTGCACCGGCCAACAATATAACATAATAACAGTCACCAGAATCTTCGTCGCGGCCCCAAGCAAGGTCGAGTGCCGGAGATAAGAGACTGTCGGGCCGGTAACACGAAATATCTGTCGAATTATGGGGCGTCCGTGGCCCCGGGGGGTTAAGTTGGGCCGCGATTGCCGGGAAGGCGATTTCGTTTCTTGCTTGACCGACCGGACGATTTCGAGACGACGCCGGGACTTTCGAAACATCTTTGTCACACATGCTGTAATTTTAATTAACATACGTCGTATAAAACGAATTTACTGTTATGCTATTGATGCCACATTAGTTTTGTAATTTTTTTTTTTCATAAAACAAACGTGTGGTTTGCCGTTGGAGTTGGGCGTTGTGAGGCTGAATAAAGGGGAAGGTTGTTTGAGGAAGGAAAAGGCTGTTGGAACTGTTGAACTCGGACGGTATAAATTTTTAAAGTGCACGTGGGTAAGATCGTGAACGTTTGTGAGTGGCTAGACCATTTTAAAATTAGAATACTATCTTGAATAAATTTACTGTCGTGTTTTGTAATCAAATATTAAATATTCCTTCTTGCAGACTTGTTTTGTAATATATATTGAATAAAGTTAAAAGTAGTGTTTTAACACGACGTCGACCGACCCAGAGGAGAAACAACTCGGAACGGCAGACAGTCGATAAAATGAATATATAATAATTTGCATTTTCTTATATATTCAAATCTGTTCGACTTGATTTCTTGGCGTTGAATATTACATTACCATTTAACATATTAAACTCTCACGTGTATCTTATGTGCGTTGTTCATATTTTTAATGCTGTCACTAAAATTTTCATTTTGTCTCCTTGAAGCACAACATTTCGATCTTCGATTTCGACACAGCCACTAAAGAATTCCTATTATTATTATAATTATTATTATTTTTGGACAACTCTTATCCAAATCTTTCCTGTCGTGCCATTATTAATTAATCATTATAATGGTCACGTTAATTGATGGAACTACATCCGTTAATTAATTGGGTTTTAAAGGTGATCCCCACATTTATTAATATTATTTTATTATTATCATTCAGACACACAAATCTCCAAAACGGATTTAGCGTAAAAAAATTATTTATTGTTTTATATTTATAAGTGTTTACGGATGGAACTGATGGCATTACATTGTTCAAAATACTTTTATCTTGGCTTGTACGATTCTAGAAAATATATTCAAATTTTTATCGACACAAGGACGAAATGATTAATATTATAAGATCAAGTTTAATGTTTATCATTTATTTTGTTGCTACTTGTGTCTGGTTAATGTTTAATGAATTCAGAAATATTTTTGAATACGGAAGATATCGCATTTTAACGGCGCCAAAAATCGTTTCCAATATTATTTATTGTTAATTATAAAATCAAGAACATTAATTATATTTTCGTATTTTATTATATTATGGTCACGTTTGAGGTCATGCATTTTTCCCCCTTCGAAATATATTATGGTTTTAAATATTTTATGGGCTGTGGAATTTTTTATTTTATTTTATTTGCCCTTCAAAATATGTTTCTTAGTAGTACTTAGTAGTACTAATAAAAAAGTTTTTGAATTTATTTTTGAGCTATTTAGTTTTATTCAATTTGAACCGTTTTTATTTTAAAACTTCATGAAACAATTACAAAAAATAATTCAAATGTCAAAACAATTTTAAAATAAAAAATGATCTATTTGATTACTGATTTAAAAATCGTTTGTTTTTGGTAATTTAAAAATTGTGTTTCTTCTCTATATTTCAGTACATTTTATATTTAACTTCTGAGGAACACTCAATTTTGGGTTTCCCATTAAAATTATTACAAGTTTTTGAATTTTTTTATAAGCTATTGAATTTTATTTAGTTTGAACCGTTTTTATTTTAGAACTTCGTGAGGAAATGACAAAAAACAAGGTAAAAATTCAAATGTCAAAACAATTTTAAAACAAAAAATTATTGATAATTGATTACTCAATTACAAATCGTTTATTTTTGGCAATTTTAAAAAATCTTTTCTCTATATTTTAGTATATTTTATTTATTTTTTATATAACTTCTGAATAACAAAACAAAATTTTGGTTTTCCCATAAAAATTATTTCAGGTTTTTGAATTTTGTTATAAGTTATCGAATTTTATTTAATTGGAATCGTTTTTATTTTAAATATTCATGAAAAAATGACAAAAACAAGGTAAAAATTCAGTGTCAAAACAATTTTAAAACAAAAAATTATTGATAATTGATTACTCAATTAAAAATCGTTTATTTTTACCAATTTAAAATTATTTCTCTTTTCTATATTTTAGTATATTTTATTAATTTTTTATATAACTTCTGAATAACAAACAATTTTGGTTTTCCCATTAAATTATTTCAAGTTTTTGAATTTTTTTATTAATTATTGAAATTTATTTAGTTTGCACCGTTTTTATTTTAAAACTTTATGTTAAAATGACAAAAAACAAGATAAAAAATCAAGTGTCAAAACAGTTTTAAAACAAAAATTTTTGATATTTGATTAGTCAATTAAAAATCGTTTATTTTGGCAATTTTAAAATTATATATATATATATATATATATATATATATATATATATATATATATATATATATATATATATATATATATATATATCTTCTCCATTTTTTAGAATATTTTAATAATTTTTTATACAACTTCTGAATAACATACAATTTTGACTTTCTTGTAAAAATTATTTTTTCAAGTTTTTGAATTGTTTTATGAAGCTATTGAATTTTATTTAGTTTGAAGCGTTTTTAATTTAAAACTTCATGAAAAAATGACAAAAAACAAAGTAAAAATTCAGTGTCAAAACAGTTTTAAAATAAAAAATTATTAATAATTCATTACTCAATTGAAAATTGTTTATTGTTTAACATTTGTCACTTCTCCATATTTTAGTATATTTTAATATTTTTTTATGACTTCTGAATAACACAATTTTGATTTTCTCATAAAAATATTTCATGATTTTGATATTTTTATAAGCTATTGAATTTTGTTTAGCTTGAACCACTTTTATTTTAAAACTTTTTTATTACTCAATTATTTTTGGTAAATTTAAAATAGTCCATGTTTTAGTATATTTTAATATTTTTTATATAACTTCTTAATAACAGATATTTTTGTTTTTTTTTGCTATTGAATTTTATTTAATTTTAATATTAATTAATCATAAATAGAATATTTTTGCCAATTTTAAAATTTTATGGATATCTTCCTGACATTTTTTTTAGTCTATCTTAATATTTTTTACTTAATTCCACTGTAGCACATATTTTTATACTTAAAATTCAAAATAATTCAGTTTTTTAAGTATGGTAAAAGTGTTTTGTCCCCCCTTAAACAGTTTAAAACATTATCCAATGAGCAAGCCAACCAACGAACAATGAAATAAATAATTATGATCAAAGTGCGTCCAGAATCGACAAAGGGCCGGTAGCACAAATTGTCCATTTTAATTGGAACCAATAGTGAAATTGCAGGTATCAGTCGATTTATTACTTATTTAGCAATTAAAGTAATTAGTGGTGTTAAATAGTTGTCGAATATTCATCGTCGTTACCACTTTACAACCCATTAAAATTATTATTAGAAGTGCGGAGTTAACCTCCGAGTCGATTGGAGCGAGTTGCGTTGGAGCGGCCACAATAAAATCAGAATTAGAATTGTGAATAAGTGTTTATTATGTAAAAAAAAAAAATTAACTGCCAGTTATAAGGTAATTAAAAGTTGTTGTTTTCGAAAATTATTTTCATGCAGTCATGCGGCCCTGAGAAGGAATTTGTTCAAGACCCCGACTTCCAGGTTTATATCTGGTGTTGGAAGTGGAAAGGTTCCAGCCTGTGCCTCCCCACTAACGCCAAAATCCGTGACGATAAAGATGCACTATCGGCTAACGCGACGTCGTACCTGAACGCCCTTTCGGCGATCACCTACGCCACCCCGTGACCACGTGAACTGCGCCACCCGTATAACAGATCCGTCTTGGTACAGGTGTGTCCCGCGGTCCGGATCCGAATTGGTGAGGTGAAATTTCGCCTAAACTGGTTTATCAATTGGCCGTACATTATAAAAATTGTTTTACATCTTCTTAATGACATATACATGTTGCTGTGTCTCCGTGCTACGTTTCAATGTCGCATTTAGTCCGGAGCCACGAGCACGGTTATGTGTTTGAATACATAATTCGGGACGGGCACATAACGAATGTGTATTTTGGAAGGGAGGAAGGGCTTAGGCGACCTTGACTGGAACCGACACGTTCGCTTCAATGGAACTGTGCTTGAACCGCTTCGGCATTCCGTATGACGAAACGCCATGGCGAAACTTGAGATTTTTGTTTTGTTCCGTTTTCTTCGCATCGCACTTTATTGTCTTTGTATTTGTGTTTTGTGCGGTCGAATACAGGGGGAAAATTAACCGCATCGTACGTGTGTGCGGTTTCTATCAGCACGCGTGTGATTGGCAAATCAAAGTTGACAAGAGTTATCAATTCGTACATGCTGCATGTCTAAAATAGTTTTTATTGTTTGTAGTTTTTCATTTTGTTCATTTGTTGTATGTATCTATATTTATCAATATTTATGTCTACTGTTATATAACAAACCAATAATCTAATAATATTCGAAGATTATAAAAATAGTTACAGGTGTTTAGCATCTAAAATCTATAATATTTTTAACCAGTTTATTAATAATATAATGAATAATGAAACGTCCTAAATTGGCTTATTCTTATTTTATATCAACATTATTTTAACTATTTGATAATGTTCCATGGTATATGTGAATGTACTAGACTTGCCAAAAAAAAAATATGTTCCAATAAATGCGAAAATGTTTCAGTAAATATGAGAATGTTCCAATAAATATATAAATATTCCAATAAATATGAGAATGTTCTGGTTCTAGTACAAATTTAGTTTGTTACCAAAGAGTCTTTTTACTCTTTGGTAACAAACTAAATTTGTACTAGAAAATTCTATGTAAATTTTACTAATTTTGAGTATGTTCTATTAATTAAATAAAATATTTTGAATTTGAACATATTCTACTTTTAAAAATATATAAATTGATCAATTGTTAAAAATCAAAAAATCGTTAATTTTACCTGAAAATGTTCCTTTAAATATGAGAGTGTTCCACTAAACTGCTTAAGATTTGCAATATGGAAATTAAAACAATAACATAACATAATTCAGTATATTAAATTATTAGAAATAATGGTTCTGGTAAATCGTTAAACTTTAAATATTTCTTTTACTTGAAAATTACCATTAAATTTGAAAATGTTCCACTTGTTAAAATGTATTAATTAGTATATTAATTTATCAAAAATAATCGTTAAACTTAAGCATTTCCTTTACTTGAAAATGTACCATTAAATTTGATAATGTTTCTTTAAATATGAGAATGTTCCAGTATATTGTTAATGTTCATGTAAATTTTGAAATCTTACAAATATATTCGTTTACTTTCTGTTACCTGGAAATGTTCTGTGAAGTGTGTCCCAATTAATATAAGAATATTAAATATTTTATTAAATTTGAAAGAGTACTAATAAATTAGATCATGTTCTTTTAACTATAAGAAATTTTTGTTAATTTTGAGAATGTTGCACCTGTTAAAATGTATAAATCAATATATAAAATTAACAAAAACAATCGTTTTTGTAAGTCGCTAAACATTAAGCATTTCCTTTACTTGAAAATGTTTCTTTAAATGTGAGAATGTTCCAGTATATTGTTATTGTTCATGTAAATTTTGAAATTTTACAAATATATTTTTTTACTTTCTGTTGTTTGAAAATGTTTTGTGTTGGGCATTCCAATTAATATAAGAATATTTCTGAAAATAAATTAAATATTTTGTTGAATTTGAAAGAGTATTAATAATTTTGATAATGTTTTTTTAACTATAAGAAATTTTTGTTAAATTTGAGAATGTTCCACCAGTTAAAATGTATAAATCAGTATATGAAATTATCAAAAATAAACATTTTTTTAAATCGCTAAACATTAAGCATTCCCTTTACTTAAAAATGTTTCTTTAAATATGAGAATGTTCCATTAAATTGCTTAAGACTCGCAATCTATAAATTAAAGTAATAAATTTAGACAAATATTCATTCATGTAAATTTTGAAGTTTTACAAATATATTTTTTCACTTTCTGTTATCTGAAAATGTTCTGTGAAGTGTGTTCCAATTAATATAAAAATATTTCTGAAAATAAATTAAATATTTTGTTAGATTTGAAAGGGTACTAATAAATTTGATCATGTTCTTGTAATTATAAGAATATTTTGTTAAATTTGAGAATGTTCCACATGTTAAAATGTATAAATAAATATATTAAATTACCAAAAATTACAAATTCTTGTAAATCGTTAAACTTTTCTTTTACTTGAAAATGTTCTATTAAATTTGGGAATGTTCCTTTAAATATGAGAATGTTCTAGTACATTGTTCGTTCATAATGTCGAAAATAAAACAATAAATGGGAAAAATATTCGTTCATGTAAATTTTGAAATTTGACAAACATATTTTTCTAGTTTATGTTACTGGTAATGTTCTGTGAAGTGAGTTCTAAATACTTTTAAGAATATTTTTGAAAATAAATTAAATATTTTATTGGATTTGAAATAAATTTGATCATGTTCTTGTAACTATAAAAATATTTTGTTAAATTGGAGAATGTTCTACTTGATATTAAATTATCAAAAATAGTCGTTTTTGTAAATCGTTAAACTTTGAACATTTCCTTCACTTAAAGTTTTCAATTGAATTTGATGCATGTTTCTTTAAATGTGAATGTTCCAGTACATTGTTTAGAATTCATAATATAAAAATTGATCCAATAAATTGAGAAAAATATTCGTTCATATAAATTTTGAAATTTTACAAATATAATTTTTCAGTTTCTGTTACCTGATAATGTTCTGTGAAGAGTTTTCTAATTCATTTAAGAATATTTCTGATAATAAATCAAATATTTTGTTTAATTTGAAGGAGTACTAATAAATTTGATCATGTTCTTTGACTGTAAGAATTTTTTTGTTAAATTTGAGAATGTTCCACTCCTTAAAATGTATATGTCAATAAATATATAAAATGATCAAAAGTAAACCGTTAGTAATGTTTTGTTAAGATTAAGTATGTTCTATAAACTTTAAAATATTTTGAACATAAATTAAATATTTTGTTGGAATTGAAAGATTACTAAATAAATTTCAAGATGTTCTATTAAATATAAGAATATTTTGTTAAATATGAGAATGTTCCATCTAATAATATATTAAATTATCAAAAATAATGGTCGTTGTAAATCGTTGAACTTAACCATTTCTTATTCTTGAAAGTGTACCATTAAATTTGAAAATGTTCCTTTAATCTTTGAGTCAATTTGTATACGTCGTTTAAGATACAATGTTAGAATCAAAATAATAAATAAACACTTTATTTCCTTTACTTGAGAATATTCCAATAATTTGAAAATTATATAGCATTATATTTGTGCCATAAATTTTGAGACTGTTCCAACATTTACATAAACACTCCCGTTTTCTAATTGTATGGTAAGTTGCCTTGCCATAATGAATATTTCGCATCATTGGCAACAGTTAAGACAAAAAAAAAAGAATCGTATCTCACATATTATCAACGGTTTCACGCCTGATAAGTGCGGAATATAATCTAGATAAATTTTGTTTAATTAGTAGATCAAAGGTAATCCATACGATGTCCTAATTTCTATAGAATAATCACTGTTAAGATAAATATTCATATTTTATCTACACAGCAATAAACTTTATGCAACGGTTCGAGTATGGGGTGACATTCGAACATAATTTTTTCACTTTATCATTGATCTAATCTAATAAAGACGGGAATTTCAGTCGGCACAATTTTCTACGGGCCATTAAATAAAATAACAAAACGGACGGTCGTGTAGGTGCGCTTATAAATATTTCGGACATGTATTGCATTACAAGGACGCTCGTCCCTACGGCCAACGTAATTAAGGCATTTTAAATACGAATTGTTTTCGTACGGTTTTATCATTTAAAGAGATAATTGTCAAATTTAACCGAACCCGAAAGATTATGCATATAAAATAAATTTGAAGGTTGAATCTTTTAAGAGAGAGGTCAAGGCTTGTGTGTGTGTGTGTGTTCGTGTGTGTTCGAAAGTGACAAAAGTGTAACGTCTCATCGCTCCGTGAATATTTATATCAAAAAAAGAAAACAAAACAGAAAATAAAATACAGTCTTGTAAATTATCAGGGAGATAAGTGTGAAGTGTATTTACTCATCTTTTTTTTTTTTTTTTTTTGATACGGCTGAGCGTATCTCTCATCTACGTTCTATTTAATTTTTTTGTTATGTACAGTGTACTGAGCTAGCAGACTGTTTGGTACCTACATAATAAATTTATTGTGAGAGAGTATCTATTATATTATATAACGTAAACAAATGGCTTGCACATATGTACGAAATGTTTACCTTTACTGATGTCTGATTTGGAATCTCAAAAATCAATAAAGGTGCAGATATGTATAGTTTATTTCCACAGATTTGCTATGCAAACAATTTCCTATAAAATTTTCTCACAATGGAAACTAAAGAAAAAATTATTACTATTATTTATGTACGTGGTAATTATCCACTAATCGCAGATGTGGTTTTAACAGGCAATTTCAAATATAATTCAATTATTGGCAATTATATTTAAACATTTGTTTAATTTATTGTTAATTTACGAACGATTGAAACCGTTTTTAGGGGCAATAATTACGATTGTTCGATTATTCACGTTTCAAAACATGTCATTGTAATTTTAACAATGTAAGTATTAACAATTAATAATAATATAAAATTCGTTATTGTGGTTTATGATTTTTGAAGCCTATTCACTGGATTATTAAAAGCATACGACGTTTTTTTAACGTTAGGAATATGTTTAATTATTTTATTTTACATCTTGATTCATTAATGTAATAACTATTCAACAAAAATGTTAATACAATTAATTTTTCATGGTAAAACAGAGGAAATTCGCAATTATAAAATGAAAAAAGAATAAATCTCAATGAACACAGCTAATTAAATATTATTTAAATGAAAGGAGGCATAATAAGGCAAATTATTTCAAATCATAACAGCTTTAATATTCAAATAACAATTGTCTGAGTTGTCGAATTTTATTTTTGAGGTAATAAATATTGATTAGTTAAATAAATCAAGTATTTTCCTGACGTAAATTAATGGAACATTCTTAGTAAGAATTTCCTACGTACTACCACAGAAAAAAGTATTCTCAAGTTTTATAAAATATTCTTAAGTGGCAGAAGTTAATAAAATCAGAAACATTTTAGTTTTTAATAAGCTTACATATTATTAAATTTAAAGGTACATTTTCAAATTAATACTGAAATTTAAAGGAACATTCTCGAATGAAATTATACAGATTTTTTATTTTTGGTACACCCTCAAGTAGCCATAAATATGGAAACATTATTGACTTAAATTAATGGAACATTCTCACATTTAATGGAACATTCTTATTAAGAATGTAAGAAACTTACATATTATCAAATTTATAGGTACATTTTCAAATGAATTGATAATACGGATTTTCTACTTCTGTTACACCCTGTATCACAACTTTCTTAACTTACATTAGTGGAACATTCTGAAATGGAATAGAACACAGTAATAATTTTTTGAGTGCCACAAAAAAATATTCTAAAATTGAATAAAATGTTTTCAAAGTGGCAGAAATATAAAATGTAGGTAAATAATGTTCTCAAATTTGTAAGAACATTGTTAAATTAATGGTCGAACCGACTGTAATATTTCCAAGTGGAAGGAAAATTTTTGCTGCAGATATTTGTTAATTTTGACACGTTCTCAACCATGAAACGTGAACATAAATTGCGATTAATATTTTATTTTTAATTGTGTTGTTTTCAACTTTATCCACCGATAAATTTCGAGTATTTTTTCCCAGTGTTAACCTTTTTCTATTGTAAGTATGCACATTTTAGAATGTTGGTCATTCTTTAAACAATAATAAAAAATTGGACCGTGTCCAGATAATAATACATTCCAAAATATCTCAACTGAAAAGTATTTTAAGACCCACATTAAAAGATTCATTACTGACCCCTGGTTGTCGTAAATTTGAAAAAATTTTAAGTGTGAATCACACGAATTTCGGACTGCGTCAAAACAACGTTGAATGTACTAGGAAAATAATATGTATAGGAAGTTCGAAACGAAATGGTAATTTCAGGGTCTGCTTCTACATTATATAATATTAAGTTTCACCAAATTTGGTTTTTGTCTTCTCCACACAAGGTTATTTACCTTTTGGTTAATCCAATAAAAACTGTCTACACCTTCAATATCTTTTAAATGATGATCAGATATGTTGAATCGATAACGAGTGACGCTCAAACATTAACATATATGAATTCTTTCAACCTTCGCAACGAAACTTTTAGGTATGGTTAAGTAAAAAAAAAAAATAACAAGGAGGACTTTTTAATATTTCCTTTTATTGCTTTATTTGACTAACAAAAGGGGGATTGTAAATTATCGCTTTGGCAGTTTTATGTTGCGTGGGTGTTTTTAATTCAATTAAATTGCATTTAGTAAAACAAAAAGTTACACTGCTTTATTTTTGCGAGGTTATTATTTTTAAACTATACAGGCCAAAAATAAACGTTCAGGTATTTTTGACTGAAATAAACGCACGAGTTTATAATCATGAGTTCAATTTTATAATTGTAATTGTTGCTGTTATGGCATGAACCCTTCATCTAATCCACTTATAATTATATGCTCTTTTACGAGTACAGTTTTGTATAAGCCATTTTTTTGAATGTTAACTGTTGCAAAAAAATCCAATTTGACGAATTCTCAGGAAATTGTTATTTTAATGTTGTAACAGTTATCTCAAAATAATTTGCCTTATTATGTCTCGTCTCAATATTTAATAATAATTATTTGTGTTCACATTAACAGTAATTTTTTATAATTTTGAATTTCCTTATTTCATCATAAAAATATTGACAAAATAATCAATATTAATTTGAAAATGTACTTATTATAAATTTGATAATAAGTAAGATTATTAAAACCCAAAGTTTTTATTAAATTTGAGAATGTTCAATTAATTTAAGTCAAGAAAGTTTCAAGATTCATGGATATTTGGGGGTGTACCAAAAATAGAAAATCTATATTATCATTTCATTTGAGAATGTTACATAAATTGCAGTATTAATTTGAAAATGTATATTTAAATTTGATAATATGTAAACTCAAATTTTTTGATTTTATTTAATAATATTTTAGACTTCTGTCACTTGATAATATTTTATTAAATTTGAGAATCCTTTTTTCTTACTAAGATTGTTCCATTAACTTTGAGAATGTTCCACCAATGTAAGTTAAGAAAGATTCAAAATTCATGGATACACTTGAGGGTGTAACAAAAATAGAAAATCTGTACTATCATTTCATTTGGAAATATTACTTTAAATTTCAATATTTGAATTTGAAAATGTACCTATAAATTTGATAATATGTAAGTTTCTTAACAATGTCCCATTAATTTAAGTCAATAAAATTTCGAGATTCATGAATACTCGAGGGTGTACCAAAAATAGAGAATCTGTAATATTATTATTATTATTTCATTTGTGAATGTTACCCTAAATTTTAGTATTAACTTGAAAATGTACCTTTAACATTGATGTGTAAGCTTATTAAAAACTGAAGTTTCTCTGGTTTTATTTAACTTCTGCTACTTAAGAATATTTTATAAAACTTCAGAATATTTTTTTCATTAAACTCTCGAAATTCACAATAAATTGGAGAATGTTCCTTTAATTTTGAAAATGTTCAAATAAATTCGATAATGTTCCTTTTTTGAGTTTTTTCTTTGGAAAGATAAATTTAGAATTTTAGAATATTTTGTTTTAGTGGCACACAAAAAATTATTACTATGTTCCATTCAATTTGAGAATGTTCCACTAATGTAAGTTAAGAAAGTTTTAAGTTTCATGGATACTTCAGGGTGTAAGAAAAATAGAAAATCTTTATTATCATTGTTACTTTAAATTTCAATATTAATTTGAAAATGTACCTATAAATTTGATAATATGTAAGTTTCTTACATTCTTACTAAGAATGTTCCATTGAATGTGAGAATGTTCCATTAATTTAAGTCAATATAGTTTAGAGATTCATGAACACTTGAAGGTGTATCAAAAATAGGAAATCTGTTTTATTATCTTATTTGAGAATGTTACCTTAAATTTCAGTATTAAGTTGAAAATGTACCTTTAAAATTGATATGTAAGCTTATTAAAAACTAAAATTTCTCTGATTTTATTTAACTTCTGCCACTTAACTAAGAATATTTTATAAATCTTTAGAATGTTTTTTCATTAAATCCTAGAAATTCACAATAAATTGGAGAATGTTCCTTTAATGTTGAAAATGTTCTAATAAATTTGATAATGTTCCTTTTTTAAATGTTTTCTTTAGAATGATAAATAAATTTAAAATTATAATAAATTATTATAAATAGTGACAGTTTTGTTAATTTTGAAAGTGTTCCATTAAATGTGAGAATGTTCTATTAATATAAAGCCGTTAAAAAGTGAGAACAGCAGTGGTTAAAGTTGAAAACAACGCGATTAAAAGTGAAATATTTATCGCAATATTGGTTTACATTCAGAAAAATATTTTTACACTCTGATTATGGTAAACTGTTGAGACTGGGTGATATGTGTGGTATTGTAAAATTTGTTTACTATAAATTACTACTATACAAACGAGTCGTGATAAGGGAAGTGTTTCCGGAAATCCGTAGTGTGAAATGTATCAGATACCTAACTTAATATCACAAAACCTCGTGTGTGCAAGTTTCAATATTTTACAGCACCGAAATTATCATAAAAGAGAAACGTTTCAGATTCACTCGTACGTTGCAAGCCGTGGAAATTTCCGACGGCCGAATTTGTCTATTTAAATAAATTAATGGCTGATAATTATAATTAAGTTCCAACAATCCGATGATAAGCCGAGCTCCTTTGAAAATAGAATCGGCCCGAGAAATGTTTATTTATTTTCCATCTCTTTTCGTATACACACGTGGTCTATTTTTACTTTAAAATTTTATTCGATTGGTTTACACATTAGACATCGGAAAGTGATGGAATGTTCAGTATAAACCGGATTTCGAAAAAACGAATTATAACTGGCGGACTTTTGATTACAACGGTTTTATCGCGTCGCGTCTCGAAAATGCAAGATGCCGTCGCGTTTCGTTTTGCACGTATTCCTCGGCCACTTCCTCGGACGGCGACAGGATTTGTGCGCCATTATTCAAAAACTTAACAACTGGGGGGACACCGTTTTCTTCGAATCATCGACACATTTCACGGGAATCGCCCGTGCTTGTGTGCACGAGTGTGTGTGTGTGTGTGGCACAAAATCAATATCGACGGAAAAGAACGTCTAATTCAATAATTCAGTAATGGATTTAGTTTTTATAATTTTAAGCATTTTGTATGTTTTTCCTTTATTCATATAATTCACTTAATTTACATCTATTTTATATAGTTTTTTTTTCTCTTGGAACACTATTAAATTTAATATTTTAGTAACGTATTTACCTTTGTTTTACCTTTGTTCTTGAAATGCTAATTTTATATCATTATTTATTATTTCATACAATTTTAAATGGTTTTTTCTGATAATGGTAGATTCTGATAGTTTTAAGTATTTTGTATGTTTTTCCTTTATTTTCAATTTTCTAATATTATATGGTCAATTCTTATAATTTCCGTGTATTTTATAAAGTTTTTTCTCTTATAACTTCATTAAATTTAATAATTTAACCATTTTTGATAATTATAACCATTTTATGTTTTTCCTTTATCTCCGAATCGACCATTTTAACTTTTCTTTATTATTTTACTTATTTTCCTCTATTTTATGACGTTTTTTTCGTATAACATTAAATTTCATGAATTAGTGACACATTTGCCTTTGGCAGTTTTAAAAATGTTGTATGTTTTTCCTTTATTTTTAATTTTCTAATTTTATATGGCCAGTTCTTATAATTTACGTGTATTTTATAAAGTTTTTTCTCTTATAACTTCATTAAATTTAATAATTTAACCGTTTTTGATAATTATAACCATTTTATGTTTTTCCTTTATTTCCGAATCGACCATTTTAACTTTTTTTTATTATTTTACTTATTTTCCTCCATTTTATGACGTTTTTTTCGTATAACATTAAATTTCATGAATTAGTGACACATTTGCCTTTGGCAGTTTTAAAAATGTTGTATGTTTTTCCTTTATTTTTAATTTTCTAATTTTATATGGCCAGTTCTTATAATTTACGTGTATTTTATAAAGTTTTTTCTCTTATAACTTCATTAAATTTAATAATTTAACCGTTTTTGATAATTATAACCATTTTATGTTTTTCCTTTATTTCCGAATCGACCATTTTAACTTTTCTTTATTATTTTACTTATTTTCCTCTATTTTATGACGTTTTTCTCGTATAACATTAAATTTCATGAATTAGTGACACATTTGCCTTTGGCAGTTTTAAAAATGTATGTTTTTCCTTTATTTTCAATTTTCTAATTTTATATGGCCAGTTCTTATAATTTACGTGTATTTTATAAAGTTTTTTCTCTTATAACTTCATTAAATTTAATAATTTATCCATTTTTGATAATTATAACCATTTTGTATGTTTTTCCTTTATTACTGAATCGACCATTTTAACTTTTTTTTGTTATTTTACGTTTTTCCCTCTATTTTATAACGTTTTTCTCGTATAACATTAAATTTCATGAATTAGTGACACATTTGCCTTTGGAAGTTTTAAAAATGTATGTTTTTCCTTTATTTTCAATTTTCTAATTTTATATGGCCAGTTCTTACAATTTATGTGTATTTTATAAAGTTTTTTCTCTTATAACTTCATTAAATTTAATAATTTATCCATTTTTGATAATTATAACCATTTTGTATGTTTTTCCTTTATTACTGAATCGACCATTTTAACTTTTTTTTGCTATTTTACGTTTTTCCCTCTATTTTATAACGTTTTTCTCGTATAACATTAAATTTCATAAATTAGTGACACATTTGCCTTTGACAGTTTTAAAAATGTTGTATCTTTTTCCTTTATTTTCAATTTTCTAATTTTATATGGCCAGTTCTTATAATTTCCGTGTATTTTATAAAGTGTTTTCTGTTATAACTTCATTAAATTTAATAATTTATCCATTTTTGATAATTATAACCATTTTGTATGTTTTTCCTTTATTACTGAATCGACTATTTTAACTTTTTTTTTTTGTTATTTTACGTATTTCCCTCTATTTTATAACGTTTTTCTCGTATAACATTAAATTTCATGAATTAGTGACACATTTGCCTTTGGCAGTTTTAACAATTTTGTATGTTTTTCCTTTATTTTCAATTTCCTAATTTTATATGGCCAGTTCTTATAATTTACGTGTATTTTATAAAGTTTTTTCTCTTATAACTTCATTAAATTTAATAATTTAATCATTTTTGATAAACATTTTTTTTCTTTATACCTGAATCGACCATTTTAACTTTTCTTTGTTATTTTAGGTACTTCCCTCGATTTTATAACGTTTTTCTCGTATAACATTATTAACTTTCTTTAATTAGGGACACGTTTACCTTTGATAGTTTTAAAAATTTTGTATGTTTTTTCTTTATTTTCGAAATTCTAATTTTGTATTGCCAATTCTTGTAAGTCCAGTGTTTTTTATTAAGTTTTTTCTCTTAGAACTTCATTAAAATTAATAATTTAGTAACTTTTGTTAATTTTAAGCATTTTATATGTTTTTCCTTTATTCCTGAATGGAGCATTTTAATTTTTCTTTGTTATTTTACGTATTTCCCTCTATTCTATAACGTTTTTTCTCGTATAACATTATTAAATTTCGTGAATTAGTAACACATTTACCTCTGGCAATTTTAAACAATTTGTATGTTTTTCCTTTTTTCTTGAATTGCTAATTTTATCTTGTCATTTCTTACAATTTCTGAATACTTTATAAAGTTTTTTGTCTTATAAATTAATTAAATTTAATGATTTAGGAATTTTTGATAATTTTAAGCATTTTGTATGTTTTTCCTTTATTTCTGAATCGATCATTTTTACTTTTCTTTGTTATTTTACATATTTCCTTCTATTTTACAACGCTTTTCTCGTATAAAATTAATAAATTTTATAAATTAACACATTTACCTCTGTCAATTTTAAACAATTTGTATGTTTTTCCATTATTCTCGAATTTCTAATTTGTCATTTCTTATAATTTCCGTGTATTTTATAAAGTTTTTCTTTTAGAATTTCATTAAATTAAATTTTTCATAATTTTAAGAATTTTGTATGTTTTTCCTTTATTTTTGAATCGACCATTTTTTACTTTTCTTTGTTATTTTACATATTTCTTTATATTTTATAACGTTTTTTCGTTTATAACATTATTAAATTAAATAAATTAATATCACATTTAATTTTTTCAAGTTTAATTATTTTGTATGTTTATTTCCTAATTTATAGTTTCATTTTTCGTTGTTATTTAATATAATTTCCATATATTTTTTGACTTAAGTTAAATTTAACAATTTAATAACTTCTTAATTTTTTCCTTTATTTTCCAAATTGCAATTTCAAATGTTTCCCGTGTATTTTATAACATGTTATAACTTGTCTTATTAAGTTCGTGCGGCATTATTCAAAAACGAGGGGGACACCGTTTTCTGGGAATTATCTGCACATTTCACGGAAATCGTGTGTGTGCGACAAAATCAATATCAACGGGGGAGATCAGTCCTTATCACGGGTAAACAAAGTGGAGCAGACCTAACCTATCTTAAAATCCGTGATACCGTAGATACCGCAATGTATTTATCAGCCTGCGACCGTCTGTACGGCCTCAGTACATTATATAAGTCGTACGAATCGTCAGGACAAAAAAAAAAAAAAAATAATAATAGATACTTATCTCCCAACAATAACTGATAACAATTGCATACGTGATTTATTGTGCGGTCGTTCCAAGTGATTCGAAGTGTCCACACCGTCCGCCTCAATGCTCGGAAACACCCGATCATTGTTCAGGGTAAGTTTTTTGGGGGCGCTCACAGTGTTTACGTTTCGGGGGCAATTGCTGCGCCGACGTTCGAGATTTCGGGGCGGGTGACCTACTACGGAATTCACGTCATCCCCCCGGTTTTGGGGAGGGTCGTCAAGGCTGCACGCGGTCACCTCCGTTGCCTCACGTCCGGTTCGACTGTACACCGTCGGTTTTTCTTTATTTTTTACGTGTTGTGCTCGTTCGAGGTTTTCGATCGGTCTCAACGTCGATTTGGTTTTATTGATTTTATGTAAAGTTTGTTTCTTTTAAAAAATTTAATTGATTCGGAGACGCGGATGTTTGCCGCTCGGTGGAAGTTTTTTTTTTTTTCATTTTGTCCGGGTTGGTGTTGGTGGACGATTGTTTTAATTAATACTTTACCAATCTTGGAACGTTTTAGTGAGGAAACTTTGATAAAATAAAGTATTTCTACTCGTTTCAAGACATTTTTATCCCTAGATAATAAAAGTCATAAATTACTAAAAAGATGACTTCAAATCACAGAGTATCAAAATTCTGAAAGTCTCATTATTAAGTCGGACTCATTATGTAGTTTGGTAATTCTATATTTTTATAATAAAACTAGCTTTTCTTTATTTAAACTACGAGATTATTTTCGAATAGATAACAACGGCCATTAGTAATTTGAACTTGAAAGTTTAAAATATAGTTTTAATTAATATCCATTTTACAGTTAGAAATTCGAGACATTACTGAAGACATTTATGTTAAAGCATTATTCAGAACATTTTTATACAACAACTAATTTTACAAATAGGTAATTTTTACTTTCCTTTTTTCTAGAATACCATCAAATTAATAATTTTTAACACGTTTACTTAGTTAAGTACTGTGTATGTTTTTCCCTTATTCTCGATTGACAAAATTTTAGTTTCTTTTATTATTTCATATACTTTGTGTGTATTTCATGACGTTTTTCTCCTAGAACTTTTATCGAATTTAGTAATTTTGATAATTTGAGCACTTTGTATGTTTTCCTTATTGTCGAATGACTAATTTTTCTTTTTCTTTATTATTTCATTTTATTTCCGTGTATTTCACGACACATTTCTCTTGAAACTTCATCAAATTTAATAGTTTTGTTCATTTTAGACATTTTGTATGTTATTATTGAATCGTTGTTTTAATATTTTATATAATTTTCATGAGGCTTTTCTCCTGAAACTTTATCAAATTTAATAATTTTGTTAATTTTTATGTTTTTCCTTTATTCTCGAATGAATCATTTTTACTTTTCTTTATTATGTCGTATAATTTTTGTGTATTTCATGATATTTCTTTCCTACAACTCTATCAAATTTAATAATATTGATATTTATACGCTTTTTGTATGTTTTTCCTTTATTCTCTTTAGTTTTACTTTTCTTTGTGATCTTACTATATTTGTTTCTTTTATAGAATTTTATCACATTAATAATTTTACAATTTATTTAACGCAGTTACTTCAGATAATTTTAAGCATTTTGTATGTTTTTCCATTATTCTCTTCATTCTTACTTTTCTTAGTGATTTTCTTATATTTTATAACGTTTTTCTCTTAAAATTTTATCACATTTAATAATTTTCTAACGCAGTTACTTCTGATAATTTTAAGCCTTTTGTATGTTTTTCCTTTATTAACTTCATTCTTACTTTTCTTTGTGATTTTATTATATTTTATAATGTTTTTCTCATAGAATTTTATCACATTTAATAATCTGCTAACGTAATTAATTCAGTAGATTTTAAGTATTTTGTATGTTTTTCCTTTATTCTCTTCATTCTTACTGTTCTTAGTGATTTTCTTAAATTTTATAATGTTTTTCTCTTAGTATTTAATCACATTTAATAATTTGCTAGCGCAGTTACTTCAGATAATTTTAAGAATTTTGTATGTTTTTCCTTTATTCTCATCATTCTTACTTTTCTTAGTGATTTTCTGAAATTTTGTAATGTTTTTCTCTTAGTATTTAATCACATTTAATAATTTGCTAACGCAGTTACTTCAGATTATTTTAAGTATTTTGTATGTTTTTCCTTTATTCTCTTCACTCTTACTTTTCATTGTGATTTTCCTATATTTTATATTCGTTTCTTTTTTAGAATTTCATTACATTAATATTGTTTTAATTTAATAAAGGCAATTACTTCAGATAATTTTAAACATTTTGTATGTTTTTCCTTTATTCTGTTCATTTTTATTTTTCTTAGCGATTTTCCTATATTTTCTCATGCTTTTCTCTTAGAATTTGGCACATTTAATAATTTACTAACTCAGTTACTTCAAATATTCCGAAGTATTTTTGTATGTTTATCCTTTATTCTCATCATTTTTATTTCTCTTTAAGATTTTCTTATTTTTTATAATGTCTTTTTTTATTTAACACAGTTATTTCAAATAATTTTTAGCATTTTGTTATTCCTTTATATAATTTCCAATTATTTTCTTATATTTTTTATTACTTTCCAGTATTGTTAATTTTTTACTTTATTCATCAACACAAATTATATAAGCAGAACCTTGTGATTATTTTAATAATCGATTACCTTTTTATTTCTCGTATTTATTATAAAACATTCCGTTAAAATACTGTCTACAAACAAATCGACACGTTTCCAATAAGAATTATAGACCAATAAAATTTATTGTTTTATAAATCTAAACTATTGCTGTTTTCTAATGACTTAGACACCATTATTGCATGTTTATAGCCATTTAAAATATACATAATTGATTTGAATTTTTAGTATAGGAAGACACAAATTTTACTTTTAAAACGTGTCTGTGCCTGACAAACGTTTAAATAATAAAACACCGAATTAGGAAAACAAAAGACTTCTTTGTTCGCAACATACACGTTATTCTTTTTTTTTTTTTTGTTTTTGCTCATCGTTTAGTTACTTAGTCTTCCATAAAAAATCGCATGTTTTCCCTGCAGGTCCGGACGTGGATCGATAATTTTAGATGGGGTCCTTCAATGGTATTTTACGCACAAAGGAAATTATTTGTTATGTCGTCGGATCGTTATAAATATTTTTTAACATTTGTTCCCCTTTGTCGAAAGAATAAGACCTGGAATATCGGTCCCTTTTGTACACGTATCAGTTGGAAATCGCCTTTAATAAAATATTTATGGAATTTGTCGTTTCTTCGGCACCGAAACGAAAATATCAAAGGCGATACAAAAACCTAGCAACGAGGAATATGAATAAGTTCTGTGCAAACACGAGAAGCAAGTGGAATTACGTGGAAATTCTTATATAAAACGCCAGACTCCTGTTGTACGACTCACAATACCAGATATTTATTATTTCATTCCACTCTCCGCACCACGGATAATTACAGACAGACCAGCGTCCCGGAAAACCTTACGTCGCACGTCGTAAATCACGAAACGAACGATTCGAACGGCCATGAAAATTAAACAATAACGTTCAGAACTTTTATATTTCGCACTAACCACCGAGAACGAAATAATCGGCGAGCCGCGTATCGGGGAAGCCTTCTCGACTAATTTAAAAACCATTGAAAATGTCACGTATCAAACACACAACAACTGTCGTTAATGAATTGACGGACATGCACCGCACAATGGATCTTTGTGCGGGCCTCAGTTTTTCCGTATTTCTTCCCCCTCGCAAAGCGTGGTCCTGACAAAAAACGGCGGAGGAAGAAAAAATTAAGGGGCAGGGCAAATATTTGCCGGGAAGGAAACCTTCGCAAAGGATCCGGGATAATGTTTGTTAAGTACGGAATTGTTTTGTGTACCGGAATTTGGAATTATTATGAAACGTTTGGGAAATAAGATGAAACGGAATTGAAATGTTACGTTATTAAGGATGTAGAAAACGGACGGGCAAAATGGCAATTTAATTTACTAAACAAACATTCATATACTTATTTTTATTGGCTTGATTTTAATTTTTTGTTGAATATGGTGAATAAAAATAATAATGGCAGTTCGATTGAATAATATTATTCAATCCATCTGTCAAATTCAAATATGTATGTTCCTTCCGACAGTGGACTTAAAATGGTTTAATCACAGGCAAAGAATCCTCTTTAAATAAGTTTCTTATTTAAATAATAATAAATAAAAAAAATTATTTATTTCATGGACAATTTCACTCATTATTATGTAACAGATAGATGCTAATATATTTTAGTTCAGAATTCATAAATTGACTAATGGATAATTGTTATTATCTTGAACACTATCGGTTTACTTTGATTCATAATTGAACTTTAAATTAAAATAATTGTCCAAAACAATACATTATCAAGATCACACACGGTTAGATGAGTCCCCAAAAAATTTAAAGTAATCTATTTTTAGTACATAATTGTTGAACACTTAAAGTATTTTGTTATTTAAATAGTTTTAGATAAAATATAATGTTTAAATTGTGCCTATTACTCACTCCGGCAACATTAGGTGACTATCAAATAATATGTTATTCATTTAAAATTCGTAAACTGTTAAAATGAAAATAGTAAACTTATTAGAATTGCTGAATTAGTTTGCTTGGATCGTAAAGAATGAAGTTTAAAACAAGAAAACAAATTGAAGTCAGTTTACAATATTTAAATCAATTTACAAAGTAATTTCAACATCATAGGTTAAATTAGCCCCTAATAATTATTAACTAATGTATTTTTAATATATAATTGTAGATTATTTAAAGTTTTTTGCCACTTAAATGATTGTAGATGAAATACAAGATTTAACTCATGTACAATGACTATTACTCACTTAGTCAACATTACGTGATTGTCATATAATCTGTTATTAGTTTAGAATTCATAAATTGTTAAAATGAAAATTGGAAACATCTTAAAATTGTTGAATTACTTTACTTGAATCGTAAAGAATGAAGTTTAAAACAAGAAAACAAATTGAAGTCAGTTTACAATATTTAAATCAATTTACAAAGTAATTTCAACATCATAGGTTAAATTAGCCCCTAATAATTATTAACTAATCTATTTTTAATATTTAATTGTAGATTATTTAAAGTTTTTTGCCACTTAAATGGTTGTAGATGAAATACAATATTTAACTCATGTACAATGACTATTACTCACTTAGTCAACATTACGTGATTGTCATATAATCTGTTATTAGTTTAGAATTCATAAATTGTTAAAATGAAAATTGGAAACATCTTAAAATTGTTGAATTACTTTACTTGAATCGTAAAGAATGAAGTTTAAGACAAGAAAACAAATTGAAGTCAGTTTACAACATTTAAATTACTTTGCAATGTAATGTAGTATATTTTCAACATCATATGGTTAAATCAACCCCTAATAATTATTAACTAATCTATTTTTAATATATAATTGTAGATTATTTAAAGTTTTTTGCCATTTAAATGGTTGTAGATGAAATACAATATTTAACTCATGTACAATGGCTATTACTCACTTAGGTAACATTAGGTGATTGTCAAATAATCTGTTATTAGTTTAGAATTCATAAATTGTTAAAATGAAAATTGTAAACATCTTAAAATTGTTGAATTACTTTACTTGAATCGTAAAGAATGAAGTTTTAAACAAGAAAACAAATTGAACTCAGTTTAGAACATTTAAATCACTTTACAACGTAATGTTATATATTTTCAACATCATATGGTTAAATTAGCCCCTAATTATTATCAACTAATCTATTTTTTAATATATAATTGTAGATTATTTAAAGTTTTTTGCCATTTAAATGGATGAAAATGAAATACAATATTTAACTCATGTACAATGGCTATTACTCACTTAGGCAACATTAGGTAATTGTCCAATAATCTGTTATTAGTTTAGAATTCATAAATTGTTAAAATGAAAATTGGAAACATCTTAAAATTGTTGAATTACTTTACTTGAATCGTAAAGAATGAAGTTTAAAACAAGAAAACAAATTGAAGTCAGTTTACAACATTTAAATCACTTTACAACGTATTGTAGTATATTTTCAACATCATATGGTTAAATCAACCCCTAATAATTATTAACTAATCTATTTTTAATATATAATTGTAGATTATTTAAAGTTTTTTGCCATTTAAATGGTTGTAGATGAAATACAATATGTAACTCATGTACAATGGCTATTACTCACTTAGGTAACATTAGGTGATTGTCAAATAATCTGTTACTAGTTTAGAATTCATAAATTGTTAAAATGAAAATTGTAAACATCTTAAAATTGTTGAATTACTTTACTTGAATCGTAAAGAATGAAGTTTAAAACAAGAAAACAAATTGATGTCAGTTTACAACATTTAACTCACTTTACAACGTAATGTAGTATATTTTCAACATCATATGGTTAAATCAGCCCCTAATAATTATCAACTAATCTATTTTTTAATATATAATTGCAGATTATTTAAAGTTTTTTGCCATTTAAATGGTTGTAGATGAAATACAATATTTAACTCATGTACAATGGCTATTACTCACTTAGATAACATTAGGTGATTGCCGAATAATTTGTTATTAGTTGAGAATTCATAAATTGTTAAAATGAAAATTGGAAACATCTTAAAATTGTTGAATTACTTTACTTGAATCGTAAAGAATGAAGTTTAAAACAAAAAAACAAATTGAAGTCAGTTTACAACAGTTAAATCGCTTTACAACGTAATGTAGTATATTTTCAACATCATATGGTTAATAATTATTAACTAATTTATTTTTAATATATAATTGTAGATTATTTATATTTTTTTGCTATTTAAATGGTTGTAGATTAAATACAATATTTAAGTCATGTACAATGACTATTACTCACTTTGTCAACATTAGGTAATTGTCAAATAATCTATTATTAGTTTAGAATTCATAAATTGTTAAAATGAAAAGTGGAAACATCTTAAAATTGTTGAATTACTTTACTTGAATCGTAAAAAATGAAGTTTTAAACAAGAAAACAAATTAAAGTTAGTTTATAACATTTAAATCACTTTACAACGTTATGTGGTATATTTTCAACATCATATGGTTAAATCAACCCCTAATAATTATTAACTAATCTATTTGTAATATATAATTATAGAAATTTTAGAGTTTTTTCCCATTTAAATAGTTACAGATGAAATAAAATATTTAACTCGTGTACTATGGCTATTACTCACTTAGGTAACATTAGGTGATTGTCAAATAATCTGTTATTAGTTCATAAACTGTTAAAATAAAAATTGTTACATCTTAAAATTGCTGAATTACTTGTATATTTTATTTCATTTACAATTATTGAAATAGTTTAATGATCTACAGTTTGGATTTCATTCTTAATGATTCAGGAGAAGTAATTCAGCAATTTTAAAATGTTTACTGTCATTCATTTTAACACCTTATGAACTCTAAACATTCTGTGAAGTAACAAAATTGAAATTTGAATCTGAGCTTGAACATTCAGCAGGAACGCAGCCCACTGCCACAAATTAACAACGATCCGAAGCGCAATTCGTAAACCACAACGGGGTTGTCGGTCGCGAAGGTCATCGAAATAATTCTTATTCATCATTTTATGCGGCCACATTAAAAATAATTAATTGATATAAGCGTCTTATGCATTGGTCGTTATGAAATATTAATTATTAAGTATAAAAAATGTCAGATAGCATATCAGAAAACTCTGACACTAAGGATCGACCTTTCGGCTTATCAAAGAACTTGTATGTTTTATATTCCTGTCAAACGCGATATTGGCCACTTTACACGTTTCACTTACTTACTTACTAACTATTTATTTATATTTAGACGATATCACCAAGCCTACAGATATTGCACAAGTTTTCCTCACGTAACGCACATTTTAATCTGTACGTATGCGAGACGGATAGATCCGTGCCGCGGCGGCGGCACATTGGACTTGGTTCAAGTGAAAAATTAATTGCCCGCTCCATTACCATTGGAAAGAACACCGGCAATGATGTAATATGATAATTACCATTAAATCGACCAACTTTTGTTCATATTTCGTACGAATCTCCGGACACATTTCTCCAGCCAAACCGTTTCCGAGGTCGCCAATTTTTTTTCGCCTCTTTTTTGATCTCATTGCCCCCCCCCCCCCCCGTATATTTCACAACGTCACATTCGGCTCTAATTGTGAATATTACAATAATTAACTGGGTGTTATATAATAATTTTTGAACTGCAGACATTAATATACATATTCTAGTTCAGTAAAAGGTTACCGATTATTTAATGTAAATCTTTGACGTCGAAACGAGTCCTTCTACGTTACATTTCAAACCTATTCTCTCTCTCCGACGAATGAAATGCAGCAATTATACACTAATTGAATTTATATATGTATTAATCGATATTAAGTCATGTGTCGTAGTAATTGTGTCTTATAAACTAGACCATTAATCGATGCAAAACAGTTATCAGGAAAAACTGTTGCATGTAATTATTTATTCAACAAGTCGAGGCGTTTTTATTAAATTGTTTCTCTAAATTTGCCCCAATTGGCAATAACTAGATTTCAATCAATCATCTACTTTACTGATGATATGTAGTAATAATATATTATTTAACAGTCCTATAATAATGATGAGTGAGTGAGTGGGTAATAATCATTTTACCACAATTAAATGTTATATTTTACCTACAACTACGTAAATACGTAATAATAATTTTTAAAGACCGACTCAACAGTCTGATGTTGATAATGCACCACACATATTACGTTGCAAACTTATTGAAATGTTGTAAACAAATCTTAATTTATGTTCTTGTTTCCACTCGATTCTTTACAATTCAGAGCAAATAATGTATTGGTTTTATGGTTGTTCATTTATAACATTACAAAGCATATTAATTAATAACCTTCTAATGATGAGTGAGTGAGTAATGGATATTGTGTATCAGTTACATTTAAAATTTTGTCCATTATTATTTACAACCAAATAAATTTAAATATTGATTAAAGAGATCTCTAAAAAATCAGTTTTATGTTGATAATATATTACGTTGCAAAGATTGAAATGTAAACAGTTTTCAATTATTTCCTTATTTTAGATCAGTCAAAGTAATTCGGCAGTTTTAGAATGTTTACAATTATACATTTTATGAATTGTAAACTAACAACATATTATTTGACAATCACTTAATGTTGCCTAAGTGAGTAATAGACATTGTACATGAGTTAAATATTGTATTTCTTCTATAACTATATAAATGGCAATAATCTACGATTTACATATTAAAAATAGGTTAGTTAAATTTACAACTTGCATCAATTTCTTTACAACTTAATGTTAATTATTAACTAATCTATTTTTAATTGAAAATTTGAAGTTTGATGTAAATAGTTGTAGATGAAGTACAATATTTAACTCATGCACAATGGGTATTACTCACTCAGGCAACATTAGGAGATTGTCAAATAGTTTGTTATTAGTTTAGAAATCATAAACTGGTAAAATGAAAATTGGAAACATCTTCAAATTACTACATTACTTTGATTGAATCGTAAAGAATGAAGTTTAAAACAAGAAAACAAATTGAAGTCAGTTTACAACATTTAAATCACTTTACAACTTAATATAGGATATTTTTAATATATAATTGTAGGTTATTTAAAGTTTTTTTGCCATTTAAATAGTTACAAACGAAATACAATTTATAACTCATGTACAATGGCTATTACTCACTCAGGCAACATTAGGAGATTGTCAAATAGTTTGTTATTAGTTTAGAAATCATAAACTATTAAAATGAAAATTCGAAACATCTTAAAATTACTAAATTACTTTGATTGAATCGTAAAGAATGAAGTTTAAAACAAGAAAACAAATTGAACTTAGTTTAGAACATTTAAATCATTTTACAACGTAATGTAGTATATTTTCAACATCATATGGTTAAATCAACCCCTAATAATTATTAACTAATCTATTTTTAATATATAATTATAGAAATTTTAAAGTTTTTTCCCATTTAAATAGTTACAGATGAAATACAATATTTAACTCATGTACAATGGTTATTACTCACTTAGTGAACATTAGGTGATTGTCAAATAATCTGTTATTAGTTTAGAATTCATAAATTGTTATAATGAAAATTGGAAACATCTTAAAATTGTTGAATTACTTTACTTGAATCGTAAAGAATGAAGTTTAAAACAAGAAAACAAATTGATGTCAGTTTACAACATTTAACTCACTTTACAACGTAATATAGTATATTTTCAACATCATATGGTTAAATCAACCCCTAATAATTATTAACTAGTCTATTTTTAATATATAATTATAGGAATTTTAAAGTTTTTTCCCATTTAAATGGTTGTAAATGAAATACAATATTTAACTCATGTACAATGGTTATTACTCACTTAGCGAACATTAGGTGATTGTCAAATAATCTGTTATTAGTTTAGAATTCATAAATTGTTAAAATGAAAATTGGAAACATCTTAAAATTGTTGAATTACTTTACTTGAATCGTAAAGAATGAAGTTTAAAACAAGAAAACAAATTAATGTCAGTTTACAACATTTAACTCACTTTACAACGTAATGTAGTATATTTTCAACATCATATGGTTAAATCAACCCCTAATAATTATTAACTAGTCTATTTTTAATATATAATTATAGGAATTTTAAAGTTTTTTCCCATTTAAATGGTTGTAAATGAAATACAATATTTAACTCATGTACAATGGTTATCACTCACTTAGTGAACGTTAGGTGATTGTCAAATAATCTGTTATTAGTTTAGAATTCATAATTTGTTAAAATGAAAATTGGAAACATCTTAAAATTATTGAATTACTTTACTTGAATCGTAAAGAATGAAGTTTAAAACAAAAAAACAAATTGAAGTCAGTTTACAACATTTAACTCACTTTACAACGTAATGTAGTATATTTTCAACATCATATGGTTAAATCAACCCCTAATAATTATTAACTAGTCTATTTTTAATATATAATTATAGGAATTTTAAAGTTTTTTCCCATTTAAATGGTTGTAAATGAAATACAATATTTAACTCATGTATAATGGTTATTACTCACTTAATGAACATTAGGTGATTGTCAAATAATCTGTTATTAGTTTAGAATTCATAATTTGTTAAAATGAAAATTGGAAACATCTTAAAAT
Organism: Aethina tumida; assembly: GCF_024364675.1. Lineage (NCBI taxonomy): Eukaryota > Metazoa > Arthropoda > Insecta > Coleoptera > Nitidulidae > Aethina > Aethina tumida. The sequence continues at coordinate 10,273,489 of NC_065435.1, read as the reverse complement.
TGTTGAATTACTTTACTTGAATCGTAAAGAATGAAGTTTAAAACAAAAAAACAAATTGAAGTCAGTTTACAACAGTTAAATCACTTTACAACGTAATGTAGTATATATTCAACATTATATGGTTAAATAAGCCCCTAATAATTAATAACTATTTTTAATATATAATTGTGGGCCATTTAATGTTTTTCATCACTTAAATAGTTTTAGATTAAATTCAACATTTAACTCGTCCACAATGGCCATTACTCACTACGTTATCATAATACAATTGTCAAACATATTTTATTAGTTCAGAAACATAAAACAGTTAAAATAATACATCAATTAATTATGTTGATGTGAATTAGAAAAGATTTCGATGACCTTAGCGACCGACAGCCCTGTATAGCTTTCGTACTGCGTTAGATCATCGTTAATTTAAGACGTCAGCTGCATACGTGCAGGATGTTAAAGCTCAGTTTCAAATTTCAATTTTAATGCTTAATAGAACTACAGTTTATGTTTCATCGTGCTGTTTAACAAATATGGGGAATAATTAAATTTAATTTTTTTTTTAGTGTCCGCGGGTACGTGTCGTTTACGCCATTGTGTCGCGGACGCGAAGGCAAATGGTATTAATGGCCTGAAATTGTTTACCACACCTGACTTTGGAAGGCCGATGCGTTTGTGCCGTGTGCAGTGTTCTAAGGGGGCAGTTCCTGCCCGTAAAAATTGAAAAACCACCCAATTGTTTCCGCCGTGCACGTCCCAAATTAGGCGGTGTCACTTAACGATCACGTTTGTGCATCAAATGTAAAAAAAATTGGTTATGTCGGCGGTTCACTGGTGGCATAATTAGAGCTAGATATAAATTAATACGCTGATAAGTACGTACGTCAGAGTCGAGTAGTTGAGAGTTTGAATCAGCTTTTATCTTCTCAAGAAGCAATTAAAAAAATTGCCGAATTGACCTATATATTCCTAGGGTTACATTATTATAATGATATACACACTCGGAGCGATAACATAGGTACTGCTCTCGAACATGTAGAATACGGTTTGACAAAAAAAATAATTCTAGATAATGAGCCCTAATTAAAAAAGTAATTGATGCAATTCTAGGTATCTTGCGTAGTTTTAGAGATAACTTCAAATAAAAAAAAGACTGTGTTCACTGATAATGAGAATTACAATTTTAAATTATTTATTATTTTATTGGCACAGTTTTAAAAGTTGACGTTCTAGATGCTAGTTTTTAATTTAATTCAGTTTCGGTGATTATCTACCAGAATTTAGTACAGTACAGTTTTAATTTTATCTCTTTAATCTTCTTGACATTTTTAACACTAACTGTTTTGTGGAGTTTTTAGTTAAAATCAACAATTCTTATTACAATAAATGTCTTACATAAAGCAGAATAATAAATGTTTTCTCTCTAAAATCCAAATTTGTCTCATTTTTTCTCTGTTAATTAATGTACTAACTTAATTAATTTTTTAAAGATTTTCCGCTAAAATAAATGTTTCGTATAATAATAAATTAAAATAATTATTTGTAGTATAAAAAATATTTTGTGAAATTTTGATTTTTTTATTTTATTTTCTGTAATATAAAACTGGGTGAACATAATGTAGCCAAAATTCTATTTTTCCCATGTTTTCTGATCAACTTCAATTTATGAAATAATTTGTATATTAATAAATGTCTTATTTGAAATGGAACAAAATATTTTTTGAAGTTTTTAGATTTTTTAAATTTTCTGAAATATAAAAATGGGTGAACATTGTGGTTAATATTCTCTTCTTTATCATCATTTCTGATATTATATATATATATATATATATATATATATATATATATATATATATATATTTGAAGTGGAAAAACATGGTTTGTCAAATTTCAAATTTTAGATTTTTTTTTCATTTTTTGAAATATAAAATGGGTGTGGTTAAAATTCTAATTTTTCTGATCGTTTCTGATAAATTAACTTCAACTTAAATAATTTCAACAATAAAAAATTTCAGAAAATTTTTAATTTTTTAAAATATAAAAATATTTAAATTTTCGATATTCAATTTCTGAAATTATTTTTAATATATATATATATATATATATATATATATATATATATATTGTATTTATTAAAACTTTTCAGCTGAAATAAGTAATTTGTATAATAATAAATGTCCTTATTTGAAGTGGAAAAAATGTTTTGTGAAATTTCAAAATTTTCATTTTTTTTTGTATTTTGAAACATAATAATAGGTAAACAATATTGTGTCTAAAATTATAATTTTTCTCTTCATTTCTGACTTCAACTAAATAATGTTAAAATTAGTAGAATAAAACTTTTTTTCAAAGTATAAAAATAATGAAATTTTGATATTCAATTTCTGAAATTATTTTTAATAGTTTGTTGTATTTTTTAAAGCTTTTCAGCTGAAATAAGTAATTTATTTAAAGTGGAAAAAAATGGTTTGTGAAATTTAGAACTTTTTTTAATTTTCTGAGATACATAATTGGCTAAACATATTGTGGCTAAAGTTTTATTTTTTCTCATCCTTTCTGATGTATTAACTTCAACTTAAGTAATGATAACATGAGTAGAAAAAAACTTCAATGTTTATAAATTTTTCTTCTAATTTATCAAAGTATAAAAATAATTAAATTTTCAACATTCAATTTCTGAAATTATTTTTAATATATTTTTGTATTTTTTTAAGCATTTCTGCTGAAATAATATAATAATGTATATTAATAAATGTCTTATTTGAAATGAAAAAAAAAATGTTTTGTGAAATTTTAAATTTTTCATTTTTTCTCATCATTTTTTATGTATTAACTTCAACTTAAACAACTTTGAAATTAATTGAATATCACTTCAATGTGTATAAATTTTTCTTCCAATTTTTTAAATATAAAAATCATTAAATTTTCACCATTCAGTTTCTGAAATTATTTTTAATATATTTTTGTATTTTTTAAGCTTATCAGTTGAAATAAATAATCTATATCTAATTGTCTTATTTGAAATGGAAAAATCTGTTTTGTGAGATTTCAAATTTTAGATTTATTCAGCTCCAAAAATGTTTAATAAAATTTGTAGTATAAATCTTCAAAATGTGTAGATCTAAGTTCATTTTTGATTATTTATTAGCTTTGTTAATTTAAATATTTAATATCACAATTTGATAATAAAAATGAACAGTTTTAGTTTTTATAATTATAGAGAGGCTTTAAGTTTATTTTTATGCATTTGGCCAATTTTCACGAAGGACATTTTAAATTAAAAGTCAAGTTTTCATTAAATTAAACATAATATAAATCGTCTAACCTTCAGATATTAATTTACGTCCACTCATAAAAATATTTTATCAATTCACAACGTTGGAAAAGTTGGAAAAATATATAAATTGATAGTAAAAATTCAATTCGCCGTCGGTAATATTTCAAATAAACAAGAAACACGGGACGTAATTCAAAGAAAATTCAGCCTTGAGGAGAAATTTCCTGGAATCAAATTTATTTGTCTCGCGAATAATTCCGCAAAGGAAAATATAATCCCTGACCTGGGGGCCGGCTATAAATTGAACCCCGGAAAATTATCTTATTGAACGAGTTTTATATTAGCGCAACGGAGTCTTTTCACTTTTTAACGTCTCTAATGCACCAGTTTCGTTACGGCGCTTTCGAATGGAAAACGTCCGCTGTTTTCCAGCTGCGTTATTGGGGAACTTCCATTTGTTTTCCCGATGAATAACATTAAAACTTATCGCCGTACCTCCGGTCTTTACCGTAACGATACCTGGGTTACATAAAATTGGCAACGTTCGGGGTAAATAGAGGACTATTTGCCATTCAAATTTAAGCAATGACAACCGTAAATGTCCATTATTGTTTATTGATAAGCCACATTTACATGTTTCTATTAGGTGATTCATAAACCTAAACGCACAGTTTTATAAAACGAAAAAACCCGCCGACCGGGCTGGGGGGCCTCCTCCGTAGGCCTGGGCTGCCGCACAATTTTCACGCGTGGCCGCCCCCAATCTCGCCCAGTTATCTCAACGTCCGATGCACGAAAGTGACAATTTAAGGAGTAAACACGTCAAACTAACACTCCCCCCCGGTTTAATAATAAATAGATCCACCCTCGTTTTAATTACGCCAGTTTTAGACAGGTACAAATTTAGACGCAGCGCAATAATTTGAAATGCGCACGCTTCGCATAAAAAATGCAAACTGCGATCTTTTTGAGTGAAGGTCAAAGAAAAAATAAACGTTCGTCGATGGTACGAGCAAAAAGAATGAGGTAGCATTGACAGGTGGGCAGCAGGTCCAAAAGGAAGAACGAAAGCGAGGCACGGTAACATTTATTAATACGAAAAGGTCAGTTTTAAACATAGAAACGTGTAAACTAATGAATTATTTAATAAGAAAAAACAAATGACTTCTTCGACGAACGAGTTTGCGATGAGGCGAAATGGTAACACGGCAGTGATGTCGCGTCGTTCCGTTTGGGAGTACCGTAGCGTTAAGATGACGGTTTTCTCTTGTTCTGGGATTTTCGTTGGTCATGAAACTTGTTATTTGGTTTTCGCTTTCGAAACGGGGTTTTGGTTGATGGTGGTTGCGTGGTGGAACCCGTAGGAACACTTACGTGCCATACTGAACTGGAGCCAGCAATGTTTTTGAGGTTGGTCAGTTTTTGTATATACAAATCTGTGATTTATTAACTTCAACTTAAACAATTTTAAAACTAATAGGATAAAACTTGTTTGTGAAACAAGTTTAATATCATTTTTTTTTTTTTTTAAATTTTCTGAAATATAAAATTGAGTAACTATATTTTAACTAAAATTTAAATTTTTCTCATCATTTCTGATTTCTGAACTTCAACTTAAATAGTTTTAGAATTAGTAAAAACTTCAACGATTATAAAATTTTCTTCCATTTTCAAAGTATAAAAATTTTTGAAATTATTTTTAATATATTTTTGTATTTTTTAAAGCGTTACAGCTTAAATTAATAATTTGTATGATAATAAATATTTGAAGTGGAAAAAAAATGTTTTGTGTAATTTCAAATTTTAGATTTTTCTTTCATTTCCTGAAATATGAAATTGAGTAACCATATTTTAACTAAAATTTAAATTTTTCTCATCATTTCTGATGTATTAACTTCAACTTAAATAGTTTTAGAATTAGTAAAAACTTCAATGATTATAAATTTTTCTTCCATTTTCAAAGTATAAAAATTTTTGTATTTTTTAAAGCGTTATAGCTGAAATAAATAATTTGTATAATAATAAATATTTGAAATGGAAAAAAATGTTTTGTGTAATTTCAAATTTTAGATTTTTCTTTCATTTCCTGAAATATGAAATTGAGTAACCATATTATAACTAAAATTTAATTTTTTCTCATCATTTCTGATGTCTTAACTTCAACTTAAATAGTTTTAGAATTAGTAAAAACTTCAATAATTATAATTTTTTTTTCCATTTTTCAAAGTATAAAAATTTTTGAAATTATTTTTAATATATTTTTGTATTTTTTAAAGCGTTACAGCTGAAATAAATAATTTGTATGATAATAAATATTTGAAGTGGAAAAAAATGTTTTGTGTAATTTCAAATTTTAGATTTTTCTTTCATTTCCTGAAATATAAATTTGAGTAACTATATTTTAACTAAAATTTAATTTTTTCTCATCATTTCTGACGTATTAACTTCAATGATTATAAATTTTTCTTCCATTTCTCAAAGTATAAAAATTTTTGAAATTATTTTTAACATATTTTTGTATTTTTTAAAGCATTACAGCTGAAATAAATAATTTGTTTAATAATAAATATTTGAAATGGAAAAAAATGTTTTGTGTAATTTAGATTTTTCTTTCATTTCCTGAAATATAAAATTGAGTAATCATATTTTAACTAAAATTTCATTTTTTCTCATCATATCTAAAGTATTAACTTCAGCTTAAATAGTTTTAGAGTTAGTAAAAACTTCAATGATTATAAATCATAAGTATAAAAATAATTAAAGTTTCGATATTCTTAATATTTTTTTGTTCTTTTTTAAGCTGAAATAGATAAATTGTATAATAATAAATGTCTTATTTGAAATGAAAATGTTTTGTGTAATTTCAAATTTTAGATTTTTTAAAATATTTTTGAATATAAAACTGAATAAACTTATTGTGGCCTAAATTCTATTTTTGCTCATCATTTGTGATGTATTAAGTTCAAATTAAATGATTTTAAAATTAGTAAAATAAAACTTCAATGATTATAAGTTTTTCATCCAATTTTTTAAAGTATAAAAATAATTAAATTTTCGTCATTCATTTTCTAAAATTATTTTTAATGTATTTTTATATTTTCTAAAGCTTTTCAGTTGAAATAAATAATTTGTTTAATAATAAATATCTTATTTGAAGTGGAAAAAATCAATTTTTAGAAATTTTCAGATAAAATAAATGTTTTGTATAATAATAAATCTTTTATTTAAAGTATAAACAATATTTTGTGAAATTTTCTTCATTTTTTGAAATATATAATTGTAGCTAAAATTCTATTTTTCCCATATTTTCTGATGTATTAACTTTAAATTAAATAATTTTAAAAATAGTAGAATAAAACTTAAAAAAAAAATAGTTTGTACGAAAATATTTGAAATGGAAAAACATTTTTTGTGTTTTTGAAACGGGGTTATGGTACCTGACGGTCCCGTGGCTAGAACCCATAGAAACACCTACGTGCCATACTAACTAAACTGGATCCAAGACGTTTTTGAGGTTGGTCAGTTTTTATGTACAGAAACGATATTCGGGTTTGTGTAGTCGCATTCCGGTTACGTCCAGATTGGCGTTGACGGCTAAGCGATTTTTTCAGCTAACTAAACCATAAGCAAATGGTTGGATGGCATATTATTTATAAATTAAATTGTTTCTGGCGAATTGCAATGTTAAAATTGCATTTGTTGTATTTATGGGTGTCCGGTGTCAGCAGCAACTGTATATCGTGTATCAGGTTTTTTTTTTCGTTAAAACATTTTAGTATGGCACGATGGGATGTGAGAAGTTGGCGGGGTCCGTGCAATATGGTTTGTTTATTGAAAGGTTTAATAAACTGGCGTGTTTCGACGTATCGAACGTTGTTTCCCCGTCAGATTTTTCATCGCAGGAGTTTACAACTTCGATGCTAGGTGTATAAAATTATATTACAGCACCATTTACAGCAAATGGTGACTTTCTTTTATATTCGGCAGTATAAATTTTTATTGGTTGTGAAATGAAGTTTTCTAAGTGACTTAAGAAACTGGCTCGGGTCACCTACGTGGTACAGTTTCTTTAAGGCCCGATACATCCGAATTATCAATGGGAATGGGAAATGCAATGGCACTTTTATTGAGGCCATCAATATTTTGTTTCTCCGTCTAACACAAATCGGGTTTATATTATTTATACATCTGCACACGTACCAGTTGCACAATTGCACTGTCGACGACAATTATTAACTTTGACTCTTTCGTATTTACTAAGTATGCATTTTTATGATTGAATTTTTCATGTCGCCGAGGCGCCAAAGTTGTTAATATAATTATGAAATTGATGTTGTGTGTTGTGCGCACGGGTCATATGCCGTTTAAACTTAACTACGCCATTACGAATGGTTTTTCGATTTCGCGCAATTTATTTCGCTGTTCAGCACGTTCGTTTTCGAGAACATTTCCACAACTGATCATTTTACACTTTTATCATAAATATACACCGGTCAGTCGGTCTTCTTGGGTGAAGTTCAGGCCATGAACATCTGCTCAACAATTATTACATTCATTTTAGAAATAGAAAATTATTGTCTTCTCATTTTCTATTCATTTTTTATTATTTCCTTCATTTCATTTTTACAAATTTAAAAGTTTTATTCTACAAATTTTAAAATTATTTAAGTTAATGCATCAGTAATGATGGAAAAAAATAAAATTTTAGCCACAATATGTTTGTCCATTTTTCTATTACACAAAAAGAAAAAAAAATCTAAAATTTGAAATCTCACAAAACATTTTTTCCATTTCAAATAAGATATTATTATACAAATTTTTTATTTCAGCTGAAAATCTTTAAAAAAATATAAAAATACATTAAAAATAATTTCAGAAATTGAATGTAGAAAATTTAATTATTTTTATACTTTGAAAAATTGGAAAAAAAAATTATAAACATTGAAGTTTTACTAATTTTAAAATTATTTAAGTTGAAGTTAATACATCATAAATGATGAGAAAAAATAAAATTTTAGCCACAATATGTTTACCCATTTTTATGTTTCAGAAAATGAAAAATAAAAAATAATAAATTTTTAAATTACACAAAACATTTTTTTTTCCACTTCAAATAAGATATTTATTATTATACTAATTATTTTTTTAAGCTGAAAGCTTTAAAAAATACAAAAATACATTAAAAATAATTTCAGAAATTGAATGTAGAAAATTTAATTATTTTATTATTATTTATACTTTGAAAAATTGGAAGAAAAATTTAAAAAACATTCTACTAATTTTAAAATTAAGTTGAAGTTAATATATCAGAAATGATGAGACAAAATAAAATTTTAGCCACAATCTGTTAACCCATTTTTATGTTTCAATTATTATACAAATTATTTATTTGAAAAGCTTTAAAAAATACAAAAATATATTAAAAATAATTTCAGAAATTTATGTCGAAAATTTTATTTTTAAACTTTGAGAAAATGGAAGAAAAAATTATCAGCATGGAAGTTTATTTTAAAGTTATCTAAGTTGAAATGATGAAAAAAAAAATGGAATTTTAACCACAATTATTATACAAATTATTTATTTCAGCTGAAAAGCTTTAATAAATACAAAAAAATATTAAAAATAATTTCAGATATTGAGTGTCGAAAATTTAAATATTTTTGTACTTTTTGAAATTATTATTATACTAATTATTTTTTTAAGCTGAAAAGCTTTAAAAAATACAAAAATACATTAAAAATAATTTCAGAAATTGAATGTCGAAAATTTAAATATTTTTATACTTTGTAAAATTGAAAATTTTCTGAAATTTTTCAATATTTTATGTAAATTTTCAAGTTTTTCAATTAAAATTATAATTTAAATAATAATAGATATATTTTTTAGATGAAAATTGATAAATATATTTTATTTATAATTGTATGAAACAATTTAATTTTAAAATTAAAATAAGATAATAAAATTATTAGGTAAAATAAATAATTTGTGTAATAATAATTTATCATTTATTAAACTTGTTTATTTATTTGACATTAAATATTTATACAACGGATATTTTATAAACTGTGTTCTAAAATTAAAATTTTCTTCAACAACTAATCACAATAAAAAAAACGGAAAATTCACCTCACGTGCATTATACCACAGAACCACTGAAATTACTCAGCCTCCGCTAATTAACGTAAGACGCAGAAACGATTTACATGCCATTAAAAATTCACGTGTATCTGTCAAACACGCGCATTTATAAATAAATCATTTCAAATTATAATATGAGAAGTGTCAAATGATCTTTTGGCCGTAAGATAGATCTAAATCTAATAGCCGTCTATTTTTAGTATAGAGTGTTGAAAAATGAGGTCTTCACAAAAAAATAAACCTTAGTAGTGGAAATTTTAAAATTTCGAAACGCCTGGCCCGACTTCTGTGCATTGTTTGTTGTATTTGGTTCATTGAGTGTCACTTTCAATAAAACGTTTTACACTCATCGGTTTCCTTGTTTCGTCGGACGATAAATAAACAATCCCACTGGCTCACAACAAACACGCTCGTCGTAGTAGGGATTCACCGATATGAATGAGAAATATATGTATATGTATAAACACACATTTATATAAGTATATAATAATTATGTAACGTGTGATTCAATAAAGTGATGATTTTCCCGTCAAAACATCGTTGTTTACAGCCGGTGCTTCAGCACTTAAACCGAGAGCAGTGAGTAGTTGGAAAAAATGTCATAAACAAAACGTTTGAACAATTCGGAATATTTAACAATCCGCATGTAAATATATATATGAAAGTGCACTTTTATAACACGTGGAGACATCATTTGTAAACCGCATAAATATTTCTCGAGGCATATAATTAACAACAGTTAATTCATTGTCATTTAATAACATTACAGTAGATCTAAACTGCTTTTTATTTATTTCCAGACTGATTCTGGATTGTTCGCGTGAAATATGTAATTAATCGCAAGTGAAACGTTGTTCTGTTTGTTAATCTTGGTTGGGCGGACGTATTTTTAGATGCATTGTGCCCCGCATAAATTCGGTGGCTATATATTACCAATTGTTATTAATAGAGTAACAATATTGGCTACATTGGTGATGGCCGATTTTTACATGATACGCAGTTGACTTGTTCTAGTTTTTTTTTTTTTTTTTTTCAATTTTATTGCCGTTCGACGACGTTATCTATGGGGTAAACGTGCTGAATATCTCGCAGATTTAAACGCTGCTAACACACAAAAACAACAAATATTTCTGTTTGATTTCTCGTTGCCAAAAAGATGTTGGCATAGTTCGCATTTTTATTTTTTATTATTAAATTATACACGAAGTAGGAGTGGAATAACCCTTAAGCTAAACTATGTGGGATGATAGACATATATATTTTTTTTATTTTGGGTTGGAAAATGTTCTTCGATGCTCTTGTTTTGTTTTATTTTAAAACCATAATGTTTTCACTTTTGGGTCATCACCAGAAGCTACGTCAAAGCTTAAAAAAGTATTTTTTTATTAGAATGCATTAAATTTTTGTGGACAGTATCTTTAAAATAATTAAAATAATGAATAACACTGTAGAAGTATGTCACAAACATTAGATTGGATGTACAGAATAAGTTAAAATCAAACTTTTTTGTTATTAAAATACTTTAAAATTTTGTGGAAGGTATCTTTAAAATAACAATTAAAATAATGAATAACACTGAAGAAGTATGGCACAAGCATCAGATTGGAGGTACAGAATGAGTAAATAACATGTAACTTCTTTTGTTATTAAAATACTTTAAAATTTTGTGGAAAGTATCTTTAAAATAACAATTAAAATAATGAATAACACTGAAGAAGTATGGCACAAGCATCAGGTTGAAGGTACAGAATGAGTAAATAACATGTAATTTATTTTGTTATTAAAATACTTCAACATTTTATAGATAATATGTTTAAAATAACAATTAAAATAATAAATAACACTGAAGAAGTATGGCACAAGCATCAGCTTGGAGGTACAGAATAAGTAAATAACATGTAACTTCTTTTGATATTAAAATACTTTAAAATTTTGTGGAAAGTATTTTTAAAATAACAATTAAAATAATGAATAACACTGTAGAAGTATGTCACAAACATTAGATTGGATGTACAGAATAAGTTAAAATCAAACTTTTTTGTTATTAAAATACTTTAAAATTTTGTGGAAGGTATCTTTAAAATAACAATTAAAATAATGAATAACACTGAAGAAGTATGGCACAAGCATCAGGTTGGAGGTACAGAATGAGTAAATAACATGTAACTTCTTTTGTTTTAAAATACTTTAAATTTTGTGAACAGTATCTTTAAATTAACAATTAAAATAAGCAATAACACTGAAAAAGTATGGTATAAACATCAGGTTGGATATACAGAATAAGTTAAAAACATGTAATTTTTCTTATTATTAAAATACTTTAAATTTTATGTACAGTATCTCCAAATTAACAATTAAAATACTGAATAACAGTGAAGGAGTATGGCACAAATATTAGCTTAGATGTATAAAATAAGTTAAAAAACTTTTTTGTTATTAAAATAATAATTAAAATAATAACATTAAGATATTTTGATCATTAAAAACTTTTAACTTGTAACATACATGGTTGACAAAATGTAAAATATTTTTTTTGGGCCCTTAAAAAAGTTACGGGCACATATTCCGTAATTAAAAAAAAATCCTTGTTTGTGTTGTTGTCATAAAGAAACATGTAACGAGCCGGCAAAACGTGGAAAGGGAAGAGGAAAAAGTTTCCTACCAGTTTTTGTGCAAACGAATATGGTTGGTGAAAGCTCATTTGTAAATTAATTGGCCGAATAAGCTTGAGTGTTGGTTTAATGAAAAACGGTTTATTTATTTATTTATTTTTTCACCGTTCCATCTAATTACATCTTTTTATTTTATTGGGTTTACTGTTTGTGTGTTTTCAGCGCAGCTTTTCGGTAGTGATTAATCGAACCCGTTTCAATCAAATTAAATGGAAAAATCGCTGCGGGGCCCCGGACCGAATGTGAGCTCCGGACAATTGGTGGAAACATTTTACGATATTAATATTACTTAACCCGATTTCCTTTCGTATAAAATCATAGTTGCTGAAACGTTTATTGGAAGGACAATTCGGGATAATAGAACTGGATTTGGAACAATCCTCTCAAAGCTCCCGAAGCCAGTGAATTAGCCGTTTGTTACTGTACCGAATGCGAATATAAACTCAAACGCATTGAACGTATAAATTAACGTTTAATTAGTTAATTAATACGTGGCATTTACCAAAAAAACGGGGCTGTTTGTCGTTTGCCCTGGCGAAAATTGGGTTTAATTTGTATCCATAGAAGTGCGTTAACGCCGAATTGAATTTGTAGGGGGACAGGGCATAGGGGAAAGTAATTTACGCTTTTGGTTCATGTTTTGTTTGAATACGGTTTTTATTACATTTGAACATACTTATATTAAACCCTATGGGTATATTATTTGCTATCCATTTTTTCCTGCATCATATTTCAAACAATTTTTCCAGTTTAAAATGGTGTATTGGAGTGATGCAAAGTACTTGAAGGTTTCGTTGGTTTAAAATAAGAATGAAGGTCGTCCTTGAGGTTGGATGTACAGAATAAATTGATAACAAAAAATATACATATCAAAATTTATTTCACATTTTTATCGTCATTACACTTAAAATGACAGTTAAAATAAATTGTCAATTTTCTCCTTGCACGCAACGCAAATGAGCCTTTTATTGATCCTAAATACGTAGAAAAATGGGTTAATTATGACAATTCTCGTCGGTCTAGACAATGGATTGAAGCTGGTAAACTTGGTGGAAAAGTACTACTTAAGTCGAGAAAGATTTTGATGGCTGTGTGGACTGGGCGTGAAATTTTACATATTGACTACCCAGCTACCTCAAAGTTCTGGTTCTCCATGTCTTACAACGTTCACCCTTTGTTTTATTCTTCATTTTTTACGTAATAAACCGAAGGAATGGTCAAAACTAGGGTTGACCTTTTCTTCAGTTGCAGTATCTTCATATGGAAAGAAGTTGCCTCCAAAATGTAAGGTTAGAACCAAAAATTGTTGGTTACAGTGGTGAATAAACGTCAGAAATGTAGTAAGTTACTCTTTCCTATACCTAGTATAAACTCAAAAACATTGAACACCTAAATTATATTAGTTTAATTAGTTGATTAATAGACGAAAAGGTCAAAACTAGGGTTAACTTTCCTTCGGTTCCAGTATTTTTACGTGACAAGAAGTGGCCTAAAAAAAAGTTGGGTTAGAATCAAAAATTGTTGGTTACAGTGGTGAATAAACGTCAGGAACGTAAATTCCTCTTTCCTGCGCCTAATATAAACTCAAAAGCATTGAACAACTCAATTATATTAGTTTAATTAGTTGATTAATAGACGGAGAGGTCAAAACTATGGGTCACTTTCCTACAGTACCAGTGTTTTACATGGCAACAAGTTGCCTCCAAAATATTGAGTTAGGATCAAAAATTGTTGGTTACAGAGTTGAATAAACGTCAAAATCGTAGTAAATTACTCTTTCTTGCACCTAATATAAACTTAAAAACATTGAACATCTCAATTATATTAGTTGAATTAGTTGATTAATAGATGGAGAGGTCAAAACTAGGGTTAACTTTCCTTCGGTTCCAATATTTTTACGTGGCAAGAAGTGGCCTAAAAAAAAGTTGGGTTAGGACCATAAATTGTTGATAACAGTGGTGAATAAACGTCAGAAACGTAGTAAGTTACTCAATTATATTAGTTTAATTAGTTGATTATTAGACGGTGAGGTCAAAACTACTGTTCACTTTCCTTCAGTTCCAATATTTTTATATGGCAAGAAGTTGCCTCCAAAAATTGTTGGTTACATTGGTGAATAAACGTCAAAAAGGTAGTAGGTTACTCTTTCCTTCACTTAATATAAACTCAAAAACATTGAACACATCAATTATATTAGTTTAATTAGTTGATTAACAGACAGAAAGGTCAAAACTAAGGTTAACTTTCCCTCGGTTCCAGTATTTTCACGTGGCAAGTGGCCTAAAAAAAAAGTTGGGTTAGGACGAAAAATTGTTGGTTACAGTGGTGAATAAACATCAGAAATGTAGTAAATTACTCTTTCCTGCACTTAACATAAACTCAAAAACATTGAACACATCAATTATATTAGTTTAATTAGTTGATTAATAGACGGAGAGGTCAAAACTAGAGTTCACTTTCCTTTAGTTCCAATATTTTTACGTGACAAGAAGTTACCTTCAAAATGTTGGGTTAGGACCATAAATTGTTGGTTACAATGTTGAATAATAAACGTCAGAAATGTAGTAAATTCCTCTTTCCTGCACCTAATGTAAACTTAAAAGCATTGAACACACCAATTATATTAGTTTAATTAGTTGATTAATAGACGATCATTATAATAAAAGGGATGTTGTCGTTTGACTTGGTGAAAATTGTGTTCAATTTGCACCCAACGAAGTGCGTTGACACCGAATTGAATTCGTATTTGATTCGAAAACGAAAACGTCATTAATTTTGGACCTTAACTGGCAACAGTACGGCCTTAACTGGGGGGCACGTTAAAATGTCAGTCCGTATAAAACTATGTGGCTATGTGGGACGTCCACATACTTATTAATTTATTATATTTCTTTTCACGATTTCGATGATAAATTATATATACATACATACATAAGTCTGTATGTGTCCACAGAGAGGAGAAGCAAACTCTCGATTTTATATATACTTGGATCTGATAGGCCTCGCTCGGGCCAATGGCGTGGCTCGTGCTGTCGGTTGTTGCTATGCGGTCCTCTGACCGTGTTCCTAGCACATTACATTGCGGCCGCGTTGCCGTTCCGCGCTCACATTTTCCGCCAGATATCTTTTTCGTTCGGCGTGGTTTTTGCGTTACCATGCGCCGCGTAAGTACGTCGCGACCGCTTCAATTATTCAACCATCGGCGGCCCACCGCCGTTTTAATTGTCGCCCCGTCAATCGCCCGAAGATCGATTGATGCACGCCGGACCGTCCGCCCCCGGGTGCCGTCCCCCAGGAGGCATTCCCGACACGACGAGGACCGCTCGAACGGGATCCACTTTGTTCACCGTCCTCCGCGGGCCGCGGCAACGTCGCCAATATATATTCCACATCAACCGAAACTGAATGGACGGACTGACGACGGTTCCTCGATTCAATTTCGCGGCCTTACCTTCAAAAAAAAAAAAAAAATTTTTACTTAATACATTACGAACGGCTCTCAAACTCATCGGCTTTTACGTTATGTCATGCCTATTTTTAATGCCCGCGATTTTTAACTCTCTAACGTTCCACTTCTTCGTCGGACAACGCTGGACGTTTTTGGTGTTTCTTAAAAGTCATCGTAAATTAACAATAAGAGGCTCCGTTTTATGCGTCCCGATTGCGATCTGACAAGATAACAAAAAAATTTACTAAAACGCAACACTTAGGCAAATCGATTGAGAAAAAAATCTTGAAGTGGAAAAATGTAAATTAATATAACAACGTTATCGCATCTAATCTGTTAATCGAAAAAACGATTATCAAGGTCTGACCTGGAAATATACACGTACCTTCTACTATTATAAAGTGGGTAATAAAAATAGAATCAGATTAATGACCAATACTAAGATACTGAGGCTTTATAGTGTTTGATTAAGGCTTCACTTATGTCAATACAGCACACATCAATTTTATCTGTTAGAGAGGGCAAACTTTAGATTGGAACTACTGTATAAATTAATAACTTCTTTATTTTGTTATTGAACACATTAATTTTTGGCACTGAAATACTATATGACAACTAACTAATGTGGCACAAACTTTACACTGGATGAACAAGATAAATTAATAACTTATATTATACAGCTCAAAATATATTACACATTTTTATTGCCAGAGCATTTAAAAGAACAATTAAAATATTAAATAACACCTAAAAGTATGGTACAAACTATAGGTGGGATGTACAGAATAAATTGATAACATTAAATATAAAAAATTTGTACAAATAAAAATATATTACATATTTTTATCATCAGTACATTTAAAATAATAATTAAAATACCAAATAGCACCTAAGAAATATTGGTACAAACTTTAAGTTGGATGTACAGAATAAATTGATAACATTAAATAACAAAAATTTATGCAAATCAAAGCATATTAGACATTTTTATCGCCAATATACTTAAAATAACAATTAAAATACCAAATAACACCTAAAAAATATTGGTACAGGCTTTAGGTTGGATGTACAGAATAAGCTGATAACATTAAATAACAAAAATGTGTGCCAATCAAAGCATATTACACGTTTTTATCGCCAATACACTTAAAATAACAATTAAAATACCAAATAACACCTAAGAAGTATGGCACAAACTTTAGGTTGAATATACAAAATTAACATTAAATAACAAAAAATTATACAAATCAAAATATATTACACATTTTTATAACCAGTAAACTTAAAATAATAACTAAACAACTAATTAACACCTAAAAAGTATGCCACAAACTTTAGATTGGATGTACAGAGTAAATTATAACATGAAATATCAAAAATTATAAAAATCAAAACATATTACCATATTATTATTGCCAGTACACTTAAAATGACAGTTAAAATACTAAATGTCACCTAAAAAGTATGACACAAATGCACAATACTATTAATTAATAATATTAACATTAAATAATAAAACATATGAACAATAAATAATAATAATAAAATTAAGTAAAATATGTAATATACAGATTTAAAACGTCAAATTTTTGTAGATAGGTCACTTAAATAAAAAACACTGAAGATGTATGACACGAAATGTAAATTAATAAAATAACGCTATCGCAATCTAATCTAAGAATCAAAAAAACGATTATCAAGGTTTGACCTGAAATTGTACACGTAGCTTAATAGTAGCGTAATAGAAGTAGAATAGGGGATTAATGACCACCACTAAGACACTGAGACTCAATAAGTTTGGTTAAGTCTTCACTAATGTCAAATACTAGACATATCAGTGGACAGAACTTAAGATCTTATTAAAACTTTTTCAAGTTAATAGCAGTTTTTAATTAAATTTTTATTTGTTGCAGCCGATATCCGAATGGACATCAACACACGTGGTAGAATGGATGGCCGCTCTAAATCTTTACGTTTACTCGGACGTGTTCCGATGTAAGGACATTAAAGGATCCGATCTAATAAATCTAGACCGGGAGAAACTAATTGTAAGTAAAACGTACCATTCCACCCCTCCTGGGATGTTAACGTATCGATTTCGTTTACAGAATATGGGAATAAAAGATGAGTTCCATCAGAAGGCACTGTTATCCTGTATAGATGAGCTCATAAAAAAACCGGACAATAATAAGATGACAAATGAGAAAAGCGACGACAACAACTATGATCAGTATGCCCACAAGCTGACGCAGCACAGCTTCAGTTCGATGGAAAGATGCGACAAGTGCAACAAGTACTTGAGAGGTTTGCTTCACCAGGGCTTCATCTGTCAGGACTGCGGACTGGTGGCGCACAGGACCTGCGCAGCCACCGGACTACCGTCCTGCACGACGCGTCCGGGCGACGACAAGCAGCACTACATCCAATTCAAGTCGTTCTTCGGACAGGGGCTGTGCGTCCAGTTCAACGTCAACGAATCTCCTGCGCCGGCCCTCCTCATCAATCTGACCAAGGAGCTGGAGCTGCGGGCCAAAAACGACCCCAATCTGGAGCTGTACAACATCTACAGCGTCACCCCACCCTCCGATCAGCTGGCCAGCCTGGTCAAGAAGATCGAGGACAACCCGTCGAACGTCGACCTGTCCGAGTTCACCCCAGTGTGCATCGCCAGCGCGTTCAAGAAGTACTTGCGGGAGTTGCCGGATCCCTTGATACCGGTGAAATGGTACGACAAGTTCATTTCGGTCTCCAGCTCCAAGAAGGGCAACGAGGAGTGCACCTCCATACTGAAGCAACTCATCGACGATCTACCCGAACACCACAAGAGCACCTTGAAATTCATCATGATCCACCTTTGCAGGATGTGCCAAATGGAATTCGCCAGGGGTAACAAGAGCCCTCCGACGGTGCTCATTCAAGTTATGTGTCATATATTCCTCAGACCACCATGGGAACATATAATGTGAGTATCCGTTAAGATATGCTGATGGCTAATTAAGATAAGTTTGTCAGTTTTGATAAGATAAGTTTAGTGCTAATTTAAATAACTTTTTGATAGCGTAAACTCAGTCAACTTTATATTGAGATAGTTTTGAGTGAGTTGTACGACGTTAGTGAACTATTATTGGAATAAAAAGTAAGCACCTGGTTATTATTTTAAATCAGTAGCTGTTATTTAATCGTTATATTGATTTAAATATCATTTATCAGTCTAAATTCTGTCACCTTTATGTCAAGATAGTTTTGAGTGAGTTTTTGAACCTGGTTGTTATTTTAAGTCAATTGTCTTTATTTAATCCTTGAAATGATTTAAATACTTTTAAAAGTCTAAATTCTATCATCTTTATGTTGACATAGTCTTCAGTGACTTGTTGGACCTTCTGGAGTGATTATTGGAGTAAAGAGTAAGCTTCTAGTTATTATTTTAGGTTAAATATCATTATACTAAGTCAAATAACTTTTGATAGTCCAAATTTAGTCAAATTTACGTTGAGATAGTTTAGAATCAGTTCTTGAACCTTCCAGAGCAATTATTAGAATAAAGAGGAAGCCCCTGTTTGTTATTTTAAGTCAGTTGTCTTTATTTAATCCTCGAACTGATTTAAATACTTCTAAAAGTCTAAATTCTATCATATTTATGTTGACATAGTCTTCAGTGACTTGTTTGACATTCTGGAATGCTTAATGGAGTAAAGAGTAAGCTTCTAGTTATTATTTTAGATTAAATGTCATTATTTAGTCATTATACTGAGTCAAATAACTTTTAACAGTCCATATTCAGTCAAATTTACGTTGAGATAGTTTAGAGTCAGTCGTTGGACCTTCCAGAGCTATTATTTCAATAAAGAAGAAGCTCCTGGTAATTATTTTAAGTCAGTTACCATTATTTAATCATTGATTTGATTTAAATACTTTTGAAAGCCTAATTCTGTCATCTTTACGATGTCAAAGTCTTGTTGGAACTTTCATTCAGTAATTATTGGAATAAAGAGTAAGCTTCTAGTTATAATGGTTACTATTTTAAATCAATTGTCTTTATTTAAACGTTACACTGGTTTATATAACTTTTAAGAGTCATCTTTACATTGAGATAGTTTAGAATGAGTTGTTGGACCTTCCAGAGCAATTATTGGATTAAAGAGAAGGCTCCTGGTTAGTATTTCAAGTTAATTGCCTTCATTTAATCGTTATATTGATTTAAATAACCTTTAATGGTCTAAATTCATGCTTATATGTGTTGAAATAGTTTTGAGTGAGTTGTTGAACGTTGGAGAAAAATGATTGGATTAAAGTGTAAGCTCCTGGTTATGATTTTAAGTCAATAGCCTTTATTTAATCGTTATACTGTTGCACCGGGCACGATTAACCACTTACAGTGAAAATACGATCCGATCGAAACTGACTTTACCAGTTTTCTTTTATTGGGCGTGCACAAATCATTGATATGTGACAATTAATAATTATCTGAAACGTCCAGTGGAAGAATTCGCGTCGCCTTTAACCTTTTAAGTTTAACTTACGCAAACCGAGTGCGAAAACCGTACAACACGGAAATAATCCACCCATAACAGGCCATAATCATTAATATCGTATATTGTTGCAGCCAAATCGTTTGCAATACGCAAGCCCATAACCGTATCGTGGAACTGTTGCTGTTGTCTTGCGAGTGGGGAGAAAAGCTACCCGAATTCGCGACGGCCCCGAGCCTGCCGCCGAAGAAAGTCTACAACAGGATGGGAAGCAGCCTGCACGACGTCGGCATGGACAAGGAGAAGAGAAACGCGGTCTCGTTAAGCGAGGCCGAGTGGTACTGGGGCGACATCACGCGTGAGGACGTCAACGATTTGCTCAACGAACAGGTCGACGGCACGTTCCTCGTCAGGGATGCGTCGAGCAAATGCGGCGAGTACACCTTGACGTTGCGTAAGGGTGGTGCCAACAAGCTGATCAAGATATGCCACAAGAACGGGAAGTACGGGTTTACCGAACCGTTGCTCTTCACGTCGGTAGTCGAATTGGTCAATCACTTCAGGCACCACTCGCTGTCGCAGTACAACGCTTCGCTGGACATTAAGTTGCTGTACCCGATATCCAAGTTTAGCGTCGAGGAGGAGAACGCCAAGACGCAGAACTTGGATATCTTGTGCGATGAATTTAAGAAGATCGACCGCGAGATCATATCGAAGAACAAGTCGTTGCAGGAGTGGTCCAAGATCCACACCGACAACATATCCGAGATACAAAACAAGAAGAACTCCCTGGAGGCGTTCAGGGAGATCGTTAAGGTGTTCAAGGAGCAGACCAAAATCCAGGAGAAGCTGTGCAACGAGGCGCAGCCGCACGAAATCAAGAACCTGAAAATCAACTCGGGGTTGCTCAAGGAGAGGCAGAAAATGATGGAGGAGGCTTGCGAGCAGTTGGAGAAGCAAGTCCAACGAATGGAAGCTTACAATAGATCTGTTGTTAGAGAACTGAATAGTATTAGACCCGATATACACATTTTGAGCAAGAAGCGTCAAAAACACGTGCGTTGGCTGCAAGAGCGAGGGCTCAGCGTCACCAAACTGAACCAGTACTTGAATAGAAACTCCGAGAACGAGGACGATAGGTGCGAGACGATTGAGGAGTGGGACCTCGACACCCTGCCGCACAATGACGAAAAGACCTGGCTGATTAGGGACTGCTCCAGGGAGAGTGCCGAGAAAATGTTGGACAAGAAGCCGGACGGCACCTTTTTGATTAGATACTCGTCAAGACTGAACAAGTATGCACTGTCTATTGCCTGCAACGGCAACACGAACCACTGCATTATTGATCAATCAAATAGGGGATACGGCTTCACTGAGCCGTACAACATTTATCCCAGTCTCAAGGACTTAGTATTGCATTATGCCACCAATTCATTGGAAATCCATAACGATTCTCTTAACACGGTTCTGCGATACCCGATCAACGGACAGTACTTATACTATGCAGATGAGGGGGTGTACCTAAGTTCCAGTTCCTACACATAAAATACGGAGTTTTGTGATAGTTAAAAAGCTGCTGTGACTTTTTTATTCCCATGTTAAAATAATGTGATGGTGATAATTTTAAAAAACCCTAACAAATTTTTATCGAAAAGTATGTATTATATAAAATTTATATTTACATATGCGGCGGGAACTTTCATTTGATCCTTCAGTTTAAACACTTTCAATTTTAATTATGTTGTAGTTCTGCCAAATGTTGTGGTGGACCTTCCTCAATTAAAGAAATTAAATGTAACGTTTCCGGCCTAGATGTACTGAATTGGAGTCATTATTGCCTTGCCCGGGGATGCGGATCAAGTTGCGCCGCCGTACTTTTGGGTTTGATCACGAAGCTATGAAACATTGTGCCATTTTTTCACGTTAACAACTGCGGGCAATTTGATGATGCAACTTGGGGGGCGACAACTAAATAATGAACGATTCACGAACGTACTTTTAAAGTGTGAGGGTGAAATTGAAAGTATTTCTCTGTTCACTTGTGGGGTTTTAATGAAAGTTCCACATATACATGTGACTGGTTTACAATTGAAAAAAATATGAACAGTTTATATAATTATTTACCAGGATTAAATTGACTGTGATAGTGTACTAAAGAAACAAGTTTAGAAATTCACATGGACATTTATGAATATTAGCACAGAAAATAGTGAGTGAGTGATAAATATTTGAAAACAGGCCGGACTTGTATCAAACAATTTTAGGCTAATTCCGACGTTCAAAAAAATTAAAAACAAAAAAAATACAGTTATAACTTTTTTTATTTAACATTAATTGTGTCGAAAGCAAATAGAATCCTTATGTTTTAGTTTCTTTTTATCATGAATGTTACAGCTTAGCTGCATATAATAATAATAATATTAATAATCGTTTTTTGAATTTTGGAATTTTAGCGTGTTTCGGAACTATAACGCTACAAGATGCGTTTTAGCATCCACGCCGATGTGTTTTAGACATCGGTCCGAATGGTGCAGCCAATCTACACAGTACCACACAAATGTTAAGCAACACGTTTTAAACGTTACATTCGGTTGTTTAATGTTTAATGAATTTGCGCCAGGCCATTTCTTCGTCAAAAGACGACAATAATAAGCGTGTATATATGTGTGTTTAAACGTAAGGTAACTTGTAATGGGTATTTTCCAATTGTTTATGGATTCTTAAAGGAAAAATTAATGCTGTCAACGTACATTCTTTGCGATTAATTGGATATTGCGAGACGTAAATTCATATTCTTTATTGCAAGGTTGAAAATTAAACAGGTTTATCTCTTACATTATTATTCAATATGTATGTGGAAAATTCAATGCATATTTTAATTATCGTTTATTTGACAACCCACCTTTCAGAATCGTAATAAGTTAATAATAATTAATTTGAGGAGTACATTTTTATTTTGTTACATGGATAAATTACCTATTGCACATTTGAATCTGTAAATAAACGAGGAACCGAGTACTTTCCACTGTCTTATTATTGTTGTTTTCCAAATTTAATGTGTCTATCCTGGCCTGTATCTTGCTGTAGTTCGAGGATGTTGTTTTAGAATTGTATGGTGCTGTAGGCTTATAAGACTAGGGTCACTTGCCGTTTTTGTTGTGTTAAACTATATGTGTGATGAAAAATATGTAAAATGCTCGTTACCATATGTTTTCAATTTTTGGTAGCAAAGCATTGGAAGTGACCATATGAAGGAGATGATTATGCCAAGCCCACAAAATTATTCTAGTGATCTGTCTTTAAGATATTTTTGTTATTCTGCATAATGTATATTACCTGGTACTTTATTTGCTTATAAGAAAAGCATTCTAGATAACACAAAAATTTATATATATATAAATATCTATATATATTATCATATATATCATATATATAACTTTGAAAAAAAATGTGATGTAATTAGTTGTATTTGTGCAATGTTGTAGTTTATAAACAGTTTACATTCATTTATTTTAGTATTTATTTATATTTTAGTAACGTTTGCTTGCAAATTTTAAAGAGTACAAACTTTTGTATTATTTTATATCCAATACTTTTTATAAATCACTTTATAAAAACGTGCAGATTTTAATTTATTTTGCGAAGTTCTTTAATTTTTTTTTTTCTTACGCTTCTTTTTAATTTCTAAGCATTTTTGTGATGTCCACAAACCAGCTGAATTACGGATTGAATGTGCACTGTTAATTCAGTATTTATTATGCATATGAACAGGTGCAGAAATATCTAGAATGTTTTTTCATTTTATTTCCTACTGCTATTAATGGATAAATATATGGAATTTTAAAGAACTTGTTGAAATATATTTGATGATACATGTCAACAGTTTTTAATTATAGTTAATGTTATATGTAACAATTGAAGCCAATAGACTGCTTGTTCATACAATTCGTGTACATATTGAAAATGGACCCTTGGTATAAAGTTCAGAGCTTTATAAACGTGCAGGTTGCATCTGTTTCATATAAAACTTTTGCCCGGTTCAACCATTATAAAACTTACTGATAAATTCAGTCAATTTGAAGTTCATAATGATGTTGTTGTCAATTCTCTCTTATATCAAACAGCATGTAACTTGCTAGTGGGAACAATTTACAATATTTCATTTTTATAAAGATAATTGTGTCGAGTTCTGGGAGAACTAGCCGTACTAGTATGTCTTTATAAATTTTCCATGGCTAACATAGTTGTTTAAAAGTAATTTATACCTCTCAGTCTTTAAAAGACTTTTACAAAACTGTGTTTCTGAAGGGAGCAAAATCTTAAACACGACATTGCATAACAAGAACAGGTCCATAATTATATATAATTACATTTTGTGATGAGATTTTATTATTTTACCCCTTCATTGCTCTTTATATATATGTAAGTCCACAAAAACTCATGTACAACTAATCCATTTTAAAACTAGATTTAATATTTGATAGTGTTTAAAGATTTTATTAAGGTTTTGAATATAGTATTTTTTAAATTTGTAATAAAACTGTTCTTATACTGTTGAATGTCATCTCAAATAAAAAAATAATTAAAACAGTTAGCAGCTTGTATTATTTAAGCAAGATTAAAATTAGATTTATGCAGGTGAGTATATAACTTGAACATAAATAAGTTATGATTAAATAAATATTAGATACCACAAAAAGTAATTTATGTTTTTAACGTTTAACTTCAAAATAATAGCTTCAATAAAATGTATTTTATTCAACAAAATAAACCATTATAATAAACATTCTACAGTAAATTCATTTATTTTACTATTTATCTATATTTTAGTAATGTTTCCAAATTTTGAATAGTACGAATTTATTTTTGAGGTACTAACATATTATATATTAAGCAAATTTCCTCCAATTAGAGGATATAACAAATTGATTGAACTTCAAATAACATTTACTCGATGTAATCTATGTATTTAAAGATATTAGTACATAAAAAATTACTTATTGCACTTTGTAAGATAATTTTATAGAATTATTTTAATACCTTACATGATGTAAGTTACATCAGATAAATTAATCAACTGATAATTTTAACATTAGATCATCTGATAATTTTATAATATAATATATGTGGATTAAATTTTATCTATGAAAAGCAAAGAATCTTGCTTCATTTTTGACTTGAGGGAAGATTTTACGATTTTCCTATGATCACAGTTTTGAAATGTAATGTGAGTTGTATACTTCAAGTGGTACTAATCGTGTAAAATAAGTTTTGCCCGTTTCCTAGATAATAAAACATTTTATTAAGTCATTTTATACAAAAAAGAAGCATTTATACAATCGCATACGCCGCATAATTAGCAACGCCACATCTATTTTTGTGCCTTTTGAGCCTCATATATCCGTCTTCGCCCCAGTGATTGCCCCACCAGTTTTTCAAAATCCAAGCGTCTTTCGTGTAGCCGACAATCAACATAGCATGATTTACTACGTTGGAAGAGCACAGTGGATCATCGTAAATTCCCTTGCTGAAAATTAAAGCGGAATTATAATTTGTATGCCGTTTCAACGCGGGGGGATTTATGAGTGAATACGAAAACGGGGGATTTACTTGAATCGGAAATTACGTTTCTTCGTTTCCCCTCGAGCGTTGATAAACAAAGGGAATATTATTTTAAAATATGAACTTATAATTAAATTGCCAGTTTGTAAGTAGGCAAGATGCATGTGACAACACGCCCGAAGACTTTTTGTTCTTAAGGACAAATCAAAATATATAATTACTGGTAAAGCTGGAACGTTCTGGGACTGGCGTTGATGGAAGCTGCTATTGGTCCGATTTTAGCTATGGCAATCTCCAGCGCCTTCTCATCTCTTGCAGGTAATATGGCCCAGGAGCTCACGTTCGCTATCGTCCTGGATTTGTCGAATTTACAAGTTTGTTGCTGAAATTATTGAATATTACTCGAGTATTGGACTTCCAACGTCATTGAACAATTACCTTTGCCTTGTAAGGGTAGTCGCTGTAAGCCATCAGCCCTCCACTGTTATCCAAGTATTTTAGAGTGTTCCTCAGGGAACCTCCACCACAACCGTAGTTTCCGCTCTTCACACTGCAATCTATTATTTGTTGTTCGCTGAAATTTTGCCAAAAGTTTGTGATAAAAAAATATGTTGAAAAGTCTGAACAATTAATTGACTCGACTTTAAAGCACAAATAACATTTTTTAAACTGAATTTTTGAAAATAATTAGAAAATATGTTCATTACAGATAAAAAAATTATTATCAATTATTTCGAAATATAAAATTTCTCTCTCCATCGAATATAAATTTTTGTTTTTAACAGTAAAACTGTTATTTCTAATTATTTGTAATTAGTATTTGTAATTTCTAATTTGTCATATTTTAACACTTACAAAATAATTTTATTCCTGTAACAAGTTAATTAACAGAAAAAAAAAGTATATTTTTTTAATAATTTATATAATAATATAAATTTATATTATTATATTTGTAATTTTTTTCACATACTTTAATATTTTTAAAATAAATTACAAACAAATTCAATTATTTGGAAAATAAATTGATGTTGATAAGAAAGTTAATTAAAATTTTGTTGAAAAGTGTGTAATTAATTAAAACATTCTATTCCTAAGAGGTTACAATTAAAAGAAATTATAATGAATTCGAGTTAATTGTAACCTTCGACTTATTGAGAGAAAATATATAGTAATAAAATATTTTTAGCATATTTAAACAAAAGGTATAATTATCAATTTCACCTATTTTAATATTTTTAAAATAAATTTATTCTAGAAACAAATTCAATTATTTGTAAAATAAATTGTTGTTGATAAGAAAATTAATTAAAATTTTGTTGAAAATCAATTTTTTTCAATTCTGTATTATAATTAAATATAATTATAATTGTGTAATTAATTAAAATATTCTAGAACACAACATTCTATTACTAAGAAGTTAAAATTAAGGATAATTATGATGAATTTGAGTCAATTTTAAGCTTCGAATTATTTTTTAAAAATATATAATAATAAAAATATTTATTACCATATTTAAAAAATAAACTATAAATTTATTAATATTTAAATTAATTTATAAAATAATATAAATTTATATTAATATATTTGTAATTTTCAATATTACATATTTTAATATTTATAAAATAAATTTATTCTAGAAGCAAATTCAATTGTTTGTAAAATAAATTGTTGTTGATAAGAAAATTAATTAAAATTTTGTTAAAAATCAATTTCTTTCGATTCTGTATTATAATTAAATAATATTATAATTATGTAATTAATTAAAATATTCTAGAATACAACATTCTATTACTAGAGGTTAAAATTAAGAGAAATTATGATGAATTTGAGTCAATTATAAGCTTCGAATTATTTTCAAAAAATATATAATAATAAAAATATTTATAACCATATTTAAAAAATAAACTATAAATTTATTAATATTTAAATTAATTTATAAAATAATATAAATTTATATTAATATATTTGTAATTTCCAGTATTACATATTTTAATATTTATAAAATAAATTTATTCTAGAAACAAATTCAATTGTTTGTAAAATAAATTGTTGTTGATAAGAAAAATAATTAAAATTTTGTTAAAAATCAATTTCTTTCGATTCTGTATTATAATTAAATATAATTTTAATTGTCTAATTAATTAAAATATTCTAGAATACAACATTCTATTACTAGAGGTTAAAATTAAGAGAAATTATGATGAATTTGAGTCAATTATAAGCTTCGAATTATTTTTAAAAAATATATAATAATACAAATATTTTTACCATATTTAAAAAATAAACTATAAATTTCTTAATACTTAAATTAATTTAAAATTTGTAATTTCCAGTATTAAATATTTCAGTATTTATAAAATAAATTTATTCTAGAAACAAATTCAATTATTTGTGAAGTTGATAATAAAATTAATTAAAAATTTGTTAAAAATCAATTTCTTTCGATTCTGTATTATAATTAAATATAATTTTAATTGTGTAATTAATTAAAATATTCTATAATACAACATTCTATTTCTAAGAGGTTGAAATTAAGAGAAATTATGATGAATTCGAGTTAATTATAAGCTTCAACTTATTGCCAAAAAATATATGCTAATAAAAATATTTTTAGCTCATTTAAATAAAAAGAATAAATTTTTTAATAATAAAATTCATTTATAAATTAATATAAATATGTTATATTTGTAATTTCCAATTTCACATAATTTAATATTTTTAAAACAAATTTATTTTAGAAGTAAATTTAATTGTTGCATGTATATAAAATAAACTATAATATTCTTAATAATAAATTTAATTTGTAAAATAATATAAATTTATATTATTATATTTGTAATTTCCAGTTTCACATATTTTAATATAATAAAATAAATTTATTATAGAAACAAATTCAATTATTTGTGAAGTAAATTATAGTTGATAAGAAAATTAATTAAAATTTTATTAAAAATCAATTTCTTTCGATTCTATATTATAATTAAATATAATTTTATTGTGTAATTAATAAAATATAAATAAGAGGTTAAAATTAAGAGAAATTATGATGAATTTTTAGCTTTATGCTTTAAATGCTTTAAATTTATATGTTTTTTATAGTAAAATTGTATTATAGAAGAACATAAATTTATATATTCTATATAAATAAAATAAATTTATTCTAGAAACATATTAAATTATTTGTGAATTATTGCTGATAAAATTTTCTAAATTTAAGAAAAATTATAATTCAAAAGTTTACTTATGCCAAAAAATAGGAGATAAAATCCTCCCTTCTCGAAATATAAAACATTTCCAACCGTCAGCAATAAACAATGGATAAAATAATCGGCGAAACCTACAGGAAATATTAAACAGGAAACATTAATCAGGTTTGGTTAAACCCAAAGAATTTTCTTTGTTGTACCGCACATTATCTGTTTGTACTAAAAACATACATTACCTCAAAGGAACCAGTTGCTTTGTTTGTTTGAACACTTGTCCTTGGATGGTTAGAGCAACGCTGAACGCGTAGCAGGAACCGCAGTCCTTCTGATTGTAAACCGGGGTGCGAAAACCTTTTTCAACCCAGTTGATTTCCTCCGGCAAGTCGTGCATGTGGTGGTAGATGTCGCCGATCAGGTTTTCGTGGGGCGTCTTCCTGTGAATGCTTTTGGTCAGTTTGACCATTTTTTGCAGGTAGATTTTGGGTGACTGAAATTTTAATGAGTCAATTGAAGGATTCGGTATTAAATCGCAAACCCTACCAAGTCGGACAGATGGTTTTCTTTGATGAAATACGAATGGTGTCCCTGTGCAGCTTCCTCATTGTGTTTCCTGATTTTCCTCACGTTGTCCTCCCAGGCGGCCCGTTTGCTCGTGTCGTGGAATCCGGAGTAGGTCTTGTTAAATTTTTCCTATAAATAAAACATGATTTTAACCACGCAACACGGGATTCGTTTAGTTTTATTATAAATTTTAGTTTGTACCTTAAACTCTTCCCAATAACGGTCTAATTCGTTATCGATTTTAATTGGTTTATACATGTACTGGTTATTTTCTGTAAACTGAACCGACCATTAAACAAATCCCTCTGGATAAAATGTCTGTACCTTGAATTGCTGCCACAATTTATCCAAATCCTCCTCTACGAATTGACATATTGACCAGGGTGCGAAGAAAAATGGCACAAACAGCGTTAGGAAAATCAATTCCCAACGCATCGTAGACGACTTAACACGGTTTCATTGTTTCTAATTAAAAATGCGTCAGTTAATTTGTAAAAATGCTGACGGTTAAATCGGCAAAAACGAATTTGTGTGTCGTTAAGCTAATTTAATATATTATTTACAAAACAAATATGTTCGACCAGCATATTCAATAAAGCGAAAAATTGAACGTTACAAATAAGTATTTTATTCAGAATATTGTGAATCTCAGAACAATTAGTAATTACTAGTACTGTTAATTAATAATAGTGTGTGCAACTACTAGGAAATAATTATCATTATATTAAATTATAAACAGGTTTCGGCGAGTGGTATAATATCAAGATACATTGGATAAATTTACATAGAAAAAACACAATAATAATAGTAATCACAATATTAATGAGAAATAGTCACTCAGTATGATGTATGAAATCAGAAACTCTACAAAAAAGGGAAGTAACATCTGTTAAAAATCATTAGATTGTTTTAACAGAGTTTGAATTAAACATTATTTTATATCTCTATTGTTTCTTCTTTTGTTTTTATTTAAAATTAGTAGAGACAACAATTTTAAGTTAAGGATGTGTATTCAATTTTATAATCCCCAAACAATAATTAATGAGTGGGAAACGTTTTATATTTTTTCAAGGGAGATTTTTTATCTTAATTTTTTTGCCAATAAGTTAAAGGTCATAATTGACACAAACCTCATTGTAATTTCCTTTGATTTTATTTATTATAAAATATTTTAATTAATTACATAATTTAAATTAAATTACGTTGTACTAAAGTACTTCAGTTTGAATTAATATTAAGATATTAATTACTGAAAATTACTAAATAACAAAAAATCATTAAAAACCAAAAAAAAAAACACTAAAATTCTAAGTTAATACTGAAAATATACAAAATTACTGAAAATTATTAAATTAAAAAAGTTAATAAAATCACTAACAGTTAAAAGTTTAAAATATGAAATATAATATAATATTATATATGTAAATATAAATATAATATAATGCAAAAAGTTACTAAAATCCCATAAAAAGAACAAAAACCGTAAAAAACACTAAAATATAAAAAAATACTAAAAAAGTTACTAAAAAAATTGCTAAAATTGTAAAAAATCACTAAAATCATTAGTAATTAAAAAAAATAATTAAAAACTCAAGAAATCCCCAAAATCACTAAAATTATTTAAAACGTAGAAAACACAAAAATACAAAAAAATATACTAAAAACATAAAAAATCACTGAAAACCATAAAATTTACCAAAATCTGAAGGTTAAAAGTGTGAAATATCACTATAAAGGCAAACAATTACTAAATTTCTATAAAAAAAAACACTAAAATACCAAAAAAAAGTACTAAAATTATTGATAATTAAAAAAATAACTAAAAAGTCAAAAAATCACCAAAAGTTAAAAATGTGAAATATCATAATAAATGCCATAGATTACTAAAATCTCATAAAAAGAATAAAAACCGTAAAGAAAACACTAAAATACCAAAAAAATTGCTAAAATTATAAAAAATCGTTAAAATCATTGGTAATTAGAAAAATAACTAAATACTCAAAAAATCTCCAAAATCGCAAAAATTATTTAAAACATAGAAAACACAAAAATACTAAAAAAGTTACTAAAATCATTAAAAACGCTAAAAATCACTAAAAGTTAAAAATGTGAAATATCACTACAAATGCAAAAAATTACTAAAATTCTTTAAAAGGAAGAGAAATCGTGAAAAAAACACTAAAATACGACAGTAAATACTAAAAAATTCTAAAATTATAAAAAATCATTAATAATTAAAAAATAATTAAAAACTCAAAAAATATCCAAAATCATAAAAATTATTTAAAACGTAGAAAACACAAAAATACTAAAAATGATACTAAAACATACATAAAAAACACTAAAAACCCTAAAAATCACCCCATGTTAGAAGTTAAAAATGTCAAATGTGAAAAAAGTACTAAAATTCCATAAAAAGAACAAAAAGAGTAAAAAAATACTAAAATACATAGAAAATTGATACAATTGTAAAAAACCGCTAAAATCACAAAAAATTATTAAAAACATAAAAATTCCACAGTACCCTAAAAAGCACTAAAAATATAAATAATCACTAAAACCACAAAAAATCAAAATTTAAAACTTACTTAAAACGAAAAAAAATCACTATAGAATCAAAAAATTACGCAAAAAAAATCAAAAATACCAAATTAAACAATTAATAATTAATTGTTTAATTTGGTACTTTTACTACTAACATTACTAAAAACATAAAAATACACTAAAATACCAAAAAAACACAAAAATTCACTAAAATCACCAAAATTTAAAACTTACTAAAAACGTAAAAAATTACTATAAATCACTAAAATTCCAAGAAAACATTAAAATGCCAAATAATTATTAAATAATTACTAGAAACACAAAAAATAAAATAAAAAAGTCACTCAAAAAAATATTAAAAACATAAAAATTACTAAAACCTCAAAAAATCACGAAAAATATAAAAAAATCTTTAAAATCCCATAAAAACATACAAACGTAAAAAATGAATAAATTACTAAATTATTACGAAAAAATAACAATCACTGAGAATTTATTAAAAATGCAAAAAAAATCACTAAAATTTAAAATACATAAAAAACACTAAAATTAAAATCACTAAAACCGTAATAAATTACTAAAATTCTAAAAAGCTCTAAAAACATAAAATATCATTAAAGACAGAAAAAAATACCAAAACTTAAAAATTAGTAAAAAATCATACCAAATATATAAAATAATTATTAAAAAATTACTAAAAATATCACTAAAAACGTAAAGAATCACTAAAATCTCAAAAAATTACTATAAAATGAGGAGGTTACTAGAAAAGTAAGAATAGTCGCTATAAATTAATAGAATTACTAAAAATTGAAGAATATTAAAAGCAATAAAATCTCAAAAAATTAAAAAAATCAGATAAAATTATAAAATGGCTAAAAATACTAAAATTTTAAAATACGTATGTGAAATTATGATATAAGAATATTTTTTTTGTACAAATGAATTTAAAAATTTAAAATAATAAAATTATTTTTATTATTAATTATTAATTAATTAACATTAATCATTTAAAACTTTAATTTAATAATTATTACATGTTCGCATCTGATTATATATATTTTTTATAATTGTTTTTGTGATTTGTTGTTAACAGTAGTTACATTAAAAATCAGAAATTTTACTGCATTTTAATGTTTAATATACACATGTACTTGTATATAATTTTATGTGCATATTTACTAAACCATAATTACGAAACTGATATGAATTAATAGCTTCCTTGTTTTCCAAATGATACACAACATAAGTGAACAGAAAAATTACAAAAAAAATTGCCTCAAAACATACACAAAGTAAAAATTCCCCGGTCTAAATTAAGTCGACCACCGTCAAGTGGCAAAATGCGTAACCGCCTTCCAATAAACATCGAAACCGATTAAAAAGTTTACTCAGAAATGGCCGCACTCGATGTTCCGAACGCAACCGGCGTGTTAACCGTGTGCGCCGTCCAGGCCGGACCGCACGTAATTTCGTATTTCCCACCAGAAATTCAAAAGTTAGTTGTAGTAGCGCACTATACTAATCGACTTTGTCCATGACATTGTTGGCAAAAAAATCAGTCGCGTTTTAGCCACCAGAGAAACATCTCTAGGGGGGCCCGCGCTTGCGGTTAACATGAGCGGAACACGTCGGCGAAGCGACATTGAGCCGACGGCATGTAACAGGGCTGCGAACGCCCGATCGATCAATCACATCGACACGATTTAGATTTGTGCCTTTAACTTGAACTGTGATCGCAATTAAAATGGCCGAGTCGAGAATTGACGTTGGCTTCGATCTGTCCGCACTGATGACAGACGACTTCGATCTAGAGAGTGCCGCCGACTTTGAGGAGTTGCTCAAAACGCCGAAAAACCAAGACTATTACGAGCTGACGTCGAAAACGATACCGCTGTCGGAAAGGTGAGCTTGTGCTTGACAAAAAACCAAAAAAAAAAAATAAATAAATAAAACAAAAAAAAACCTGCGACGCCAGACGCGTTTAACACAAAAGCTTCACGCCCCAGCCCGAAAGTTGCGAGGGCGAAGCCGGCTGCCGAACCGGCGTCCGCAGCAACAAAGGAAGCTGGAACCCGTAACGTTTTAACGCATTAATCGCACCGCGACAACAAAATAAACAAACCTAATCATCGCTTTGACCTCTTATCTGAGGCGTTTACATTTCATTGTCGACCACTCTCCCTCCGCCGTCGGGACGCCGACCGGCCTTCTTCCGAAACGTCCGTTCGACAAACAAAGACGCCGAAATGTTCACGCGTCCCGAGCGGTCGACTCGAGTCGATTGTCTTATTTTAAAATTCGTCTAATAATAGACGGCAAGTTCAAATCAAAACCCCCCCGTTGAAAAATTGCCAAATGTGATTTTTCGAGAGTCGCCACACGCCGTCGCCGGCGTCGCGGCGATATTCGAATTCGCGGGAACGAGGCGGGAAACATTTTCCTGCTGCGAGACTCTCGCCTCGCAGTGTCTGTGTCGGAGAGTTATTCACGCGGTGACTCACGCAGTAACTAACGCTGCTTCTTGTTTCCTTTACGTATTTATTATCTTTATGAAATTAATATATGTTGTTTTTTTTTTTCGTCCTGCTACTGTTTTTAACGTGCGCTTTTGTTTTGTTTATACGTGACGCATCGTGAATATTGCACGAATTGATTTCGGTCCAATTTTGATCGTAACAAAAGAGCGTCCGTTTAAATCGTTTGCGTCTATTTTTATTGATGTTGCCATTCGAAGAATATTAATTTTTATTGTTAGCGGCAACGTTTTACATAACATATAATTTTCTTGTTAGTTGTCTTAATTCAAATGTAAACAAATCATTAATGCATTAATAAATTCATTTTTTAGTTGTTGTTTAAAATTAAATGACCACAAAAGTATATTATAATATTTTATAAACTGTATAATACTGTTTATTATATTTTATCTGTATTATGTATTTAAAATAAATAAATCATAATAAATAATTAATGGTATTCCACAGACAAATATTCCTTGTTATATAATCGAAATATATTCTTAGTCAACAATTTTTCTAGATATTTTTTCTGTAGTGTTTTCTTTTTTATAATATTGGGTACCGGGAAAAGTAATAAATATTGTTCAACAAAAAAATCATCAACAACTATTTTTATAAATGTTTCATAACAAATTCATGCCAGTGGAATAAAATTCTTGATTCTTGGAATTGAAGAAAAAATCAGCTTCAGAATTGAACAGTTTATTATGTCAAAAAACAATGACAATATTGTGGATAAGGTAGAATTTCCCACTTATTATTTTAAAACTTATTTTGAGTCTCTAGTGAGACATGTGGTCTTTCGTTTTTATGAAGAAGTAAAACACCTTTTCTATTGACTCCGGGAAAAATACTATTTTATAAATAAACTATTTTTATAAATGTTTCATAGCAAATTCATGCCAGTGGAAAAAATTCTTGATTCCTGGAATTAAAGAAAAAATCAGCTTCAGAATTGAACCGTTTATTATGTCAAAAAATGAATAATTGTCATGTGAAAAATATCTGGACAATATTGTGGATGAGGTAGAACTTCCCATTTAATATTTTCAAACTTATTTTGAGTCTCTAATGAGACATGTGGTCTTTCGTTGTTATGAAGAAGTAAGACACCTTTTCTATTGACTCTATGAGGAAGTTTGATGAATTTGATCAATTTTTGGCAAGTAGATAGTGGCACTGCTTGTTTAACCTCTTGATAGGTAGGTCCACAGTACAGTCATCAACATCTTTCTTGGACTGAACTTTTTATAAGCACCGTTTCATCATGTTTACCAGCTTCAACTTTTTGTTCAGACCGGCGAGAGTTGTGGTTATCAATTCATTTTCCCATATTTGCTTTGTTTGGAAGGAGGGAATTGGCAATCATCAAATGGTTAGTTTTCTTATCCTTATCCATTTGTCCAACTTTTTGATAAAACTCATTGTATGATCTTTTTTCTAATTAATTGATGTTTAATGACTGACTTATTTTCAAAACTGTTACAGGAGAATTTTGCACGAGATAATGCTTAATTTCTTCGTTGGTGCAAATTTCAGGAAAAATTTAACCTTGTATTAATGGCTACTTTAAACCGACGAAATCAAAATCGTTCTATTTCAAGTATTCCTGGATATATATAACCATAATATAATCTTAATCAACAAGATTTTTCAGTTCACAATTTTTCCTAGATATTTTTTCTGTTGTCTTTACTTTTTTATAACATTTTAATTACCGGGAAAAGTAATGTAAATATTGTTGAACAAAAAAATCAACAAAATTTTTATAAATGTTTCATAGCAAATTCATGCCAATGGAATAAAATTGTTGATTCTTGGAATTGAATAAAAAATCAGCTTCAGAATTGAACTGTTTATTATGTCAAAAAATGAATAATTGTCATGTGAAAAATATCTGGACAATATTGTGGATGAGGTAGAACTTCCCATTTAATATTTTCAAACTTATTTTGAGTCTCTAATGAGACATGTGGTCTTTCGTTGTTATGAAGAAGTAAGACACCTTTTCTATTGACTCTATGAGGAAGTTTGATGAATTTGATCAATTTTTGGCAAGTAGATAGTGGCACTGCTTGTTTAACCTCTTGATAGGTAGGTCCACAGTACAGTCATCAACATCTTTCTTGGACTGAACTTTTTATAAGCACCGTTTCATCATGTTTACCAGCTTCAACTTTTTGTTCAGACCGGCGAGAGTTGTGGTTATCAATCCATTTTCCCATATTTGCTTTGTTTGGAAGGAGGGAATTGGCAATCATCAAATGGTTAGTTTTCTTATCCTTATCCATTTGTCCAACTTTTTGATAAAACTCATTGTATGATCTTTTTTCTAATTAATTGATGTTTAATGACTGACTTATTTTCAAAACTGTTACAGGAGAATTTTGCACAAGATAATGCTTAATTTCTTCGTTGGTGCAAATTTCTGGAATTACCTTGTATTAATGGCTACTTTAAACCGACGAAATCAAAATCGTTCTATATCAAATATTCCTTAATATATATAACCATAATATATTCTTAGTCAACAAGATTTTTGAATTCACAATTTTTCTAGATATTTTTTCTGTTGTCTTTACTTTTTTATAACATTTTAATTACCGGGAAAAGTAATGTAAATATTGTTGAACAAAAAAATCAACAACTATTTTTATAAATGTTTCATAGCAAATTCATGTCAGTGGAATAAAATTCTTGATTCTTGGAATTGAAGAAAAAATCAACTTCAGAATTGAACCGTTTATTATGTCAAAAAATGAATAATTGTCATGTGGAAAATATCTGGACAATATTGTGGATGAGGTAGAACTTCCCATTTAACATTTTTAAACTTATTTTGCGTCTCTAATGAGACATGTGGTCTTTCGTTGTTATGAAGAAGTAAAACACCTTTTCTATTGACTCTATGAGGAAGTTTGATAAATTTGATCAATTTTTGGCAAGTAGATAGTGGCACTGCTTGTTTAACCTCTTGATAGGTAGGTCCACAGTACAGTCATCAACATCTTTCTTGGACTGAACTTTTTATAAGCACCGTTTCATCATGTTTACCAGCTTCAACTTTTTGTTCAGACCGGCGAGAGTTGTGGTTATCAATTCATTTTCCCATATTTGCTTTGTTTGGAAGGAGGGAATTGGCAATCATCAAATGGTTAGTTTTCTTATCCTTATCCATTTGTCCAACTTTTTGATAAAACTCATTGTATGATCTTTTTTCTAATTAATTGATGTTTAATGACTGACTTATTTTCAAAACTGTTACAGGAGAATTTTGCACGAGATAATGCTTAATTTCTTCGTTGGTGCAAATTTCAGGAAAAATTTAACCTTGTATTAATGGCTACTTTAAACCGACGAAATCAAAATCGTTCTATTTCAAGTATTCCTGGATATATATAACCATAATATAATCTTAATCAACAAGATTTTTCAGTTCACAATTTTTCCTAGATATTTTTTCTGTTGTCTTTACTTTTTTATAACATTTTAATTACCGGGAAAAGTAATGTAAATATTGTTGAACAAAAAAATCAACAAAATTTTTATAAATGTTTCATAGCAAATTCATGCCAATGGAATAAAATTGTTGATTCTTGGAATTGAATAAAAAATCAGTTTCAGAATTGAACTGTTTATTATGTCAAAAAATGAATAATTGTCATGTGAAAAATATCTGGACAATATTGTGGATGAGGTAGAACTTCCCATTTAACATTTTCAAACTTATTTTGAGTCTCTAATGAGGCATGTGGTCTTTCGTTGTTATGAAGAAGTAAAACACCTTTTCTATTGACTCTATGAGGAAGTTTGATGAATTTGATCAATTTTTGGCAAGTAGATAGTGGCACTGATTGTTTAACCTCTTGATAGGTAGGTCCACAGTACAGTCATCAACATCTTTCTTGGACTGAAATTTTTATAAGCACCGTTTCATCATGTTTACCAGCTTCAACTTTTTGTTCAGACCGGCGAGAGTTGTGGTTATCAATCCATTTTCTCATATTTGCTTTGTTTGGAAGGAGGGAATTGGCAATCATCAAATGTTAGTTTTCTTATCCTTATCCATTTGTCCAACTTTTTGATAAAACTCATTGTATGATCTTTTTTTTAATTAATTGCTGTTTAATGACTGACTTATTTCCAAAACTGTTACAGAAGAATTTTGCACGAGATATTGCTTAATTTCTTCGTTGGTGCAAATTTCTGGAATTACCTTGTATTAATGGCTACTTTAAACCGACGAAATCAAAATCGTTCTATATCAAATATTCCTTAATATATATAACCATAATATATTCTTAGTCAACAAGATTTTTGAATTCACAATTTTTCTAGATATTTTTTCTGTTGTCTTTACTTTTTTATAACATTTTAATTACCGGGAAAAGTAATGTAAATATTGTTGAACAAAAAAATCAACAACTATTTTTATAAATGTTTCATAGCAAATTCATGTCAGTGGAATAAAATTCTTGATTCTTGGAATTGAAGAAAAAATCAGCTTCAGAATTGAACCGTTTATTATGTCAAAAAATGAATAATTGTCATGTGGAAAATATCTGGACAATATTGTGGATGAGGTAGAACTTCCCATTTAACATTTTTAAACTTATTTTGCGTCTCTAATGAGACATGTGGTCTTTCGTTGTTATGAAGAAGTAAAACACCTTTTCTATTGACTCTATGAGAAAGTTTGATAAATTTGATCAATTTTTGGCAAGTAGATAGTGGCATTGATTGTTTAAACTCTTGGTAGGTAGATCCACAGTACAGTCATGAACATCTTTCTTGGACTGAACTTTTTATAAGCACCGTTCCATCATGTTTACCAGCTTCAACCCTTTGTTCAGACCGGCGAGAGTTGTGGTTATCAATCCATTTTCCCATAGTTACCTTGTTTGGAAGGAGGGAATTGGCAATCATCAAATGGTTAGTTTTCTTTTCCTTCTTCATTTGCCCAACTTTTTGATAAAACTCATTCCATGATCTTCTTTCTAATTAATTGCTGTTTAATGATAAACTTATTTCTAAAAATGTTACATGAGAATTTTGCACCAAATATTGCTTAATTATTTCGTTGGTGCAAATTTCAGGAAAAATTTGATCTTGTATTAATGGCTACTTTAAACCGACGAAATCAAAATCGTTCTATTTCAAGTATTCCTGGATATATATAACCATAATATAATCTTAATCAACAAGATTTTTGAGTTCACAATTTTTCTAGATATTTTTTCTGTTTCAAACTTATATTGAGTCTCTAATGAGACATATTGGGTCTTTCGTTGTTATGAAGAAGTAAAACACCTTTTCTATTGACTCTATAAGGAAGTTTGATGCATTTGATCAATTTTTGGCAAGTAGATAGTGGCATTTCACCGTTTCATCATGTTTACTAGCTTCAACTCTCAAGTTTGAAACATTTTTAAACTTATTTTGCGTCTCTAATGAGAAATGTGGTCTTTCGTTGTTATGAAGAAGTAAAACACCTTTTCTATTGACTCTATGAGGAAGTTTGATAAATTTGATCAATTTTTGGCAAGTAGATAGTGGCATTGATTGTTTAAACTCTTGGTAGGTAGATCCACAGTACAGTCATGAACATCTTTCTTGGACTGAACTTTTTATAAGCACCGTTCCATCATGTTTACCAGCTTCAACCCTTTGTTCAGACCGGCGAGAGTTGTGGTTATCAATCCATTTTCCCATATTTGCCTTGTTTGGAAGGAGGAAATTGGCAATCATCAAATGGTTAGTTTTCTTTTCCTTCTTCATTTGCCCAACTTTTTGATAAAACTCATTCCATGATCTTCTTTCTAATTAATTGCTGTTTAATGATAAACTTATTTCTAAAAATGTTACATGAGAATTTTGCACCAAATATTGCTTAATTATTTCGTTGGTGCAAATTTCAGGAAAAATTTGATCTTGTATTAATGGCTACTTTAAACCGACGAAATCAAAATCGTTCTATTTCAAGTATTCCTGGATATATATAACCATAATATAATCTTAATCAACAAGATTTTTGAGTTCACAATTTTTCTAGATATTTTTTCTGTTTCAAACTTATATTGAGTCTCTAATGAGACATATTGGGTCTTTCGTTGTTATGAAGAAGTAAAACACCTTTTCTATTGACTCTATGAGGAAGTTTGATGCATTTGATCAATTTTTGGCAAGTAGATAGTGGCATTTCACCGTTTCATCATGTTTACTAGCTTCAACTCTCAAGTTTGAAACATTTTTAAACTTATTTTGCGTCTCTAATGAGAAATGTGGTCTTTCGTTGTTATGAAGAAGTAAAACACCTTTTCTATTGACTCTATGAGGAAGTTTGATAAATTTGATCAATTTTTGGCAAGTAGATAGTGGCATTGATTGTTTAAACTCTTGGTAGGTAGATCCACAGTACAGTCATGAACATCTTTCTTGGACTGAACTTTTTATAAGCACCGTTCCATCATGTTTACCAGCTTCAACCCTTTGTTCAGACCGGCGAGAGTTGTGGTTATCAATCCATTTTCCCATATTTGCCTTGTTTGGAAGGAGGAAATTGGCAATCATCAAATGGTTAGTTTTCTTTTCCTTCTTCATTTGCCCAACTTTTTGATAAAACTCATTGCATGATCTTCTTTCTAATTAATTGCTGTTTAATGACCGACTTATTTCTAAAAATGTTACATGAGATTTTTGCACGAGATATTGCTTAATATCTTCGTTGGTGCAAACTTCAGGAAAAATTTGACCTTGTATTAATGGCTACTTTAAACAGGCGAAATCAAAATCGTTCTATTTCAAATATTCCTCGATATATATAACCATAATATATTCTTAGCCAACAAGTATTTCTGAGTTCACAATTTTTTTAAATATTTTTTCAGTTGTGTTTACTTTTTCATAATATCAGGTACCGGGAAAAGTAATATAAATATGGTTCAACAAAAAACAACTATTTTTATCAATGTTTCATAGCAAATTCATGCCAATGGAATAAAATCCTTGATTCTTGGAATTGAAGAAAAAATCAACTTCAGTTTTGACATCTTCAGATTAAACCGTTTATTATGTAAAAAAATGAATAATTGTCATATGGAGAGATATCTGGACAATATTGTGGATAAGGTAGAACTTCCCATTTGATATGTTCAAACTTATTGTGAGTCTCTAAAGAGACATGTGGTCTTTCGTTGTGATGAAGAAGTAAAACACCTTTTCTATTGACTCCGTGAGGTTGATTGAAGAATTTGGTCAATCCATTTAATGAAACTCATTGCATGATCTTCTTTCTAATGGTTGATTCATTGCTGTTTGCTTATTTCCAAAAATGTTAGAGGAGATATTACTTAATTTCTTCATTGGTGCAAATTTCAGGAAGACTTTGACTTCTTCATCACATACAGCATCTTTTTTAAAAAATCTGCGAGAGGAATAATTTCATTTCACATAAACTAATAAAGATATTTTATTACAAAATTTAATTTTTAAGTAAATACACGTGTTTTATTTTCACTAAAAATCCTGCCAGTCAAACTAAATTTTTCTAAAAAGTTAACACGAGCCAAATTGTCCTGAAACACATTGGCTTTATCAACTACTTTTTTAATGGAAAGGGTGGTCCTGGTGGATACTAATACATTTTAAATGAATATTTATTTTTAATTTTGCGTACTAAAATCTAGTGAACAGTTTCATAGGTTTGAGCGAATCGTTTAAATGTTAGGTAACTTAAAAAAAGCTCTTCAAAGTGTCAGAGTTTATTATTAGAAAAATAGATATTTACACAAAAAACAGGTACTGCAGTTCAATATTTACTCAACATATGTATTTCGTTTACTTACGATCACAGTGTATATTATGAATAAATTCTACTCTAGAATCTTCTTCCTTTCTTACTCAGAATTTTGATCCAAATATTTTAATAATAAAAT
Organism: Aethina tumida; assembly: GCF_024364675.1. Lineage (NCBI taxonomy): Eukaryota > Metazoa > Arthropoda > Insecta > Coleoptera > Nitidulidae > Aethina > Aethina tumida. Next base: position 10,231,165 of record NC_065435.1, on the reverse strand, counting down.
ACTTAATCTGTTTTTATTTTACATTAAAAATTGAATTTAATTTCTTGACAGTGATTTAACTATGTAAGACTTAGTTCATTTTAAAAACAGCATTAAAAAAACATAATCATGTTTAAATAAAATATAAAACGTAGTTTATATTATTTATATAGTCAAAATTAATAATAAATAAAATATATTTTATTGACATTGAAAATGTTGAAAACTATTCCATTGTTATTTTTCAAATTTAAATGAATTTATAATATATTTTAAGAATAAACTATTTTTATATACAAAATTATATTTAGTATTCAGAAATATAAAATGCATAATATTTTTTTCTCGTATATTTCATATATTTGACAACAAACACACAATAAATTTTTAACAGTTGGTCTAAATATTATTTTAAAAAATATTATGCATAATTTATAAATAATAAATTGGATTTTGAATAATTAATATAATAACACCAATTTAAAAAAGTCAATAAATGTTTTAAATAATTTTAATATGTGATTTATATAATTTTTTTAGTTATTAATACAACAAACTACCAAATAAAAAAAATACTAAAATAACAAAAAATTACTAAAAAAGTCTCTTAAAAAATTATTAAAAACGTAAAAACGTTAAAAAATAACAAAAATCACATATTTTTATTACCATTTAAGTAAATAATTGGCTCTTCAATTAATCAAATTTTATAAATATATTATTTAAATATTACTTTAAAAAATGTTATACACAATTTATAAATAATAAACTAGATTTTGAACAATTAAAATAATAACATTAACCTAAAAAAGACAAATATAATAATTTTAATTTTATTAATAATTTTTGTTGGCATTTATAATAATTAGTTGTGCTCCCAATTAAACTACAAATTTTAATTTATATTTAATACTAATAATTCACATATACACATACATATAGAATATCTTTTATTTTTTCTTTTTTTCGAATTTTTATGTACTTTTTTAATCATAGAAACATTGAATTTGTTATTTTTCTATGTAATATTAATATTCTTTAAATTATTTTACATAAAAAAAATAAAAATTTAGTTGATAAGATATAGAAATGGTGTTGTTATATTTCAATTAAATTGCCTCAAATTTCGTAAATAAATAAATATTTATTTAAAAGAAACAAATGATGCTGATTATTTATTTAAAATTCAAAATTTTATATTTCATATATTAATAGTAGACATCATAATTTTTCGCAGTTGATTTCTATCCAAACATTTTTAAAATCATAACAAAAGAGACTGTTTAAATCATTTAATCTATTTTTATTTATGTTACCACTCGGTAAAGATTATATCAATATTTAATTTTCTTGTTAGAATTGAAATGTTATTTTAAAAAATAGATTTAAAGTTAATCTGACCCAGTTCTATTCCATAATTTTTAAATAGTTAAGCCTGTTTAATATTTAATACACATTATAGGACAATTTTACGGTTACATAAATTACTTTTGGCTTTGACGAGTCCCATTTTATTAATTTATATTTTGTTTATTCATACCCATAAAGTTCTACAAAAACAATTTAATTATATTATATTTTTTGGTAAATTTTTACATTATGTTGCGTAAAATTTTATATTTCCGTTTAGTTTTATTTATAGCTCTCAGCATACATTAGGCAAAGTACAGGATTTGAACTTCATTGAACATTTCAGTTGACTCAGTTTTCTATTATTACGCATAGTTTTAAGTGAAAAGTAATCGATAAAATTAGGTACATCTAAACTATGTGTGCAGTAACCTAGTCAATCAAAATAAAATATTTTTATCGAACCTATCTATCTATCAAGAAAATTTATAGCATGCAAAAAAAAATGTGTTCACTGCTAATGAGACTATGTTGACATGGAATATTTGGTCAGACAGCGTAAAATATAAATTAAATTATGCATAATTCTTGCCAAGAAAATTTATGTTAAGTATGACATGCCAACACAATCTGAACATCATCATTAAAGTACATCTGGAACATCTACATATAATTAACCAAAATTGTATTTATAACAAATTTTTTAACACCTTAATTGTAAACACTGAATTATTTTGTTAATTGGGGATACATAAATTTCTTAAAATGTAAATTATTATTATTTTTTTGGCCAAGGGGTATTAGGTATTTGCCAGACTCTTCACCAATTAATTACATTAATTTATAGGCGGATCGGAAGATTTATCCATTTCAAAGTTAATGATCTATCTAATTGAGATGTAAATTTGCCAGTTACATGAAACATAGTAAATAGTCTTTGGCTAATAATCGTTAATTAATGATGCTAGTTTACAGATTTTGAGAAATTTCGTACGTATTATCCGAAGCACATTTTTTGGTACATTTTTTAACTTTTAAGCGTTAAAAATTACAGAAAAATTTTTTACAACTTGTTGATCTACATTTTTATGTACAGTAATCAAAAAGAGTATGAAACAGTTATTTTCTTGTTACAAATGTTACTTAATGTCTTCTCTTACCTGTTTCAAATCTAATTTACTGCATTAATCACATGATCATTATATTCACAGGTTTTTACTTTTTTTAATGAAAATTCAATTTTATCTATAAAAAGTATGAAATATTTTATTAATATTCATAAAAAATTAATAATAACTAAAATATTTTGATATTTTTGTTTCTATCAGTGCAATGAGTCAACAGGAATTTATTGCACTGCTCCTGTATGGTTTGAAGAAGTTCTTGTTTGCTTTTGACGTTTTTTGTACGGATGCGACGGTCTAATACTTTCCAAAGGTATTCAATAGGATTTAGATCGGGGGACTGAGACGGCCATTCAAGCACAGTTAAGGTTTTCATTAGAAACCACTCTTTAATAATTTTGGACGTGTGTCTGGGATCGTTGTCTTGTTGAAATATCCAACGAAGTGGCATCTCTTCCTCGACAAAGAGAAACATGGTGTTTTCCAGTACGTCCCTCTATTGAAAACGATCCATTTTACCCTCCACTTGAATCAAGGGTCCAACTTTGGATCGAGAAAAACATCCCCAAACCATAATGCTTTCGCCACCATGTTTAACCGTAGGAATTTGGTATTTAAAATGGTATCGTTGCCCCACTGGCCGTCTCACAAATGTTCTACCATCCGACCCAAGGAATTAAACTTACTTTCGACACTCCCGAGGACAGTGTTTCATTTTTCCATAACAAAAGAATAAATTTAATTAAAAAGATTAAGACTATTATAATTCACCTTTTCGTAGATTTGTGCTGAAACTAGCTGATTGAAAGTAAACCAAATAAAACAATTTCACTTTTTTTACAGCATAAAATAATGTCAGTTGTCTTCACTGTTTGTACTGAGAAATTTGTTTTTATAATTCTTATAATCCGTACCTGGTTTAACAGGCCATCAGTAATCACTCAGCATGTTATTTTTCCAATGATCTTACAATCTTATTTTCAGCTTCTAAATTAGAAAGAAAGTAATCTAAACGAGTGTGCTGGAAGTATATTTTTAAAAACAGTCTAACACCCATGAAAGTAGTCTTCAAAGTAGTAAATATTAAACAATTTTAACATAATTAACATTCTCTTGTTTGTGAAAAAATTATCAACCACAATTTTAAATATCAACCAAGATTGTGCTTTGTTTTTCTACATCATGTTACGTATTTGAGAGCTTTCAAATAAACGTTCTTTAATGTTTGAGGAAGACAGTTTCTGAAATACGGTGATTAGATACTGAAGTCTTCTTCAGTTTTTTATTAGACAGACAAGATTTGTATAGAGAAAATTTAATATAACTCCACTTGCTTCAAAAAGAGCTGGATTATCAACATTTTTAACTCTTTCAAAGCATGTTCAAAAGTTGAAACAGGCATGTAAAAATCTGATTGTCTTTATCTTTTAATTTTTTTCTTTTAATATTTTTTAATTGAAAATAAGTACTAGTGAAGTAACAGAAAAATAAAATTTATTTAGAGAAAATATACAAGACTTAATTAAATTAACATAAATCAGCAATTTTTATTTTTGATCAATTTATACAGATATAAAATTCATTATATGTCCTTCATGGGTATTAATGACTGCTTGACGCCTCCTCTGCATGTCTGCCATGAGGCTATCTAATTCTTTTTGGGATGTATTGGCCCATGTCAGCGAAATTACAGTTCAATTCGGTCACCTTCTTCTAGAGATTTGAACTATAATTTCACTGGCATACTGCCTTCACTGTTTGTACTGAGAAATTTGTTTTTATAATTCTTATAATCCGTACCTGGTATAACAGTCCATCAGTAATCACCCAACATGTTCTTTTTCCAATGATCTTACAACCTTATTTTCAGCTTCTAAATTAGAAAGAAAGTAATCTAAACGAGAGTGCACGATGCACATTTTTAAAAACAGACTAACACCTATGGAAGTAGTCTTCAAAGTAGTAAATATTAAACAATTTTAACATAATTAACATTTTCTTGTTTGTGAAAAAATTGTCAACCACAATTTTAAATGTCAACCAAGCTTGTGCTTTATTTTTCTACATCATGTTACGTATTTGAGAGCTTTCAAATAAACGTTCTTTAATGTTTGGGGAAGACAGTTTCTGAAAAACGGTGATTAGATACTGAAGTCTTCTTCAGTTTTTTATTAGACAGACAAGATTTGTATGGAGAAAATTTAATATAACTCCACTTGCTTCGAAAAGAACTGGATTATCAACATTTTGAACTCTTTGAAAGCATATTCAAAAGTTGAAACAGGCATGTATAAATCAGATTGTCTTTAACTTTTAATTTTTTTCTTTTAATATTTTTTAATTGAAAATAAGTACTAGTGAAGTAGCAGAAAAATAAAATTTATTTAGTGAAAATATACAAGACTTAATTAAATTAACATAAATCAGCAATTTTTATTTTTGATCAAATTTATACAGATATAAAATTTAGTACATTATATATCTTTCGTGGGTATTAATGACTGTTTGACATCTCCTCTGCATACCTTCCACGAGACTATCCAATTCTTCTTGGGATGTATTGGCCCATGACAGCGAAATTACACTTCAATTCGGTCATGTTTGAACTATAATTTCACTGGCATGGGCCAATGCACCCCAAGAAGAACTGAATAATCTCATAGAAGGAATCCAGATGATGTGTCAAACAGTCACATGTCAATTTTATGTGTATATAAAGAATAAAAATTGCTGATTTTATTAAATTTATTACGTGGTGTACTAAATACTTTTTATTTTTGTTGACGAGAACTTACTGTTAATTAAGAAATTTTAAATGAACATTAGAACCGTTTAATAATTCAGGGAACCCCACAGATGCGTGACTCAAAATCGTTTATCGCTGACGTAAAATTCGTACAATGTGATACCGATATGTGGTGAAACATTAGCGAAATTAACAAACACTAATAATATTATATTAGTCTTCATGAAGTTCTCCGGTGCCACCGACGAGGATGATGCAACATCATGACACCACGGATGTGGGTTATTATTCCCCGACCAGAAAAAAATATATAAATAAATTTATTGTTCGTTCCAATGTTATGTATTTATAATGAGTTAGCGTAAAATTGTAGTTTGGTTTATTTTTAAATCACTATTGGAGCCAATTTTAAATTCCCAACGTGCCCGAAACGTTGTCCGTCGTTGCTTTATTAAACCGTCAAAAATCACATTTCAATTCCGACCCGTTCGCCCTATTTGCAGTGCGTTTAATTAATTTAAATTTATTTACAAAAACCCGTCCGTTTATTTGGCAAACACCGGCGGCCTGTTTGCCCGCTTAAATAGGGCGTGCGTGCGGCAAGTTGATCCACGTGGTGCCCGGGGAAGGACCGACCCGGACGGCGTTGTTTTCGTGCATGTTCGCCCGCGATGTGAACCGGGGCCAACGTGCACACGGGGTCGCGGACTTTAATTGGAAAATGTAATCCGGACGCAACTTTCCGTCCGGCATTCGGATGTTTTGCCACTTGCAAATGTCACGAACGCTCCACTAAATGGGACAAAAATATTTACTTTTTGTGTTTAACTTGATGAACGGTTGCGTTCCGTGTTTATGCAAAAATCGACGGGATGATTAAAAGTGCACGCGTTCGATACATTTATTAACCGTTTTATTTTTTTAGATTTCGTGATCATACGCTTTGTAGTGGGTTGTGGTTTTTAAAGTAATATGATATTAGGAGTAGTGACATATCAACAATAAATTACACTAGTATAAACAATGTACTCTTTTGTAATAAAATTTTACATGGAATTAAAAAGTGTTTGGGTTAGTCACCGTTTTTGAAGGCTCATACTTTTGAAAGTTGGAGTACCTGGTGACATAATGGACTGTAGAAACGGCATTTTTTATGATACTTGAGTCTAATTTTTTTAAACTGTAGAAGAAAGATAGACAAACATTCAAAACTATAATGTGACATCATAATTAAGGATGGTCGTCAGATAATTATGAATAATTAAATAAGAAAAAGAAGTAATTTTTTCCTTTTATTCTCCATATTTTCCATCAACCATTAAGAATCACATGAAAGGGAGCAAAACCAACGCTTTCTTTACTTGATTGTATACAGTAGGAAAAGCGTTTGATCCGTCTGAGTTTAGAGAAAGACATCATGTATGACAGAGACAGTAAAAGTCTGCCCCATAGTGGGAGACTTACTGTCTCTATTGTACATGATGTCTCTTTCAGGATTCTGATCTTTTCGTACTGTGTAGAAATCTTTCGTTTTTTGTTTTAGTCTTACGTTTTTTGACTTGGAAAAAAGTATGGAATAGTATGATTTTTTCACAAACAATATAATGATAATTATGTTAACTTAACATTTATTACTTTTAAGACTATTGCCATAAGTGTCAGTCTGTTTTTAAAAATATACATCCTGCACTCTCGTTTATATTACTTTCCTCCTAATTTAGAAGCTGAAAATAAGGTTGTAAAGTTATTGGAAAAAGAATATGTTGGATGATTACTGATGGACTGTTATACCAGGTATGAACTATAATTTCGCTGACATGGGCCAATACATCCCAAGAAGAATTGGATAGTCCCATGGAAGGTATTCAGAGGAGGTGCCAAGCAGTCATTAATTTCCATGAAGGACATATAATGTACTAAAATTTATATCTGTATAAATTTGATCTAAAATAAAAATTAGTGATTTATGTTAAATTAATTAAGTCTTGTATATTTTCACTAAATAAATTTTATTTTTCTGTTACTTCACGAGAACTTACTTTTAATTAAAAAATACTAAAAGAAAAAATGAAAAGATAAAGACAATCAGATTTTTACATGCCTGTTTCAACTTTTAAACATGCTTTCAAAGAGTTAAAAATGTTGATAATCCAGCTCTTTTGGAAGCAAGTGGAGTTATATTAAATTTTCTCCATACAAATCTCGCCTGTTCAATAAAAAACTGAAGAAGACTTCAGTATCTAATCACCGTTTTTCAGAAACTGTCTTCCTCAAACATTAAAGAACGTTTATTTAAAAGCTCTTAAATACGTAACATGATGCAGAAAAATAACGCACAATCTTGGTTGACATTTAAAATTGTGGTTAATAATTTTTTCACAAATAAGAGAATGTTAATTATGTTAAAATTGTTTAATATTTATTACTCTGAAGACTACTTCCATAGGTGTCAGTCTGTTTTTAAAAATATGCATCCTGCATTCTCGTTTATATTACTTTCCTCCTAATTTAGAAGCTGAAAATACGGTTGTAAAGACATGGAAAAAGAACATGCTTACTGATGGACTGACTGTTATACCAAGTATGACCGGATTGAACTATAATTTCGCTGACATGAGCCAATACATCCCAAGAAGAATTGGATAGTCTCATGGAAGGTATTCAGAGGAGGTGTCAAGCAGTCCTTAATACCCATGAAGGACATATAATGTACTAAATTCTATATCTGTATAAATTTGATCAAAATAAAAATTGCTGATTTATGTTAAATTAATTAAGTCTTGTATATTTTCACTAAATAAATTTTATTTTTCTGTTACTTCACGAGAACTTACTTTTAATTAAAAAATACTAAAAGAAAAAATGAAAAGATAAAGACAATCAGATTTTTACATGCCTGTTTCAACTTTTAAACATGCTTTCAAAGAGTTAAAAATGTTGATAATCCAGCTCTTTTCGAAGCAAGTGGAGTTATATTAAATTTTCTCCATACAAATCTTGCCTGTCTAATAAAAAACTAAAAAAGACTTCAGTATCTAATCACCGTTTTTCAGAAACTGTCTTCCTCAAACATTAAAGAACGTTTATTTGAAAGCTCTTAAATACGTAACATGATGCAGAAAAATAACGCACAATCTTGGTTGACATTTAAAATTGTGATTAATATTTTTTTCACAAACAAGAGAATGTTAATTATGTTAAAATTGTTTAATATTTATTACTCTGAAGACTACTTCCATAGGTGTCAGTCTGTTTTTAAAAATATGCATCCTGCATTCTCGTTTATATTACTTTCCTCCTAATTTAGAAGCTGAAAATACGGTTGTAAAGACATGGAAAAAGAACATGCTTACTGATGGACTGTTATACCAAGTATGACCGGATTGAACTATAATTTCGCTGACATGGGCCAATACATCCCAAGAAGAATTGAATAGTCTCATGGAAGGTATTCATTCAGAGGAGGTGTCAAGCAGTCATTAATACCCATGAAGGACATATAATGTACTAAATTCTATATCTGTATAAATTTGATCAAAATAAAAATTGCTGATTTATGTTAAATTAATTAAGTCTTGTATATTTTCACTAAATAAATTTTATTTTTCTGTTACTTCACGAGAACTTACTTTTAATTAAAAAATACTAAAAGAAAAAATGAAAAGATAAAGACAATCAGATTTTTACATGCCTGTTTCAACTTTTAAACATGCTTTCAAAGAGTTAAAAATGTTGATAATCCAGCTCTTTTCGAAGCAAGTGGAGTTATATTAAATTTTCTCCATACAAATCTTGCCTGTCTAATAAAAAACTAAAAAAGACTTCAGTATCTAATCACCGTTTTTCAGAAACTGTCTTCCTCAAACATTAAAGAACGTTTATTTGAAAGCTCTTAAATACGTAACATGATGCAGAAAAATAACGCACAATCTTGGTTGACATTTAAAATTGTGATTAATAATTTTTTCACAAACAAGAGAATGTTAATTATGTTAAAATTGTTTAATATTTATTACTCTGAAGACTACTTCCATAGGTGTCAGTCTGTTTTTAAAAATATGCATCCTGCATTCTCGTTTATATTACTTTCCTCCTAATTTAGAAGCTGAAAATACGGTTGTAAAGACATGGAAAAAGAACATGCTTACTGATGGACTGTTATACCAAGTATGACCGGATTGAACTATAATTTCGCTGACATGGGCCAATACATCCCAAGAAGAATTGAATAGTCTCATGGAAGGTATTCATTCAGAGGAGGTGTCAAGCAGTCATTAATACCCATGAAGGACATATAAAGTACTAAATTCTATATCTGTATAAATTTGATCAAAATAAAAATTGCTGATTTATGTTAAATTAATTAAGTCTTGTATATTTTCACTAAATAAATTTTATTTTTCTGTTACTTCACAAGAACTTACTTTTAATTAAAAAATACTAAAAGAAAAAATGAAAAGATAAAGACAATCAGATTTTTACATGCCTGTTTCAACTTTTAAACTTGCTTTCAAAGAGTTAAAAATGTTGATAATCCAGCTCTTTTCGAAGCAAGTGGAGTTATATTAAATTTTTTCCATACAAATCTTGTCTGTCTAATAAAAAACTAAAAAAGACTTCAGTATCTAATCACCGTTTTTCAGAAACTGTCTTCCTCAAACATTAAAGAACGTTTATTTGAAAGCTCTTAAATACGTAACATGATGCAGAAAAATAACGCACAATCTTGGTTGACATTTAAAATTGTGGTTGATAATTTTTTCACAAACAAGAGAATGTTAATTATGTTAAAATTGTTTAATATTTACTACTTTGAAGACTACTTCCATAGGTGTTAGTTTGTTTTTAAAAATATGCATCCTGCACACTCTTTTATATTACTTTCCTCCTAATTTAGAAGCTGAAAATAAGATTGTAAAGTTATTGGAAAAAGAACATGCTGGGTGATTACTGATGGGCTGTTATACCAGATACGGATTATAAGAATTATAAAAACAAATTTCTCAGTACAAACAGTGAAGATAACTGACATTATTTTATGATGTAAAAAAGGTGAAATTGTTTTATTTGGTTTAATTTCAGTCAGCTAGTTTCAGCACAAAATCTACGAAAAGGTGAATTATAATAGTCTTAATCTTTTTGATTAAATTTATTATCTTTTGTTGTGGAAAAATGAAACACTGTCCTTCGGAGTGAAGAAAGTAAGTTTAATTCCTTGGATCGGATGGTAGAACATTTGTGAGACGGCCAGTGGGGCAACGATACCATTTTAAATTCTAAATTCCTGCTGTTAAACATGGTGGCGAGAGCATTATGGTTTGGGGATGCTTTTCTCGATCCAAAGTTGAACCCTTGATTCAAGTGGAGGGTAAAATGGATCGTTTTCATTACAGGAACGTACTGGAAAACATCATGTTTCCATTTACCGAGGAAGAGATGCCACTTCCTTGGATATTTCAACAAGACAACGATGCGAAACACACGTGTAGAATTATTAAAGAGTGGTATCTAAAGAAAACCTTAACTGTGCTTGAATGGCCGTCTCAGTCCCCCGATCTAAATTCTACTTACCATCTTTGGGAAGTATTAGACCGTCGCATCCGATCAAAAAACATCAAAAGCAAACAAGAACTGCTTCAAACCATAAAGAAGCAGAACACATTGCAGAGACTGATGGATTTCATATCTATGTTAAAATATGCCAAGCAGTGACAGAAGCAAAAGATTATATAAATATTGAAATATTTGAGTTATTTTCAATTTCTTATGAATATTAATAAAATATTCCATACTTTTTCAGACCAAATCGATTTTTTATTAATAAAAAAAGTAAAAACCTGTGAATATAATGATAATTGTGATTAATGGACCAATCTTGCAGTAAATTAGATTTATTCAAATTGGCAACAAATTAGTACGAAATAACGTTAGTAACAAGTAAATAAATATTCCAAATTTTTTTCCACCACTTATATCAACTTCTGAACTCGAGTTTAGTTTGGCTTAAATGAATTTTAAAGTCGCTGAACCATTCGTAAACAGGGAATCACAATGACGCAACGATAAAGTTTCCTATGTGGATATCTCAAATGATTGTATGAGGTCTTTAGAAAAAATTTGCTAGATGACTTTTCATAACAATGAACAATCGTCACGTATCAAAGTCTTTAGAAAGTGAATCAATCTAATTAGATAGAGCAAAGTTTACTTGCTACCAGTTTTATATTTTTATTATAACTTCAGAATTTGTCCAGTAATAAATTAAAATTATTATTATGTCTGTATATTTTATCACCTTTTTAGTTTTGTTCTTTATCTCTCTCTCTCTCTCTTTCTCTGGGTATGTGACTGGCATTGATTTTTGTTTTTACTGACAACGAAAACGCAATAATAACAGTTTTAACATTAACAAAGAAATTTTTTAGTTGGTAATCATAATTATAATATATTTTTCCGGTACTGAATACTGTCAAGGCTTTTGCGATAAGCGACAATACACCTCACCATAGAAATATTTTAGCTCTTGCTTTTAATTTAGCCTTAAACACAATTTATTATTATTATTGTCGTTTATTTATAGAACGTCAAAAGAAAATGAAAAATTTACATTTAAAATTAATGCTTATTATAAATTGTAGGTCAATTCTATATTGTCGTTTTTGAAAAAATTGGAACTTATGACTCTCCATCTATATCTTTGATTTTGAAACTGGATGTTGAAGAGCTATCCTCATAATGATGTTTAAGAACTGAGAAGTATTTCCTCAATTTTATATAATTTTTCAAACAATTATTCAGTTGTATCTTTTAAGAGTTTTTTAGAAATCAAGACGAAAGTGGTTATAAAGTTGTCTATTTCCACGTTGACCTATTCTTAGTTTTATTCCTATTTTAGACATTAACATACCTATGGAAATAAAAGAAGTGACTGTATTTCATGATCAAAAATTTAGATTTTGTGGTTTTACCTAATAAACACCCTGTATAAAGTACAAGATTATCTCAAGTCTTCTATTCTAGTTTATTAGTTCTTCCTCTTAATTTAACTTTAAATGCATTCTATGATTATAATTGTCTTTTATTAGGTACCGGAAAAAGTAATTTAAGTTTTTAACATTATAATAAAACAAGAAAGTGCATGTCAAGAGAAATAATGTTGTGGGTTCTGAAGAAATGATTAACTTGAATTTTGTCTTCAGGAACTTTTTCTCTTTTAATATTTTGAAGCTTCGTTAGTCTCTGATGAGACATGTGATCTTGTATTGTTATGAAGACGTAGAACACATTTTATATTAACTAAAAATTGGACTAAGACAAAAATGAATACTAGTCACATGGAGAAACATCTAGACCAAATTGACTATGATTATATTGACTAAAGAAGCTTGTCAAGTAAGTTTTTCATGAACTTGGTCAATTTACCAGGAGTAAACAATTGTATTGATTGTTTGGCCTCTTGGTACTACCTGACTACTAAAAGTCCATGCTCAATTCACCCTACCGTCATCAAAATCATACTTGGGTTAAGACTTCTTAATTTAAGTACTGTTTTGACAAGTTTACTAATTCCAACCCTTGTCCAGACCGGTGAGAGTTGTCATAACCAATCCATTGATCGCATGTAATAATACTACGATCAAAAGGTTCATTTGCGTTGCGTGCAAGGAGATAATTGTCAATTGTCAAACGCCTGATTTTGTTAACCTCACTTATTTAATGTAGAATATATTTGGCCAATTTTTTGATTAACCCTCTTTCTAATGGTGTATTCGTCATAGTTTAAATATGTTGCACAAGAATTGTACTCGAAATATTGCTTAATTCCTTCGCTGGTACAGATATCAGGATGACCTTGAAGTTGTTCATCTTCAGTTACCACTTTTATCACATCCAGCATCTTTTCTTAGCAAATTTTCATGAATATAATAATCTGTAAGAAAAGAAATGAATAGCATAGTTAGAAAACCAATAAAAAAGCCTTCAAATAGAAACCATTTTGTATAAAATATGTATTTTAATCTTTTTGAGATTTCATGTTTTGACAAAATCAGTTTATAACATTTCTAAAAATATTATACTGAGAAGTAAGATTTTCTACTTAATTTAGAAAATTTCTGGAACTATATTTAACTGCATATTTCAAATTAAATACGCTGACAAAAATAGCTCCAACCAAAACTCAGTCCAAAAGCACTTACCACATTGTATGCAGTAATATATTAATTTGTTTCCATTATGTTTTTTATAAATTATTTGATTTGAACTTGTAGTTTATCATTAAATATGAATCCTAGTGTCAATATTAAAGGACAATGACTCCCTTACGTTGATTTATTTTTTGTAGGTAAAATAATAAAAAAAGGACAATGAGGGAGGAAAAGAATAAACCGCATCGGACGTCGAGATAAAAATAACTAAAATGTTATTTTTCTTTTTAATTTTAGTACTCCAAATTTGAAAACAACAACAACTGTTTTATCCCGAACACAGCTTAAACAGCAACTAATGCGAGATCATGCCATTTTAGAGCAACAAAGGCAACAACAGCAACGTGATGACAGAGCGAAGCTGCACCACCAGCACCAGCACCACCGTCCAATAATGCCGCCGTCAGTGAAGGTGCCAATACAAAATTTGTCGTCGGTACCGCCGCAAGTGCTCGAAGTGCAAACCAAGTTAGAGAATCCGACCAAATACCATGTGATCCAAAAACAGAAGAGCCAAGTCAAGCAATATTTAAGTGAATCGTTCCAGCAGCACGGTAACACGAACTACTTTCCCGGTATTAATTTGTCGTACGGACAGACTCACAGTGCTCCGGTCAGCAGTAATAATAATTTGGTACCGAACACTGGTAGTATTAACTTCACGTCGCATTCGCAACCGTACAACGTGCCCATCGGGAATTCGCCGAACTTCGATGGATCGGCAATGTCGCCGGCGCTCAGTTCGGGAGCCACAAGTACTTCAGAGGTGAGGTTTTTCTTGGTACTCATTTTTTGTTTGTGCAAGGTTAAATTGGCTAATATTTGCTGTTCGATAGAACTGCACCAGTCATGTATCATAACAACGTCAAATGAAAGAAAAAGAGTTACTACATCTTATGACCAAGAATCTAGAGTTACTGTAGTGGTCTACTAAGTTACAGCATCCTTGATAAGATATACACTACAAAATTTTCGATCAGGTTGTTTCAGTTCTTACTTTTAATTGAGCTGTAAACCCAAAATAAAAGCTACGAGAAATTTTTCAGTGATATCTTTCAAGATTTTTTAGATATCAAAATGAAATTAGATGCAGAGTTATCCTCATGATGATGCATTCTTAGTATTATTATCAATATGTCAATTGAAGGAAAGAAAGATGCTGTACCTCATGACCAAGAATCTGGAGTTACTGTATATGTGACATCCTTTATAAAATAAACACTCAAGTTTGCACTAGATCAGGTTGTTTCAGTTTTTGCTTTAAATTAGGTGTGTGTAAAGGTTGGAAAAAGTGATTTTTAAAGATTAAAGAGAGTTACTGCTTCTATTTGTGCAAGGTTAAATTAGCCAATATTTGCAATTTGAGAAAACTGTACAAGTCACCTGAAATTAGCTTTGATTAATGACTTGGTGCTAGTTTCTAGTTGTAAAAATGTGACAGATCTATTGGGACAGCTTTAAAGTATTAAAATAGAAAAGATAGACGTAAATTATCATTCCACATGTCATGTAATACGAATTAATAACATTCAGTTATCAATTTTTAGGTAATTGTTTTTAAAAAATGGCTGCTCCATGCTTTACATGCGTGAACCTTTGTGATAACTGCTGCTGCTAGTTTCTAGTTGTAAAAATGTAACGTTAGAACTGCTGGAACTTGAAACAGATTTTTCAATTTAGTTTTATTCTCATTTAAAACATCAGCATATCAATGGAACCAAAAGGAGTTGCGGTACCAATGTGTTCAAGGTTAAATTAGCTGGTACATATTTGCATTTCGGTAAAACTATACAAATCACACAAGAACGGCTTTGTTTAACGCCTTGGTGCTAGTTTTTGCTGTATAATGTAAGTTTAGACCCACTGGAACCACTTCAAAGCATCAAAGCAAAGAACCAGACGTAAATTATCATTCCACGTGTCATGTAATACAAATTAACAATGTTCAGTTATGAATTTTTAGGTAAATATTTCTAAAAAAAATAACAATTCCGTGCGTGAACGTGAAAATTCGTTTAATTAATCAAGTCAATAAATTATGCTATTGAGACAGACACGTTCGGTTTACCGATTGCCTTAGCCGGTTAACCTGACATTTAAAAATGGTGCCACTGGTTTAACAACTACTTTCACCAAGGACACTTTATTAAAATTTTAATCTAAATAAAGTTTTTAATAATGAAATTGAAAAGTTTGGCAGCTGATGATAATTGAAAGTAAACTTTATTGGGGGTAATGGGGACTGATTTAATGCGAATGTTAATCATTTTTAATTGCATATGTTGTTAGGAATGCAGTACAAGCATTTTTTTCACTGATATGTTGATAAAAGTTTGAATAAGTATAACAATAATGTATAAATCAAGTGAAATTAACGGACGTAGTTAGACAACCCAGATTACAGAGGTGATTCCATAACATATACATTTGATGATAACATTGAATATTTTTAGTATTAAAACATATTTTTATAATAATTTGTTTATAATATAATAGAAAAAAATAATAATAAAGAAATTAAGTGTATAATTAGTGATATGATGAACATATTTTAAAATATCTCGTTAAAGATTATTAAAAATTTGAAAAAATGAAAACCTATTTTATATTATTATTATTTTCTAATAACATTCAAATTAAACTAGGAACAACTCAGGAATTTATACAATTTTTCATTTTATTATTTTATAATTTTTTAATATTAATAGTATAATTCATATTTTGATTTGAAAAATTAAGAGAAAAATATAAAAAAATAAGTGAAATATTTTTTGTAATTTACATAAATATCAATTGTTAATATTGTGATTAAATTAGACACAAGAGTACAAAAATATAGTTTTAAACATCGATAATTTAATTTAAAAAATGTAAAGGTTGAGGCTTTAATTTAAAAAAATAATTAAAATATTAATTTGTATGATATTGGTTCAAGCTAAAAATGTATAATTTATTTAAATACTTACAAATAATATTATGACAATGAAACAGTTTTAAAAATATTACATCATAACCACTTTTAGTTGCACGAAAATAGGTGTAAAAATAATTAACCAGAGTATTATAGTGAATTACTTTAATTAACATACTGGAATTAATTTGGTTCACATCGAATGAAATAATTTTTCAACTTATTTGTCTCAGATATTATTAAATTAATTAAAATTGCCACTATCAAGAGCTAAAATTAGTCTGTTAATAAAGTCAAAACATTAAATGTTCAAGCCTTTAAAACAATATAGCTAATTTAAATTATTATAACATAGATTAAAACTAGCTGGTAATAATAAAAAAGATTATTTTTAGTTGAGTAATATTTACATACAAATAATATGAGTCACATTTGAAACTATCAGTGTATTTATCAATTTCGTGTGCGTGCCTTAATTAAATATATTATTTAAAAGAAAATGGCTAAAACTACACATGAATAAAATTTTCATGAGCCGATAATTTGCATGAAATTAACATAAATGAAAAATTGTAAGGATAACGTTCATTGTAGTCTCGGTTTAATATAATAAGTAAAGTTGTGTGAACAAAATCAACAGAAAATTATTAGCAATGACCTAAATTCTATTATTTTATGTTATTTGAATATAATGTAAAGGAAATACATTAATCATGGATAATAATTAATTTAGCCGTCTAATTATGAGTGAATGCATAATTTTTCTTGTTACTTGTTTGAAGTGTTCAAGTTGAATGTGCCCCTATTCGCTTTCTATGTACCCTTATAACGTTTTACGAGTTCTGACCGAATATTAAGGGGATCCACTTGAATAGACACTAATTCTATACTGGGTTAAAAAATGTGCTTGTCTGCTGGTGATAATATGTAATTTTTACAATACCACATGCATTTATTTCCATTATAATTACTGGCGATATACCATACCGGAAAATATTGAAATAGCAAATTTATCTTTATTGTATAATTAAAAACAAAAATAATAACACGAACATCGTTTTTCTTGATGGGTGGCTTTACGTACCGTCCATCAATCTTCATTTGCTTTTTGATCACGTTTATCGGCCAACTAGTGTTCGATACTGCATATAGTATAATAATTATGTAATAGTCATAATCCGTAATAGTAAATGACAATCCCAAGGATTTTTCATTAGTTTATAAACTAATATCACTAATTCGAATAGCCAACAACAAATCTTTCATGGGCTATGATTATGTGTACAGTCCGTAATAACCGTGGTATTGCAATGGATATTTGTACAAGTGACTGTTGGTTCGTGCTACTTTACATTATTTGAACAAAAATTATTAATTTAATGCGATTTTCGCAAATAAATGTTAAGCCCCAAGTTTGGCATTTATTCAGTTACATGAAATGTTTCATAATTAATGCTGTTTCTTAAAATTTTTATCACATTGTATAAAATAAGTATATTAAACTTAGAATTAATTAAATTGTTAGTTTAAACATACTTGGTTAAGATGATTACTTCGTTTAAATTATGAATAAATCTCACCTTATTTATTTTATTTTTTAAAATACTATAATCTAGATTTTTCAGATTTTTTTAAAATAAAAATTAAATTGTGATTTTTTTTTTATTTAATTTACTACAAACACTTGTTTAAGATTATTAAACTAAATATATTAAAATTATCGATAATAATATTTTTTGTAAACCTCATTATCATTTCTAACACAATCTCATTGTTACTATACTATAATCTAGATATTTAGAATACTTTAAATTACACATTTAATATAAATTTTAAGTTTTTTAATATAAATTAAATTTTTATATATTTTTTTAACATTTTTTGTTCATATATATTCAGTGTATCATGATTTTATATGTATAAACTATACAATTATTTTAACATATATATTAATTTTAAACAAATATATTAAAATCTCTACCAAAAATATTATTTTCATACTAAACTGTACATTTTTTTGGAGTATTTGGTTTTAAATTATATTTGTATATAAAATTATTGGTAAAAAATTATTGATATAATTAATTTATAATTATATATAACATAATTTATAGTAATTTTATTTTAACTAATTAAACTAATAATAATATTATTATTAAAATACTGTATCTGTATCTATACCTTTAAAATACTTGTTAGGAAAGAAATTAATGTTAATGATTTCTATATATCAAAATCTCTCTCACAATAATTTTAATATTTAAATACTATATTTAAATTTTTAGAGTATTTGTATTTAAATTGTGTGCTTAAATTTAATTGTAAAAAATCATCTTAAGAGCTTTTCTTTTGGAGGACTATAAATTATATTATTTTTCAATTTAATAAACTATAAACATTTTTGTTTAAGATTATTGTATCTTGTTTATGTTATTAATAAATTTTACATTTTCTAATTATGTAATTAATTTGTTATTATAATATCTATTAAAATAAATATATTAAAAATTAATGTCAATAATAAATTTGTTTCTCCCACAATAATTTTATTATTAAAATACAATATCCAGATATATGATTTTAAATTATGTGTTTAAATTTAATTCTAAAATATCATCTGAAGACCTTTTCTTTTGCAGGAATATAAATTAATTTATTTTTCAATTTAACATTCTAAAAACACATTTGTTTAAGATAATTGTATCTTGTTTATGTTATTAATAAATTTTACATATTCAAAATATGTATATATTAAAAATAATGTTAATAATAAATCTGCATATATCAAAATCTCTCTCACAATAACTTTATTATTAAAATATTATATTTATATTATTTAGAATATTTGTTTTTACATTATGTGTTTAAATTTAATTATAAAATATCATTTGAGGAGCTTTTTTCTGCAGGAATATAAATTAAATTATTTTTCAATTTAACATACTAAAACACACTTTTGTGTAAGATTATTTTATCTTTCTTCTAATCTTTTCCACAATAATTTTATTATTAATGTACTATATTTACATTTTTTTGAATAAATTTTTAATTTGTGTCTTTAAATTTAATTATAAATATCATTTGAAGAGTTTTTCTTTTGCAGGAATATAAATTAAAATATTTTTTCAATTTAACATACTAAAAACATTTTTGTTTAAAATTATTGTGTCTTGTTTATGTTATTAATAAATTTTACATTTTCTAAATATGTATTAATATAATAATTATTAAAATAAATATATTAAGATTAATGTTAATAAAAAATTTGCATATACCAAAATCTCTCCAATAATAATTTCATTAATAAAATACTATATCTAGAAATTTTAGAATACTTAATTTAAAATTATGTGTTTATTATAATATATAATTATAAAATATTATTTGAAGAGCTTTTCTTTTGCAGGAATATAAATTAAATTGTTATTTTTCAATTCAACATACTTTACACATTTTTGTTTAAAATTATTGTTAAATTATATTATTTTTTAATTTAATATCATGTATATGTTATTAATAAATTTTACAATTTGTAAATATGTATTTAATTTATTAATATGTTAATGTATTATTATATTTATTAAAAGAAATATATTAAAATTATCATTAATAATAAATTTTCATATATTAAAATCTCCCACAATTTTTTATTATTAAAATATATCTAGATTTATTTTAAATTAAATATTGTAGAAAATAAATTAAAATGATCATTAATAATAAATTTGCATACATCATTAATAAAAGTTCTACTACAGTTGCAACAATTATCTTATTATGACAATTTTTTAACCTAGATATAGATAAACACTTTTGTATTAAATTATTTATTTGTATTTAGTTCATATATTAATTTATATGAATTTTGTTAAAAAATAATAAATAAAAATAATTTATAAAATTTAAAATGTCTTAAATAACACAATATTAACACAAAAAATGAAATATTGTTTATCAAAATTTGACGACAATAGATAGATTAAAATCAGTGACTAATTCGTTTAACAGATAAACTAAATTTCAGAAAATTACCACCATGATTAATAAACGAAAGTGGCAATTAGTGAAAATGCGTAACAATTCCCCTGTTCATGGCGTCAGCAATTGTGTGGACAGGTACTTGTAACTAGATTAAACATAAAACGCAATTAATAAAACATTCAACTTCGCATTATTTGTTTTTTAATCGTGGCAGAAAATGAGATAAAATAATTTTGCTTCTGCGAAAAAAAAAAAAAAAATGATGCAATTGTTACTAACTATTAATTTTTACATTCAAATGAACAATACGCCTTAAGAGCTGATGCAATAATAAAATTTCTTCAAAACCACCAACTCATATTTGTATCTGTGACATTAACAATTTAAATTAATTTTGCCAACTTTAATTGACGACGATGGGAACACATATTGAAGGAGTTGCAGTTACCAGGTTGTCATTAAATGACCAAATAATCGATTAGCCCGAAGATATGGATTTTTCTCACGCATATAATTAATGAATTTGATAAAATTTGGAGTGATAACAATTAGTGGCGTCGCGAGTCAGATTAGATTCCTTTTTGGTAGATAATCTGATAAAATAAAAATTCTATGTGGACGACCTTAAAATCGAGAAGGAATGAGTGGATGTATTGTTGACTTATGTGATTAGTGTAGGCAAAAACGTCACACTTATGCCTATTATTTATAATTAAACGTGCAATGAATAGAAACCATTAGTACGGTTACACAAATTTTTAAGTGATGTACTACAATTCAATATGTTAATTTAATTTTTACAAATCTAATCATTTATTCGTGCGCCTCAAGTAAATACTTTCGCTTGTTATTAAAAATAAATGATAGCATTGTGTTGCCATATCAGATATGTGTATACTGTGGACTGATCGGTTCATCAAAGAGCTACGTTACTTAATTATTGTTTTATAAATGTTGAAATCGCTGAATATTTTCGACATTTTTTATCTACAAGTCTTTGAAGGACTTTTATTATTTTATATGTGCATTTATCACCACATATTACTTGTAAAATTAAGAAATTAAATCAGTTTTAATGATATCAATATAATTATATTAATAATATTACTATTTTATTAAACAAAAATTTAACACTCATTAGATAATTTAAAGATTACTTAATGAATGACCAACGTTCTATAAGCAAATTAGTGCTAAGTGAAAGAAACAGGACTCTTCGAAATGAAGGAAATATCAACTTCAGTTTGCAACCTTTTTAGTATTAAAAATTTGACAATGACAAAAAATAAATAATAGTCTGATAGAGAAATATCTGAACTGTATGATGGATGAGATAGAAGATTCCATTTAACATTCTGAAGCTTTCTTTGAATCTCTAGTACCACATGTCATCTTGGGTTGTCATGAAGAACCATTAACTAAAGAATCTTATCTTCAAGTTTTTCATAAACTTGATCAATTTGTGGGGAGGTAACAGTTATACTTATCATTTGACCTCATGTTAGGTAGACAGTATGTAATATTCAAAGTGTACTCCACTATATTTATCAAAATATTTCTTAGGTTAAGACTACTGAAGTACTGAAGAAAATATATGTTAGTTAGGATTTTTTGATCGTCGTTGAATGGAATTATTTCCTAATGTTTCTTCAAGCAACAGTCACGAAAGCCTTTACATTTTGAAGTACTGTTCCACCAGTTATACCAGCTTCAATCCATTGTCCAGATCACTATGATCGATAAGACACTCGAGTTGCATACAAGTAAATAACTGACCAGTGTTAAACATCTAATTTTTATACAGGTTTTGAAGAAATTGCATGAAATTCTAATGGTTGCTTCATCATAGCTTAATGACTGGATAATTTTCAAACATGTTGCAGCATAATTTACTCATTACTGCTGATTTTAGGTCGATCAGGACGTTCTTCATCCTTAATACATTAATATCCACTTTTAAATCAACAAATTACAAAATTAAGGTACCACGAGTATAGTAAAACTTAAATAACTATTTACATAGTAATTTAAATATTTGAACAATAATTTCATATAAACAAATAAACATGTAGTAGTATTTAGCACTTTTAGACACGTGCCCCATCGGTGCATCATACAGCCCCATCTGGGGGTATTTAAATAATTTTTTAAATTGATGAAAAATATGTAGATTTCCACCTTTGTCCTGTTACCTCTGCTTTATACCTATATGATTATACCCCGTACTATTTACTCGTAATTTTACGATATATTTTATTATCTATTAATTTTTATTAATACATTATTTTTTATGATAAATTTTTTGACCCACTTTGTGTCAAATCTTCCAAAATTGTTATCTCAATAAATGTAATATTAAAGTCTACCATCTGAGATAAAGTTTCAAAAGTTTTTCTATGGTTTATCTCGGGTGTCTATTTGAGAGTACTCAAATGGCGACAGTTCAATTACCAAATTGGACCATTTTTTTGAGATAGTTACAAATTAATATCACTTTACTGAAAAATTATATTGTTTCATTTAATAATATAAATATATATTAATCCATGAAAGTTTTAAATTCTCAATTTATGAACTTGAGTTTATTTTGTTTAATTACAATTTTTATACTGCCTACAATGCAACTGGTCAATTTACTTTTTTTCTCTCAAATATTGCCTACTTTATATTTTTTAATAGACAAAAATATAGCAATTTTTACTTTCAATGCTCTCTGTGAATTTAAGTCGATTATTATAAGTATTTAATCATTGGTTGAAGTGAAACTGTAAGAAAAATTATAATTTAGCGTAACCAAGATAGAGAGAAAAAAGAAGAGATGGCTAAGAGCTAAATAAGTCAATTGTTTCTCATAGTATTAATTCATTAAATTTTGACAACTTGCCAAGTGGTGTATCCGAAAAACTTGAAAAAAAAAAAATCGATAACTGGATAATTCGAATGTCAAAAAATAATTCAATCTTATCGTCCACTGAAATTAAAGCCAACCTGGAGGAAATAAGACAAGATATAGAAGAAGAAGAAAAACTTTGGTTTCTATTAAAAATGTGAAAGTCCAATTTTGACTTTCTTAAGATCTCATTCACTGAACTACAGAATAATGAGGACGAGTAATTTTTAGTGACGATACTAAATTTAATTTATAAAAATAATGATGATTGTGTCTATGTTAAAAATACTACAGGGGCAAAACTACACAAAAAGTTTGTTATACCCACAGTGAAACATGGTGATGGCTCAATTATGGTATGGGGATGCTTCAATTCTTCTGGTGTAGGCCTCCTTAGACTAATTTATTTACAGGGATGTATTGATGTAACAACAATTTGATTCCATATTGAAGAATTATAAGCTTAATAAATGTGTTTCAGATTTAATGATTTTGAAAATCTCTTTCAAAGTTAAAGTTACCATATTTATGTCCAGCTCAATTCAGAAAAATAAATGTAAAATTTTATAAAATAAGAATATAGTAGTTTTTATAATAAAAGTATATAGTATAAAACAACAATTATAAATTAATATTATTTTAATAGTTCACATTAAATAAAAGAGTTATGGCTAAAATAATTAACATTTTAAAAAACCATAATAATGACCACTACTGTATATACCAGTGTAAGATTAATTGAGTTTGTACGTGTGCCAAACATTTATATTTCTAACTTTACTGAAGTGCAAATTGGTATTTTAGTTACAATTTTAAATGTATTAGTAAATAAAACAGTTAATGATGATTTAAAAAAATTGGTGACAACTATGTAGTAAATTAATTATTATTTAAATAAACAAAATAATCTGTTATACTTATACTCATATTGTATTATATGAAACAACCATTTTTTCTCAACTAAGTAAAACTGATGAAATAAAACATTTATGATGTTTACTTTGTAGTTTCTATATACTTATTACCTTATTATTTTAATCTCATTATAAAAGTACGTAAGATTTGCGTAAATCAACAAATTTAATTTACATCCACTTGACGTCTCACTTATTATATTTTAAAATCTAATCTATAGAAGTTGCAAAATCGATACATTTTACGAATATTACGTTTATCTATTGTAATTTGTAACGTCTATCAGGAACAATCCAATTGACATATAATAAAATTAATTAATCGATAAGAAACAACGTTATTAAATCGTAATTATATATTAAACAGACAATAGTCATTTGACGAAAATATTGTTTTTTGTTACGAAATGCCGAAGAGGACACGATTAAACAATAAACAATATTTATTAACATTTTAAACTCTGTTACTAAACGTTGTTCAAGTTGTGTTTTCTCAAATTTTTGCACGTAAACATGATAACACGTATTTTAGCATTTATTACCAATTATGTTGCTGTCAATAAATCACAACAAAATTTTCTGTGCAGCACATTTCGCACGCATACTCCTGTTTATATAATTTTGATGGGCGCAACGTAGTTCAATGTAAATGCTGAATTACGACCAGTTTAACGTCTATTAAAATTATTAACGCCGCCCACGCAATATTTGATGCCTTTTTTTCGGTCGATTCCGGCGTGCGTTGCACACTCGAGTTCTAATTGTCGCCATCCGGAGTGCGGTGGCGGATTTTTACAGAAATTCCGGTTAATTAAGGCGATTGTTTGATAATGATTTGGTAATGACAAAGTACATGATCCCAAGGTCGTGCCGAAATTTGAACGTTGATTGATAGTGCGTAAAAAGTGCGTTTTTTCTACACGAATTGATGCAGTTCGTAAAATTTATTTTTGACGTGGTAACGGTTATTATGTCAGACGATGTATAATTGCACTACAAATATTTGTTACACTGTTGCTTAGTGTTCCAGTTTAATTTATTAATGTGGAGCATTTCAAACAATAAGTACACGTTGAAGTTGATAAGGATAAGGGGGTAAAGTCAAAAACATCTGTGATTGTTTGTTTTGAATTTTTATCAGAATGTTGTAGTGTAAAGACAATCCTAAGGGGGAATTATTCTGATTTATCTTTGAAACGTGTTTCCATTATCTTCATCGGCGGCAACAAGTGTCTAGCATTTAATTTTCGCAAAAAACATATCGAATATCACTTGATAATACGAACAGTATTACCTTACACTTGTTCAAAACTGAGACCTTCTGTTTTAATTTTTTAATTTCGATTAGATATGCACACACGTAATTTTTTTTAAATACATAATTCAATAGAAAAATGTATAAACACTAATAAGTAGTCGTGGTAAAATATTTTTAATTAATTGAGCAGCAGCAATCTATATATCATTAAACTTACACTCAAGGTACATTCCTTCGACGTGACACACAATTAATTAATTACTGAATCAAACATTTTTTTTATGGGAATAACCATAATAATTGTGTTCATAATGAAACTACGTGTCTTTATTGATTTGGAAAGTTTTATTTTTTGTACAAAACTTTCCATTTTCTGAAGGAGTAACTTGTTTGTATTATTTCTAATACAAAATAAAATCTACGTTTATTATGCAAGTATAATTGAGTTCAGTAAGGACGCAAAATATGCAGATTTCTGTAATTACTGACATTGAATTTTAACCGATTATTTCATCAAGTACAATAATTTATAAGTTAGAATTTAAATTTTTAATATTAGCTTTTAGAAAAAGTGATTTACGTTTTAATCTTTAAAAATTTTTCTACATTTTTATTTTTAATAGACCAATTATGGCCCTTATTGCTCTCTGTGAATTTAAATTTAATATTTACTAACAATTTTTTGCTTATTATAATTATTTAATCACTGGTGGAAGACCTACAAGGAAAACTCCACCACCAAGTCCAATTTTGATTAGCTTAGGATCACATTCACTGCTCAATTTGAAAAAATATATATAAAATTTTATAGAATAAAAATATTGTAGTTTTTATAATACAAAATAAAAAAACAATATTTATGTATTTTTCATTTATTATGTGTCTATAATTGATTCCGGTAAAGACGCAGAATATGCAGATTTCTGTAATTACTGATATACGTTTATTGGACCTAGCTCAATTTAGAAAAAATTGTGTAAAATTTTATAGAATAAGAATATTGTAGTTTTTATAATACAAAATAAAAAAACTATATTTATGTATTTTTCATTTATTATGTGTCTATAATTGATTCCGGTAAAGACGCAAAATATGTAGATTTCTGTAATTTCTGATATACGTTTATTGGACCTTGCTCAATTTAGAAAAATATATGTAAAATTTTAAAAAATAAAAATATTGTAGTTTTTATAATACAAAATAAAAAAACAATATTTATGTATTTTTCATTTATTATGTGTCTATAATTGATTCTAGTAAAGACGGAAAATATGCAGATTTCTGTAATTACTGATATACGTTTATTACGTAATTCTTCAGTTACAAGAACCAATAATTTGTTTATAGTGGTATGAATTTGTTTGTAGAACGTTGTTATTTTATAATTAAACGTTAATTTGGTTCCTGACACCAATCGTCTAAAATTAATTCAGATTAATTACTTGAACTTGAAACGAGAGTGAGAGAGAGAAAGTTAAATCATTATTAAAATTAGAACTGTTTAAATTAAATTGTCCTAATATTTTTTGCCCGTTGTTAAACCGTATAAATAAATAAATAAATAAATATTTATTACGGATGAATGAATACATTTGAAACAAAATAAAAAGTGAATGATTTAAATGTGGTCAAGGAATTCGTAAAACAATGAATTAGATCGTTCAATAAATTAAAATTCGCAACATCACTTTAGCCAATTTACTATGAATTAAAAATCAAGTGCGTATATAAATATTTAATTCTTAAAAATGCAATATTTAGTTTCACAATTGACATATTAATATTCAAGTCGTCGGCTTCAATAAAACCTATTAAATATTTCGACACAAGTATGATTTGAATACACATAAGATAACCTACTTGTCAAAAGAACAAACTGTGGAATAAATCTGTCGTTAATGCGAAGAAAAACGTTTCGCACAATCAATTCAATCATTAAATGAACGTACGCCGTTAATTAAAATACGTTCGATTGAATGGGCATTTTTCTAACCTGATAGCAACTGGTTTTGCAGTCAGCTGAATTATATTTTACATATAATCTGTCCTGATTCGATTTCAGTTTTATGGTTACGCTGTCCTTTTTAAGAAGCAATTAAATTATGTGCGAATTTATTGCGATTGTCAATTTCAATTTTTGTTACTCATTATGGGATAGGATCGCAGCATGGTGAGAAAATAAATAATTGTTGCCGCGTGTATGAAAACAAGTTTGATATTGAACGTCGAAGCAATAGTAGTGATCGTACTTTTAGCATATAATGCTCATACTAATTGTGTGAATTAAATAAGATAAAACACTTTGACCTGGATCAGAGCCAGGGGCTTGTGGAGTTATTGCTGTTGAAGATCTTCACGTTGAGACAACAGTAGTATACTGAGTAAAATTCTCTGAATAAATAAATAAAAACTCAATAACAATAACAACAATAGTAATATATATTTTTAAATAAATGCGCAACAAACAGAAAACAACAAATATCATTTTTCCCAAGAACTCTTTGACGTACATCCTTCAAAATCTAATGATTTTTAGTCCTCATATGAACGAGGGTACTCACCAAGTTTTGTTGAAAATAGACTACTGGATCTGTTTGTGTTCGATTTTTCAATATCATTGGACAACAATTGTAATCGTGAACTCGAAATATCTTAAAACTGCCTCAAAAGAAGAAAAGAAAAAATCTCCTGCCAAATTTTTCCAACTTGCTGAATTAAATTAACATTATTAAATTTAATTTTCAATTTTTATCACTCATTATGAAGAGCATCACAATCTAGTGAGAAAATAGTTTGATTTTAAAAATATAATCAAAAGGAGTAATAGTACTTTTAGCTTATAAAGATGATACTATTAATTGATGTTACAATGAAATTGTTAAAATTAAACCACTAGATCTATCTGTGTATTCAATTTTCTGTGCCACTGAGTGCAATATCATTGGACACCAATTGTTATCATCCACTTGAAATACTCCAAAACTGACTCAAAAGAAAAAGAAGAAAAGAAAAAATCCTTAAGCGTCTCCTGCCAAATTTTTCCATCTTGCTGAATTAAATTAACATTATTAAATTTAATTTTCAATTTTTATCACTCATTATGAAGAGAATCACAATCTAGTGAGAAAATAGTTTGATTTTAAAAATATAACCAAAAGTAGTATAGTACTTTTAGCTTATAAAGATGATACTATTAAATGATGTTACAATTAAATTGTTAAAATTAGACCACTAGATCTGTGTATTCAATTTTCTGGTCCACTGAGTGCAATATCATTGGACAACAATTGTTATCATCCACTTGAAATACTCCAAAACTGACTCAAAAGAAAAAGAAGAAAAGAAAAAATCCTTGAGCGTCTCCTGCCAAATTTTTCCATCTTGCTGAATTAAATTAACATTATTAAATTTAATTTTCAATTTTTATCACTCATTATGAAGAGAATCACAATCTAGTGAGAAAATAGTTTGATTTTAAAGATACAACCAAAAGTAGTAATAGTACTTTTAGCTTATAAAGATGATACTATTAAATGATGTTACAATTAAATTGTTAAAATTAAATCACTAGAGCTATATGTGTATTCAATTTTCTGTCTCATTGAGTGCAATATCATTGGACAACAATTGTAATCATCCACTTGAAATACTCCAAAACTGACTCAAAAGAAAAAGAAGAAAAGAAAAAATCCTTGAACGTCTCCTGGCAATTTTTTCCAACTTGCTGAATCAAATTAACATTACTAAATTTAATTTTCAATTTTTATCACTCATTATGAAGAAAATCACAATCTAGTGAGAAAATAGTTTGATTTTAAAAATATAACCAAAAGTAGTAATAGTACTTTTAGCTTATAAAGATGATACTATTAAATGATGTTACAATTAAATTGTTAAAATTAGATCACTAGAGCTATATGTGTATTCAATTTTCTGTCCCATTGAGTGCAATATCATTGGACAACAATTGTAATCATCCACTTGAAATACTCCAAAACTGACTCAAAAGAAAAAGATGAAAAGAAAAAATCCTTGAACGTCTCCTGGCAATTTTTTCCAACTTGCTGAATCAAATTAACATTACTAAATTTAATTTTCAATTTTTATCACTCATTATGAAGAAAATCACAATCTAGTGAGAAAATAGTTTGATTTTAAAAATATAACCAAAAGTAGTAATAGTACTTTTAGCTTATAAAGATGATACTATTAAATGATGTTACAATTAAATTGTTAAAATTAGACCACTAGATCTATCTGTGTATTCAATTTTCTGTGCCACTGAGTGCAATATCATTCGACAACAACTGTTATCATCCACTTGAAATACTCCAAAACTGACTCAAAAGAAAAAGAAGAAAAGAAAAAATCCTTGAACGTCTCCTGGCAAATTTTTCTATCTTGCTGAATTAAATTAACATTATTAAATTTAATTTTCAATTTTTATCACTCATTATGAAGAGAATCACAATCTAGTGAGAAAATAGTTTGATTTTAAAGATACAACCAAAAGTAGTAATAGTACTTTTAGCTTATAAAGATGATACTATTAAATGATGTTACAATTAAATTGTTAAAATTAAATCACTAGAGCTATATGTGTATTCAATTTTCTGTCTCATTGAGTGCAATATCATTGGACAACAATTGTAATCATCCACTTGAAATACTCCAAAACTGACTCAAAAGAAAAAGAAGAAAAGAAAAAATCCTTGAACGTCTCCTGGCAATTTTTTCCAACTTGCTGAATCAAATTAACATTACTAAATTTAATTTTCAATTTTTATCACTCATTATGAAGAAAATCACAATCTAGTGAGAAAATAGTTTGATTTTAAAAATATAACCAAAAGTAGTAATAGTACTTTTAGCTTATAAAGATGATACTATTAAATGATGTTACAATTAAATTGTTAAAATTAGATCACTAGAGCTATATGTGTATTCAATTTTCTGTCCCATTGAGTGCAATATCATTGGACAACAATTGTAATCATCCACTTGAAATACTCCAAAACTGACTCAAAAGAAAAAGATGAAAAGAAAAAATCCTTGAACGTCTCCTGGCAATTTTTTCCAACTTGCTGAATCAAATTAACATTACTAAATTTAATTTTCAATTTTTATCACTCATTATGCAGAAAATCACAATCTAGTGAGAAAATAGTTTGATTTTAAAAATATAACCAAAAGTAGTAATAGTACTTTTAGCTTATAAAGATGATACTATTAAATGATGTTACAATTAAATTGTTAAAATTAGACCACTAGATCTATCTGTGTATTCAATTTTCTGTGCCACTGAGTGCAATATCATTCGACAACAACTGTTATCATCCACTTGAAATACTCCAAAACTGACTCAAAAGAAAAAGAAGAAAAGAAAAAATCCTTGAACGTCTCCTGGCAAATTTTTCTATCTTGCTGAATTAAATTAACATTATTAAATTTAATTTTCAATTTTTATCACTCATTATGAAGAGAATCACAATCTAGTGAGAAAATAGTTTGATTTTAAAGATACAACCAAAAGTAGTAATAGTACTTTTAGCTTATAAAGATGATACTATTAAATGATGTTACAATTAAATTGTTAAAATTAAATCACTAGAGCTATATGTGTATTCAATTTTCTGTCTCATTGAGTGCAATATCATTGGACAACAATTGTAATCATCCACTTGAAATACTCCAAAACTGACTCAAAAGAAAAAGAAGAAAAGAAAAAATCCTTGAACGTCTCCTGGCAATTTTTTCCAACTTGCTGAATCAAATTAACATTACTAAATTTAATTTTCAATTTTTATCACTCATTATGAAGAAAATCACAATCTAGTGAGAAAATAGTTTGATTTTAAAAATATAACCAAAAGTAGTAATAGTACTTTTAGCTTATAAAGATGATACTATTAAATGATGTTACAATTAAATTGTTAAAATTAGATCACTAGAGCTATATGTGTATTCAATTTTCTGTCCCATTGAGTGCAATATCATTGGACAACAATTGTAATCATCCACTTGAAATACTCCAAAACTGACTCAAAAGAAAAAGATGAAAAGAAAAAATCCTTGAACGTCTCCTGGCAATTTTTTCCAACTTGCTGAATCAAATTAACATTACTAAATTTAATTTTCAATTTTTATCACTCATTATGCAGAAAATCACAATCTAGTGAGAAAATAGTTTGATTTTAAAAATATAACCAAAAGTAGTAATAGTACTTTTAGCTTATAAAGATGATACTATTAAATGATGTTACAATTAAATTGTTAAAATTAGACCACTAGATCTATCTG
The DNA here is from genome assembly GCF_024364675.1 of Aethina tumida. NCBI lineage: Eukaryota > Metazoa > Arthropoda > Insecta > Coleoptera > Nitidulidae > Aethina > Aethina tumida. The sequence continues at coordinate 10,199,505 of NC_065435.1, read as the reverse complement.
TGTATTCAATTTTCTGTGCCACTGAGTGCAATATCATTCGACAACAACTGTTATCATCCACTTGAAATACTCCAAAACTGACTCAAAAGAAAAAGAAGAAAAGAAAAAATCCTTGAACGTCTCCTGGCAAATTTTTCTATCTTGCTGAATTAAATTAACATTATTAAATTTAATTTTCAATTTTTATCACTCATTATGAAGAGAATCACAATCTAGTGAGAAAATAGTTTGATTTTAAAGATACAACCAAAAGTAGTAATAGTACTTTTAGCTTATAAAGATGATACTATTAAATGATGTTACAATTAAATTGTTAAAATTAAATCACTAGAGCTATATGTGTATTCAATTTTCTGTCTCATTGAGTGCAATATCATTGGACAACAATTGTAATCATCCACTTGAAATACTCCAAAACTGACTCAAAAGAAAAAGAAGAAAAGAAAAAATCCTTGAACGTCTCCTGGCAATTTTTTCCAACTTGCTGAATCAAATTAACATTACTAAATTTAATTTTCAATTTTTATCACTCATTATGAAGAAAATCACAATCTAGTGAGAAAATAGTTTGATTTTAAAAATATAACCAAAAGTAGTAATAGTACTTTTAGCTTATAAAGATGATACTATTAAATGATGTTACAATTAAATTGTTAAAATTAGATCACTAGAGCTATATGTGTATTCAATTTTCTGTCCCATTGAGTGCAATATCATTGGACAACAATTGTAATCATCCACTTGAAATACTCCAAAACTGACTCAAAAGAAAAAGATGAAAAGAAAAAATCCTTGAACGTCTCCTGGCAATTTTTTCCAACTTGCTGAATCAAATTAACATTACTAAATTTAATTTTCAATTTTTATCACTCATTATGAAGAAAATCACAATCTAGTGAGAAAATAGTTTGATTTTAAAAATATAACCAAAAGTAGTAATAGTACTTTTAGCTTATAAAGATGATACTATTAAATGATGTTACAATTAAATTGTTAAAATTAGACCACTAGATCTATCTGTGTATTCAATTTTCTGTGCCACTGAGTGCAATATCATTCGACAACAACTGTTATCATCCACTTGAAATACTCCAAAACTGACTCAAAAGAAAAAGAAGAAAAGAAAAAATCCTTGAACGTCTCCTGGCAAATTTTTCTATCTTGCTGAATTAAATTAACATTATTAAATTTAATTTTCAATTTTTATCACTCATTATGAAGAGAATCACAATCTAGTGAGAAAATAGTTTGATTTTAAAGATACAACCAAAAGTAGTAATAGTACTTTTAGCTTATAAAGATGATACTATTAAATGATGTTACAATTAAATTGTTAAAATTAAATCACTAGAGCTATATGTGTATTCAATTTTCTGTCTCATTGAGTGCAATATCATTGGACAACAATTGTAATCATCCACTTGAAATACTCCAAAACTGACTCAAAAGAAAAAGAAGAAAAGAAAAAATCCTTGAACGTCTCCTGGCAATTTTTTCCAACTTGCTGAATCAAATTAACATTACTAAATTTAATTTTCAATTTTTATCACTCATTATGAAGAAAATCACAATCTAGTGAGAAAATAGTTTGATTTTAAAAATATAACCAAAAGTAGTAATAGTACTTTTAGCTTATAAAGATGATACTATTAAATGATGTTACAATTAAATTGTTAAAATTAGATCACTAGAGCTATATGTGTATTCAATTTTCTGTCCCATTGAGTGCAATATCATTGGACAACAATTGTAATCATCCACTTGAAATACTCCAAAACTGACTCAAAAGAAAAAGATGAAAAGAAAAAATCCTTGAACGTCTCCTGGCAATTTTTTCCAACTTGCTGAATCAAATTAACATTACTAAATTTAATTTTCAATTTTTATCACTCATTATGAAGAAAATCACAATCTAGTGAGAAAATAGTTTGATTTTAAAAATATAACCAAAAGTAGTAATAGTACTTTTAGCTTATAAAGATGATACTATTAAATGATGTTACAATTAAATTGTTAAAATTAGACCACTAGATCTATCTGTGTATTCAATTTTCTGTGCCACTGAGTGCAATATCATTCGACAACAACTGTTATCATCCACTTGAAATACTCCAAAACTGACTCAAAAGAAAAAGAAGAAAAGAAAAAATCCTTGAACGTCTCCTGGCAAATTTTTCTATCTTGCTGAATTAAATTAACATTATTAAATTTAATTTTCAATTTTTATCACTCATTATGAAGAGAATCACAATCTAGTGAGAAAATAGTTTGATTTTAAAGATACAACCAAAAGTAGTAATAGTACTTTTAGCTTATAAAGATGATACTATTAAATGATGTTACAATTAAATTGTTAAAATTAAATCACTAGAGCTATATGTGTATTCAATTTTCTGTCTCATTGAGTGCAATATCATTGGACAACAATTGTAATCATCCACTTGAAATACTCCAAAACTGACTCAAAAGAAAAAGAAGAAAAGAAAAAATCCTTGAACGTCTCCTGGCAATTTTTTCCAACTTGCTGAATCAAATTAACATTACTAAATTTAATTTTCAATTTTTATCACTCATTATGAAGAAAATCACAATCTAGTGAGAAAATAGTTTGATTTTAAAAATATAACCAAAAGTAGTAATAGTACTTTTAGCTTATAAAGATGATACTATTAAATGATGTTACAATTAAATTGTTAAAATTAGATCACTAGAGCTATATGTGTATTCAATTTTCTGTCCCATTGAGTGCAATATCATTGGACAACAATTGTAATCATCCACTTGAAATACTCCAAAACTGACTCAAAAGAAAAAGAAGAAAAGAAAAAATCCTTGAACGTCTCCTGGCAATTTTTTCCAACTTGCTGAATCAAATTAACATTACTAAATTTAATTTTCAATTTTTATCACTCATTATGAAGAGAATCACAATCTAGTGAGAAAATAGTATGATTTTAAAAATATAACCAAAAGTAGTAATAGTACTTTTAGCTTATAAAAATGTTACTATTAAATGATGTTACAATTAAATTGTTAAAATTAGATCACTAGAGCTATATGTGTATTCAATTTTCTGTCCCATTGAGTGCAATATCATTGGACAACAATTGTAATCATCCACTTGAAATACTCCAAAACTGACTCAAAAGAGAAAGAGGAAAAGAAAAAAATTCTTGAGCGTCTCTGCCAAATTTTTCCATCTTGCTAAATTAAATTACGTTTAATAAATTTAATTTTCAATTTTTATCACTCATTATGAAGAGAATCACAACTTAGTGGGCAAATAGTTGGATATTGAACATTGAACCAAAAGTAGTTGCTATTGAAGGACTTTGTTTGGTATAACAAGAATATTCATTCATAGTTTATAATTACCAATATTCTGAACAGAACAAAATAACAGTGAAGTGTACTAACATAGGTGTAAAAAACTATTATAACAAAAATAATAATATTAAAGAAAAAACTAAAACATATTTGTTAACAAAAGCACCACAAACATAAAACAAACAACCATCATTGAACAAACAATTGGAATCACCGACTAGAAATACTCCAAAACTGACTCAAAAGAAGAAAAAAATGAAAAAAGAAGAAAACCTTGAACGTCGTTTATTCCATTGTAACATAATTATTCTGCTAATTGCAAATCCGACTCCATCTCCCCAAAGACCGGTGAGTGTGCCAACGTAATTCCCGATAGACATAGCAGGTAGCGGTATTCTCGTAGAACTAATATACATATGACGTCGCCCGGTTTCTTCAAAATCGTTTCTTTCCTCGGAATCGCCATCGCACAAATAAAAAGTTCTGGCACCACCAGATACGGGTCGCCATGATACGTTATTGGTATCCGAAACCGAATCGAACCGGTTCATTTGGTGGTCCGCAGATACCACACAAACAAAACATTACGCGTGCGGATTCATTATTTATAAATTAAAAAACGCTCATTTTATGTAAGTGCTGTTAACGGAATGGTTTTGCGAACCGTAAAAATCCCACATGTTTTTCATGTATTTTTTTTTAGCCATCACGTGGGTAAGTAATGTCAATAAAGGTAACCGAGCAGTGATTTGTGCTAGGAATTTAATCGGGCTTGTAAATATTGTTATTCTAAGGATGTTCGATAGAAATTGAATGAGTTTTTTCATCGCGGGTTCTTTTCCACTTTTCTTACATCCGTTGGAAGAATCAATTTTAGAAAAAGGTGGGCGCCAATCTATACATACTTTCATTTTTAATATATTTTTTATCCTTTAAAGATTGTTATTTAAGAGATGCTGGTTCTAAATTTAATAAATTTGTTCACCGGGGATTCTTTTCCTCTTTTCTTACATCCGTTGGAAGAACCAAGATGATATTTTTAATCAATTTTAGAAAAAGTTGGGCGCCACTCACAAAGCATTCCTTAATTTTTAAGTAATTTTTTGTTCTTTAAATATTGTTTTTCAAAGGATGTTCGATAAAAATTAAATGAGGTTTTCTTATAACAAGTACTTTTCAATAATTCTTACATCCCTTGGACCAATATGATTTTTTAACCATTTTATAAGAAGTTGGGCGCCAATCAATGTATACCTTCATTTCTAAGATATTTTTTATCCTTTTAATAATTAAATGATGTTCGATAGAAATTGAATGAATTTATTCATCGCGAATTCTTTTCCACTTTTCTTATATCCGTTGGAAGAATCAATTTTAGAAAAAGGTGGGCGCCAATCTATACATACTTTCATATTTAATATATTTTTTATCCTTTAAAGATTGTTATTTAAGAGATGCTGGTTCTAAATTTAATAAATTTGTTCACCGGGGATTCTTTTCCTCTTTTCTTACATCCGTTGGAAGAACCAAGATGATATTCTTAATCAATTTTAGAAAAAGTTGGGCGCCAATCAATACATACATTCGTTTATAATATATTTTTTATCCTTTAAAGATTGTTATTTAAGAGATGCTCGTTCTAAATTTAATAAATTTGTTCACTGGGGATTCTTTTACACTTTTCTTACATCCGTTGGAAGAACCAAAATGATTTTTTTAACCATTTTACATAAAGTTGGGCGCCAATCACAAAGCATTTCTTAATATTTAAGTAATTTTTTGTTTTTTAAATATTGTTATTCAAAGGATGTTCGATAAAAATTGAATGAGGTTTTCTTATAAGAAGTACTTTTCAATATTTCTTACATCCCTTGGAAGAACCAATATGATTTTTTTAACCATTTTATAAGAAGTTGGGCGCCAATCAATGAATACCTTCATCCTTTTAATAGTCAAATGATGTTCGATAGAAATTGAATGAATTTATTCATCGCGAATTCTTTTCCATTTTTCTTATATGGAAGAACCAAAATGATTTTTTTAACCATTTTAGAAAAAGTTGTGTGCCAATCACAAAGCATTCCTCAATTTTGAAGTAATTTTTTGTCCTTTAAATATTGTTATTCAAAGGATTTGTGGTAGAAATTGAATGAGGTTTTCTTATAACAACTTCTCAATTTTTCTTACATTCCTTGGAAGAATCAAGATGTTTTTTTTAACCATTTTATTAAAAGTTGGGCGCCAATCAATATTTTTAAGATATTTTTTATCCTTTAAATAATGTTATTCAAAGGATGTTCAATATAAAAATTGAATGAATTTATGCATTGTCAGATCTTTTTTATTTTTTTATATCGGTTGGAAGAACCAACATGATTTTTTAGCCATTTTAGAAAAAGTTAGGAGCCAATCAATGCATGCCTCAATTTTTAAGTTATTTTTATCCTTCAATTATTGTTATTAAAGAATGTCCGATAGAAACTGAAGGAATTTTTTCACCACAGGTTCTTTTCCACTTTTCTTACCTCTGTTCAAAGAACTAAAATGAGATTTTAAATTGTTTTAGAAAAAGTTGGGCGCCAATCAATGTATACCTTCATTTTTAAGTTATTTTTTGTCCTTTAAATATTGTAATTCAAGGGATATTCGTAGGACATTTAATTCATTTTTTCATCGCGGGTTCTTTTCTACTTTTCTTACAACCGTTGGAAAAACCAAGGCGATTTTTTAAGCATTTTAAAAAAAGTTGGGCGCCAATCGTATCTTATTTTCATTTTTAAGTTATTTTTATCCTTTAAATATTGTTATTCAAAGGATGTTTTATAGAAAGTAAATGAATTCATTCATTCCTTTACTACTTTTCTTACATCTGTTGAAAGAACAAATATGATTTTTTTAACCATTTTAGAAAATGTTGGGCGCCAATCAAAGGATACCTCATTTTAAAATTATTTTCTATCCTTTACTGTTGCCCCCAAGTCATTCCTGGTCTTTATTTTTTGCTAGGATCTCTGAAACATTCAAAAATCATATTTTTTATCATTTAATATTTTAAAATAAACTCAAAAACGTCAAGAAAAAAAAAGAAAAAGTTGATTTTACCTATATTTGATCTTCTTTAATATTAATTTGTTAACCTTGACAATAATAATTACGTTTTATATAAAGTAAATAATGATTTATAACTTCAATAGATGATGACTTTTAAATACGATAAATGAATGAAAAAATACAATACAATCTAAAACGATAAAAATGTGAGAAAAATATAAATATGTACATATAAGATTATGACAATAAAAATATTTTTGTTAATCTTTCGACGAATTTAAAATAAAGAAATAAATTTAAAAAAAAATTAAAATGTAAGAGTTACTTTTTAACTGTCAAAAAATGAGAAAATAATAAGTTATAGAACGTGAAAGTTTTCTACAGGAACGTTTTTACTTAACATATTAATTTTCAGTTTTTAATTTTTATAAATTTAAATTACTATTTTGATTAATATTTTTTAATTTAAACCTTTAAATTTTATTATTATTTTAATTTAATTGGTCGATTTAAATTTTTTGAATTTTAAATATTTAAATTACTAATTTTATTATTTTTTAAAAATTAAATTTAATTTAAATTTAAATTCAGCCAATCTATTTAGAACACCTTGTACATACTTCACATATATATTTTTTCATTTTATATTTTTCTAATGTTTTTAATTTTTTCATTATAGATTAATTATTAATATCGATTAAAAATAAAAATGTTACACCCATCCCAATCTTAAATTGATTAAAACGTGTGTACTAATTAATTCCATTTTGTTGATTTCATTAATTACAAAAATACATTCTTGAATATATTACGATACCGTTCCAAACAAAAATAATCTGCGTTTAATGAAAATGCAAGCTAGTTTTAATTACATGGAAACTAATCAATTTTGTGCCTTTATCAAAGTAGTTTTTATCTAAATTAAAGTGAACAATACTAATCAGAAAACATTGTTTGTTGATGTTTAAACATTTATTATTAATACACACACACAACACACACACACACACAAAAGAAATGTTTAATATATTGAGTTACATCAACAAAACATGTCTGGGAGTTTCTCGAACCAAACTTCACAGAAACATTTTCTTCAATTTAAACCCACACTTTCGTCGATTACATAATAATAAAGAAAAAAATAAATAAAAACAACAAAAATGAGCCGTGTCCTTGCAGAAACGCAAAGGCTGGCTCGTTGACATCGAAGTGTGTGCACAATAATTTTGCGTGACCCCGTAACCGGAGCCCGCACAATGCAACTGATGGATGGACGGCTCTTGAAATACGGGGGGGGAACGACGTTTAATATATTCGATGCCACGTGGTGCGCGCGTCTCGTTTGACGGTCGTGCACTGGAAATGATACGACTAAACATACACTCCATACATCAGTATCGTTCTGTCGTCCATCGGCTCTTCGACAAATACGCGTTGGTCGATTGGCGTTGCCCGAAACAAACAACAAGGTCCACACCACCGACTCCGACACGATTCGGTGTTAAAAGACTTAAGGCCCCTACGGTGCTCCAGTGCTAAACTGTGACGGACCCAATTATGCTAGTACTGAGCTGTGACTGCGTTTGAAGTGTTTACATTGTTGTTTTCTTGGATTTCCCCCTTTTCTTTTGATTTGTTGGATGAGTGTGAAGACTAGATTTAGAAAGATGCCAGTGTACAACATTATAACAAGGAGATGTAAGGTACAGAGCTATTAAGTAATCAATATTATCCAGACCTATCTAGCTCTCTTGTCAATTGTATATACATTTGAGTTTAACACCAATTTAACTCCATTACATTTAATAAACCAGTCAAAATACAAACACAAACTCCACGACCAGCATCTTGAATTCAGATAATTAAATTACAATAAGTGCTTTATTATTTCTAAACATTTGCAGCTGCATTTCTAGAAAGATTCAATAGATTACCATTCATTATACTTGTTATTTATTTACTTTCAGATATATGGAAACAATAGTTACATATTACAAAAGACCCTTTCCATGTTGTAAATATTCCTGTCATTATCAGCAACTCAAATAAACACAGAATTACAACTCATCAATTAAACCCCTCGTAAATATTCTTATGTAATATTTTTAAAGTCTACAGCATGGCAATAAATTTTGCCGCAATGTAATCTAAACGATATCGATATACAAAACTATTTTATTATCACAATCAATTTTTTTCATAGATAACCCACAATCACCAAACAAACCCGTCCCCCCATTTCGTCCACCAAACTCCTCCAAACTAATCGTTCAGTCAAAAGGTTCGATCAGTTTCACCAGACACACATACACGCGTTTGACAAACCGGGGCCCCCCCTGGCCCCCCACCCCAGCCCCGGCAGCAACAAGTCCGGGCTAACCTAATAAATAAAGTGAAAGTTTTGAGCAAAAAAAAAAAAAAATAATAATTATTCAATCCATCCACTTTTAAATAATATAATTCTTCGGTCGTACCGCGCTCGCGTACCGGACGGTTTTGCGGGATCAGCCGGCGAATTTTTAATGTGTGAATTGAGAAATTTTTTTTTTTTCTTTCGTCGTTGCTGATTGAAATAGCGAGAAATTTCGTACAGTGCCCGCTATGCTTGTCGCGTCGTTCACGTTGAGTTTTCTCGGTGAGGAGACGACGAAGTACCTGGCGGGGGTCGGTTGCCACACCGTTAATATTTAAATGACCGACAAGTAAAATTAGGAACGGTCTGTGAATTGATCTGTCGGTGCTGGTGTTGGCACCGTTGAACTAAATTGGTCGTCGTGGACGAGTTCTTCGCCTCTGGTTGTTGTGTCGGGTTGTTGAAGTACTCAATTGTCTTTTTTAATGTGTGGACACGTTTTGTTGTATATATTATGAGGCCTAAATTAAGATTAATTGAACCTTTTGTTGCGCCAAGTCAAAATAATGTCACTGTCACTAAAAATGATAAATCAGTACTAAACAGTACTTGTAGAACATAGAAAAAGTTGGTCCAATTAGCACCAAGTAGTTCCAATTAACATACGAATATTTACGTCAGATATTTTATATGATTTTACGTTATCTCAACACACCCCCTTCTCTCAACCGGTCTTTTACGTCATACGTAATAAACTGTTAGTATATATTTATTTGTTGTATATATTTACTAAGAACTGTGCAAACAAATAAGATAGTATTTATCAAAACGACATCAAAATTAACTGTACCCCTTTCTTCACCAAATAAAAATAGTTTTACATATCAAATTATAAATCTGAAGAAGTAGTACTTTATCAAAAATGATTAATTGCTTACTTGTAGAAAAAATTGGCCCAATTAGCAACCAATTCCAAACAACATACGAATATTTACGTTATGTCAACACACCCCCTTCTCCCACCCGACCGTTTTACGTCATACGTAATAAAACTGTTTGTATATATTAATTTGTTGTACATATTTAACAAGAACAAATTAAATAAATAAATTAGAAGTTATCACAATAAAATCATAATTAATTGAACCCCTTTCTTCACCAAATAAATATATTTTCACTCATAAAATTATAAATCTGAAGAAGTAGTACTTTATCAAAAATGGTTAGTTACTTTCTTGTAGAAAAAAATTGGTCCAATTAACAACCAGTAGCTTCAAAAGATATACGAATATTTACATCAGATATTTTTTATGATTTTACGTTATGTTAACACACCCCATTCTTCTACCCGACCTTTTTACGTCATACGTAATAAAACAGTTTGTATATATTTATTTGTTGTATATATTTATCAAGAATAAATTAAATAAATAAGTTAGAATTTATCACAATTAAATCATAATTAATTGAACCCCTTTCTTCACCAAATAAAAATAATTTCACCTATAAAATTGTAACTCTGAAGAAATGGTACTTTATCAAAAATGGTTAGTTAATTTCTTGTAGAAAAAAATTGGTCCAATTAACAACAAGTAGTTCCAAAAAACATACGAATATTTACGTCAGGAATATTTTATGATTTTACGTTATGTTAACACACCCCCTTCTCCCACACAGCTTTTTTACGTCATGCGTAATAAAGCTTTTTTTGTATATATTTATTAGTTGTATATATTTACTAAGAACACATTAAACAAATAAGATATTATTTACAGAACGAAATAATAATTATTGAACCCCTTTCTTCACCAAATAAAAATAATTTCACCAATAAAATTATAAATCTGAAGAAGTAGTACTTTATCAAAAATGGTTAGTTACTTTCTTGTAGAAAAAAATTGGTCCAATTAACAACCAGTAGCTTCAAAAGATATACGAATATTTACATCAGATATTTTTTATGATTTTACGTTATGTTAACACACCCCATTCTTCTACCCGACCTTTTTACATCATACGTAATAAAACAGTTTGTATATATTTATTTGTTGTATATATTTATCAAGAATAAATTAAATAAATAAGTTAGAATTTATCACAATTAAATCATAATTAATTGAACCCCTTTCTTCACCAAATAAAAATAATTTCACCTATAAAATTGTAACTCTGAAGAAGTGGTACTTTATCAAAAATGGTTAGTTAATTTCTTGTAGAAAAAAATTGGTCCAATTAACAACTAGTAGTTCCAAAAAACATACGAATATTTACGTCAGGTATATTTTATGATTTTATGTTATGTTAACACACCCCCTTCTCCCACACAGCTTTTTTACGTCATGCGTAATAAAGCTTTTTTTGTATATATTTATTAGTTGTATATATTTACTAAGAACACATTAAACAAATAAGATATTATTTACAGAACGAAATAATAATTATTGAACCCCTTTCTTCACCAAATAAAAATAATTTCACCAATAAAATTATAAATCTGAAGAAGTAGTACTTTATCAAAAATGGTTAGTTACTTTCTTGTAGAAAAAAATTGGTCCAATTAACAACCAGTAGCTTCAAAAGATATACGAATATTTACATCAGATATTTTTTATGATTTTACGTTATGTTAACACACTCCATTCTTCCATCCGACCTTTTTACGTCATACGTAATAAAACCGTTTGTATACATTTATTTGTTGTATATATTTACTAAGAACACATTAAGCAAATAAGATATTATTTATCAAAACGAAATCATAATTATTCTTCAACAAATAAACATAATTTCACCAATAAAATTGTAATTCTGAAGAAACAATATTTTATCAAAAATTGTTAGTTGATTTCTTATTGCAGAAACTAGTTCATTTAGCAACAAGTATTTCCAAATGACATACGAATATTTTAGTTAAATATTTTTTTACGATTTTACTGTGTTTCAACACACCCCTTCTCTCACCCGGCCTCTTTATGTCACACATAATAAAATCTGTTCTAAATGAATTCTATTTGCTCTTAAAATATACATTACAGTAATAATTTCATTACTTATTGATCTTTGATCGCCGCCGTATGATTTTTAAGACAGTTCTTCAACACTGTCCTTCAATTTGACCCAATTACGTAAGAATTGTTTATAATAACACCTGTAAATACAATTCTCTAATAAAAATCAGTTTTGTCATTGTGATTTATAAAAAACACCTGGACAATCACTTAACGTGGTTTTGTTGTAACTAATTTTACCTAAAACGGAAGTAACTGGTACACTTCCTTTGGTGATTTCATACCCAAGTAAATCTACATTGTTTCTGTATAATACTTGAAATAAATATACAGAATTACAAACGTCTGTGATTAAATTCCGTCAAGATTAAACACGTCTACTGCACCACTCAAGTTCAAAGTGTGAGTCGTAATGATTAAATCTAATTAATTAATTTGCCTGTTGTTTTTTTTTTTCTGTGTAAATCGTTTGGCTGATTGTTTAGAAAACAGGTGGCGTCAGGAATGGCTGATAATGACTGATTGTGTTTTGCAAATTCATTAACCACTATCGATAATCGGTGTATCGTAGGAACTGTTCAGAAATCACTTGTAAATTTTCGATATCTTAAAAAGTTTTTGTGTCACGTTTGTCCTTGGATCGATTTTTAATTATTTTATTGATGCTATGGTCCTCGAAAAGGTTTATCGTAAACGTGTGCATAATAAAATCATATCAATGATTCACAAATTTATTTGTATGGTTAGTTGGACACAATAATAATATAAAATACGTATGATTCAGTTACGGTTAAAAAAATACATTCGACATTGGATAATGATAACCTTTGCCTGTGTATTAACTAATTTATTTACAACATATTAATATTTATGCGTAAATATAGAAGAGATAATTAACGGTGCTTTGCATGCGGATGTTCATGAATGAATTTTTCGATGGAATATTTATTGTTCGGTGTAGCTTTAACAATGCTGTTGTTTTCTTGTCATAATTAACATAAGCTCTTAATTATAATTTAGTTTGCTTTGTATTTCACTTATTTATAAAACAAAACTAATTTACGAGTGGGTTCACATTAAGTAACTTGTAAACAAGTTAATTTTGTAAAAAAAATGAACAGTAATCTAGGCGATATATGTGCTACTTAAGGGAATATGTTATTTGTAGTAAAAGAAACATACTTTTAAATCTTATATTTAGACATCGATTTTAAAATTTATTTTTGAAAAAAAAAATGGACAGTAATCTAGGTGATAAATTTGTTGTTAGAGTAGATTTAAAATTTTATATTCAGTCTTCGAATTTAGTATTTAAGACTTCCATTTAAATATTTAAATTCATAAAAAAATAGACAGTAATTTAGGTGATAAATGTACTATTTTAGGTAATAGTTGCAATTATAGTAGACTTTAAAATTTCATATTCAAACTTCGATTTCAATATTTAATTTTATAATAAAATGAACAGTAATTTAGGTGATAAATGTACTACTTTACGAAATGTATGTAGTTACAGTAGACTTTAAAATTTTATATTCAGACTTCGATTTAAATATTTAATTTCATAAAAAATGGACAGTAATTTAGGTGATAAATGTACTACTTTAGGGAATGTCTGTAGTTACAGTAGACTTTAAAATTTTATATTCAGACTTCCATTTAAATATTTAATTTCATGAAAAAATGGACAGTAATCTAGGCGACAAATGTACTATTTTAGGGAATAATTGTAATTACACTAGACTTTAAAATTTCATATTCAGACTTCGATTTCAATATTTAATTTTATAATAAAATGAACAGTAATTTAGGTGATAAATGTACTACTTTACGAAATGTATGTAGTTACAGTAGACTTTAAAATTTTATATTCAGACTTCGATTTAAATATTTAACTTCATAAAAAATGGACAGTAATTTAGGTGATAAATGTACTACTTTATGGAATGTTTGTAGTTCCAGTAGACTTTAAAATTTTTTATTCAGACTTCCATTTAAATATTTAAATTCATAAAAAAATAGACAGTAATTTAGATGATAAATGTACTATTTTAGGTAATAGTTGCAATTACAGTAGACTTTAAAATTTCATATTCAGACTTCGATTTCAATATTTAATTTTATAATAAAATGAACAGTAATTTAGGTGATAAATGTACTACTTTACGAAATGTATGTAGTTACAGTAGACTTTAAAATTTTATATTCAGACTTCGATTTAAATATTTAATTTCATAAAAAATGGACAGTAATTTAGGTGATAAATGTACTACTTTAGGGAATGTCTGTAGTTACAGTAGACTTTAAAATTTTATATTCAGACTTCCATTTAAATATTTAATTTCATGAAAAAATGGACAGTAATCTAGGCGACAAATGTACTATTTTAGGGAATAATTGTAATTACACTAGACTTTAAAATTTCATATTCAGACTTCGATTTCAATATTTAATTTTATAATAAAATGAACAGTAATTTAGGTGATAAATGTACTACTTTACGAAATATATGTAGTTACAGTAGACTTCAAAATGTTTTATTCAGACTTCCATTTCAATATTTAATTTCATAAAAAAATAGACAGTAATTTAGGTGATAAATATACTACTTTAGGAAATGTCTGTAGTTACAGCAGACATTAAAATTTTATATTCAGACTTCGATTTCAATATTTAATTTCATAAAAAAATGGACAGTAATTTAGGTGATAAATGTACTACTTTAGGGAATGTCTGTAGTTACAGTAGACTTTAAAATTTTATATTCAGACTTCCATTTAAATATTTAATTTCATGAAAAAATGGACAGTAATCTAGGTGACAATTGTACTATTTTTGGGAATAATTGTAATTACAGTAGACTTTAAAATTTCATATTCAGACTTCGATTTCAATATTTAATTTTATAATAAAATGAACAGTAATTTAGGTGATAAATGTACTACTTTACGAAATGTATGTAGTTATAGTGGACTTTCAAATTATATATTCAAACTTCGATTTCAATATTTAATTTCATAAATAATGGACAGTAATTCAGGTGATAAATGTACTACTTTAGGGAATGTCTGTAGTTACAGTAGACTTTAAAATTTCATATTCAGACTTCGATTTCAATATTTAATTTTATAATAAAATGAACAGTAATTTAGGTGATAAATGTACTACATTAGGGAATGTCTGTAGTTACAGTAGACTTTAAAATTTTATAGTTAGACTTCGATTTCAATATTTAATTCTGTAATAAATTAGACATTAATCTAGGTGATCAGTGTGCTACTTTAGGGAATATTTCTTGTTATAGAAAACACAAAATTCAATATTTAATTTTGTAAAAAAATGGATAGTAATCTAGGTGATAAATATGCTATTTTAGGAAATGTTTGTTGCTAAAGTAGACTTTAAAATTTTATTTTCAGACAGACTATTTAATATTCATATTAGGAAATTTACAAACAATTTAATAAAGTACTGTTTTTCAACGTTTTATCTCTCTTATCGGTAATAAAATTAAATTACTTAAGTATAAAAAAATGCATTAACCACACTTCAGATTAAAACAATGTCAAAAATTTTCTTCCTCACAAATTCATATCAGAAATAATCATTACTATTGTATAATAGTACACAATTCCAAAAATAGATATAACCTTTGACGAACTTTCGACCTCATGGCTAATTAAGATTTAGTTAGTAGTTAAATAAATAATTATCAAAACGATTCGTAACTAACTATACGAGTGCATTCTTTTGATTCACAGTATTGTAATTACACCACTGTACTTTAAACTTGTGCATAGTCAGTAAAAAAAAAATGATTAGTCATATATTGCTACCATAAGAATGATCTTGTTCTGTAAGGTTTATTAGAATTAAATTAACAGACTTGCGTTTATCACTTGGACGTTTTATAAACAATTATTTTATTATTATACAACAGTGCAACAAAACCAGACTTAAAAAAAAATGTATGTCGTAATGTTTGTGGTGAAAACTATGGTAAATTGCCCGAAAAAAATACGAAATATGTGACATACGTGGATCACGCACGTTTGACAGACGTTATTTTTTTTTTTTTTTTTCGATTACGCAACACTAATCATTGGAAAATGCGTGTCTTTGAACCTGCGTAAAAAATAATGACGGAATTAATAAATACATAATTTGTTGTCGGACCAAGAGAAATATTCCACACCGAAGGTCGCCGAATAAGAATGAATTCTGTAAAAAAACCGTAATTAACATGAAATTTTTGTCGGGCGCTTCAGCACAATTCCAATTAAACAAACGCACGTTGCGGTTTTCGTATGAACTTGATGAAAACGATTGATATGACCTCGCGTCGACGACCGACGAAAAATTACGTTTTTCCACCGTCAATTTTCCACTCTTGTCTAACGCTCAAGACGGCCGACGGTGTTTGCAACGTTTAAACAAACGGACACGTTCCGTCGACGAATTTTGGCCGGCCACTTTCCTGCCCGAATTCGCCGGACCAACTTTCTTTCGCCTTCGATCCGTCGGTCGGCGGTTGGTGGTTGGTGAATCACCCGGGGGGGAAAATCACCGCAACAATGCAACAATAACTGGTCGAACGTGAACCATGTATGTTATAAATAAACAACAATAAAAAGAATCTTCCAAGACGGGAACGTTTGTTTTATGTCCTTGTTTATTGTAATCTACATTATCAATTAATGAACGCAAGCAACGATGATGAAACGGCGCTTGGTGACGTCGAGTATAATTTATTCACTTAACAATGTTGTTCCGCATGTCTCTTACAGTTCGTCTGTTTCTTTTCCATTTAAAAGACCGTTTAAAAATGTTGAGAGCACGCCCGGTATCCTCAATTCAACGTAAACATTAACATGTAATCGTTTCGGAAGTGAGGATCCCGAGGCTGGACCTTGGACCGACCTAAAGATTCATGGAAAATTTATTCATCAAGCCTATTATTATTATTAATTCCTCTGCAGTGATTGGCATTCGTATTTGATGTTTATAATTAGGCAATTTTGCTGACAATGGATTAATTGTAAGGCAAACTACAATCTATTCCATGTAAGAATGTAACACGGCGGACTATTAAAAGTTAAACGTTCAAAAAATAAAAAAATGTGCAATACGTTGTTGATAAAAAAATTAAATTGTAACATATAAATTTGAGCAGCGAAATGCGGTGTATAGTATGTGTAATTTTATCAATTAACTGTCCAAAACTAAATTATTTGAAATTGGCTATTAAGCTGATATATTACTATCATTATGTCAAATTGTTTGACCATAAAGAAATATGTGATTTAATGATCTTTAATTATTCTTATTTATAATCACTGCGCGTATTAAAATTTATTTGTTATTTGGCGACAAGCTTACATAAACTGATATTAATTGTTGGGGGATCTTTATTAATTGTATATTTCTTACCATTTCCATTAACATAACAATTTCATTAGGTTATTTTCTTAATTACATTTTTATTAATTCTGTTTAATAATAGCAAAATCAATTTTACTATTTTTCTATACAATATTGTGAACAAACTTATGAAACTTACATTTTATAATATTATTAAAAAACTCTATTTTTTGGTTTTATAAATGTTTTTTTTCCTTTAGTAAGAATAAAACTATAATTTTTATATTTATTAATTAAAATTGTTTTAAAAAAATTAAATTACACTAATTTAAATTTAATAAAATCTCAAAAATTTATATAAAGAACATATTTTTAAATTTATACATAATTTATTTTAAAAAACTAAGAAAGCTCCAAATTTCTTTAATTATAAAATTATTAAGTGCAACTTCACAAAATTTTGAATATTTTTAGAAATTGAAAATTATTTTTTATATATTTTTTTCTCTATAAATATTGGATTTTTAAATTTATAAAATTGTAAATTTGTCTCTCTTTATTAATATTCTTTAAAAATGAATAATTTTTGTAAAATATTTTATTAATTATGAAATTAATTAAAATAAAATTATATTAAATTAAATTAAAGTATTCCCTTATATTTTTAAAAATTTATATAAAAAATATATATTTTTTAAAATTATGTGTACTTTATTAAAAAAAGTGAGAAATTTCCAAATTTTTATAACTATAAAATTATTAAATTTATTTTATCAGTTTGAACACTTTCAAGAACTAAAAATTATTTTAATTAACTTTTTTTAAAATCTTAAATATTTATAGATCTTAAATATTTTCATATTTTTAAAATTATAAACTTTTTTTATTTATATTCGTTATAATATTATATTAATAAATATTAAATTTGAAATTAATTAAAATAAAATTATTACACTAAATTAAATTAAAGTATTTTCTTATATTTTTAAAAAATTATGTACTTTATTTAAAAAAACTTCTATAATTATAAAATTATTAAGTTACCACTTTAAACAATTTTGAATACTTTTAGAAACTAAAAATTATTTTTTATATGTTTTGTTCTTTAATTTTGGAAAATTCTGTATTTTTAAAATTATAAACTTATAAATTTGGGTCCCTCTATTAATATTCTCTAAAAATAGAAAAATAAAAAGTATTCTCTTATATTATAAGTTGTATAAAAAATAAAATAAAACTGAGAAAAAGTACCAAATTTCTCTAATTATAAAATTATTAAGTTGCTTCTTTTTATCAGTTTAAAAATGTTTAAATATTTTCAGATACTAAAAATTATTTTAATTTTTTATATATGTTTTTCTTTATAAATTTCCATATTTTTAAAGTTATAAACTTATAAATTTGGCACTTTTTATTAATGCTCTTTAGAAATAGAATAATTTTTGTAAAATTTTTAATTAAATAGGAAATTAATCTTATATATTTAAAAATTTAAATAGAAAAAATATTTTTTTAATTTATGTGTATTTTATATATAATTATAAAATTATTAAGGTACCACTTTTTACCAGTTTAAAAAATACTTGAATACTTTTAGAAACTAAAAATTATTTTAATATTTGATATATTTTTTTCTTTATAAATCTTAGATATTTTCAAATTTTAAAATTAGAAACTTTTCACTTTTTGTTAATTTTCTTTAGAAATGGAACATTTTTTGTAAAATTTTCTATATGAAATTGCTTATTTTTATTATTCTCTTATATTTTTAAAAAATTAAATAGAAAATATATATTTTTTAAATTTATTTTAATCAAAATCTGAGAAGGCTCCAAATTCTTATAATTATAAAATTATTAAGTTGCCACTTTTTTAAGTTTAAACTATTTTGAATACTTATATATATTTTTTATTTATGAAAATGAAATTACACTATTTCTATTAATTTGTTATGTTTCAAAAATTTATATAAAAAATATATTTTGCTAATTTTATGTATACTTTATTCCTTTATATTATTTAATCTAATATATATTATTTTTAATTATTTAATTAAAATATTCAGTTTATGAAGGTTAAGAAAAATTTTTATGTAATTTTCTCCCAAAAATATTTAAATTATAGTTTTTATGTTGTTTTATTTGATTAATTAATTAGATGAGTCATTCTGGAGGTGCCCTCCTGCAAAAAAACTAATATTTCATTACAAAAATTAAAACGAAATGTTAGTTTAATTATTATGTCTGCAAATAAACTGCTTTTGCCTAAGGCGCATTTTAGAATTACACTATACCCATTTAATGTTATTACTTAAATAAATTTAAACTGAGTGAAAAGCTTGAATGAGAGTGAACACATTTCACATTATTTATTTAACACAATTAATCTAAGTGTAGTAAATTATTGTCGACTTTAAACGTTATTGTTGCTATAACTTAAGCATGTAGTAAAGTAAATGTTAATTAATTAACACAAAACTAAGAAGCTGACACTGTTCATGACTCCGGAGTATTTTGGTAAAATTTAGACCGTGTGAGAAATATCTGGATAAAATTCATCAGTCAAGCATGGCGCTCAGTTGTTGGGTCAATTATATTTCAACCATCTGCATGAGTGTCGGTATCTTTTTGCTGGCATGTCCGCGTATTCATTAACTTCATTGGGCATTATCTAATTAAATGATGACGATAGAGATACCATTTTATAATTACGCCGGTTCTCAAGATCGATTCGACGTTAGATTTTTCTACGTGTTAAATTAACTAACACGACCTCACCCTGTGCACATTAAATTGTTTTAATGGGCGCACGTGTCGTGTGTGTTCGTCGGGGGTGTGTGCGAATGTAAAAATTAATTGGGTGGGCCGAAAAAATTATGAATTTAACAACTAGGTAATGGATTGGTTGCACAATGTTTATATTAAAATGTTGTTGCTAAATTCAAAGTCGGCTTATTGTTAATGAATACGGTACGAGAAAATATTCAATTTCACAAGTTGCACGCCTCACAGTCGTAATCATTGCGTCCAATTTTGTATGGACGGTTGGATTGCCAAACGGGGGAACTACAGAAAGATCACGGTGTATATACAGTAGTGGAAAAAAGTATTGTGTATTTTTAAATATTGGATTTTTATCCCCTGAAATTGTCCATATCGTATTTTTAACAGATACACTTTCTTGATTTGGGAGAAAGTATGATATATTATTTTATTTGTGGTCAATTGTACTTAAATTCTTAACATTTTTGGTCGATTTCAAAATAGTAATGCCTAAACACGTTTATTTTTCACTTCAATTGTCATGGACACAGGAAAAATGGAACACTGTTCTACGATTAAACATGGTGGCTGAAGCATTATAGTTTGGGGATGCTTTTCTCGATCCAAAGTTGGATCCTAGAGGGTAAAATGGATCTTTTTCAATACAAAGTGGTACTGGAACACAAGAAAAATTTGAATACTTATTTTTTATACACTCTTTTCTTTATAAACCTTAAATACTTCCATATTTTTATTAAAATTATAAATTTATAAATTTGCCACTTTTTATTAAAATTCATTAGAAATTGAATTATTTTTGAAAAATTATCAATTAAACATGACATTAATTAAAAAAAAATATACTAAAAAAACTCAAAATTTCTATAATAGTAAAATTATTAAGTTGCCACTTTAAACAATATTGAATACTTTTAGAAATTAAAAATTATTTTTTATAAATTTATTTTCTTTATTAATTTTGGATAATCCTGAATTTTTAAAATTATAAAATTGAATACTAAATTTTTTATAAACTTTTTTCTTTATAAATCTTTAATACTTCCATATTTTTATTAAA
The DNA here is from genome assembly GCF_024364675.1 of Aethina tumida. Taxonomy (NCBI): domain Eukaryota; kingdom Metazoa; phylum Arthropoda; class Insecta; order Coleoptera; family Nitidulidae; genus Aethina; species Aethina tumida. The sequence goes on along the minus strand of NC_065435.1, from coordinate 10,178,565 downwards.
ATTATAAATTTATAAATTTGCCACTTTCTATTAAAATTCATTGAAAATAGAATTATTTTTGAAAAATTATCAATTAAACATGAAATTATTTAAAAAAATATACTAAAAAAACTCAAAATTTCTATAATAGTAAAATTATTAAGTTGTCACTTTAAACAATATTGAATACTTTTAGAAATTAAAAATTATTTTTTATAAATTTATTTTCTTTATTAATTTTGGATAATTATGAATTTTTAAAATTATAAACTTATAAATTTGTCCCTCTTTATTAATATTCTTTAAAAATAGAATTAAATTAAAGTATTCTCCTATATTTTTTAAAATTGATATGAAAATATATATATTTTTAAATATATAATATACTTTATTAAAAAAACTCAGAATTATTAAGTGGTTACATTTTATCAGTTTAGAAAAATTTGAATATTTATTTTTTATACACTTTTTTTTTATAAATCGTAAATACTTCCATATTTTTATTAAAATTTTAAATTTATAAATTTACCACACTATGATTATAAAATTATTAAGTTGCCACTTTTTATTAGTTTAAAAAAATTTGAATACTAAATTTTTATACACTTTTTTCTTTATAAATCTTAAATGCTTCCATATTTATATTAAAATTATAAATTTATAAATTTGCCACTTTTTATTAAAATTCATTAGAAATAGAATTATTTTTGAAAAATTGTCAATTAAACATGAAATTAATTAAACAAAAACTATACTAAAAAAACTCAAAATTTCTATAATAATAAAATTATTAAGTTGCCACTTCAACTTCAACAATATTGAATACTTTTATAAATTAAAAATTATTTTTGATAAATTTATTTTCTCTATTAATTTTGGATAATTATGAATTTTTAAAATTATAAACTTATAAATTTGTCCCTCTTTATAAATATTCTTTAAAAATAGAATTAAATTAAAGTATTCTCCTATATTTTTTAAAATTTATATGAAAATATATATTTTTAAATATATAATATACTTTATTAAAAAAACTGAGAATTATTAAGTGGCTACATTTTATTAGTTTAGAAAAATTTGAATACTTATTTTTTATACACTTTTTCATTTATAAATCTTAAATACTTCCATATTTTTATTAAAATTATAAATTTATAAATTTGTCACACTATGATTATAAAATTATTAAGTTGCCACTTTTTATTAGTTTAAAAAAATTTGAATACTAAATTTTTTATACACTCTTTTCTTTATAAATCTTAAATACTTCCATATTTTTATTAAAATTATAAATTTATAAATTTGCCACTTTTTATTAAAATTCATTAGAAATAGAATTATTTTTGAAAAATTGTCAATTAAACATGAAATTAATTAAACAAAAACTATACTAAAAAAACTCAAAATTTCTATAATAATAAAATTATTAAGTTGCCACTTCAACTTCAACAATATTGAATACTTTATTAAATTAAAAATTATTTTTGATAAATTTATTTTCTCTATTAATTTTGGATAATTATGAATTTTTAAAATTATAAACTTATAAATTTGTCCCTCTTTATTAATATTCTTTAAAAATAGAATTAAATTAAAGTATTCTCCTATATTTTTTAAAATTTATGAAAATATATAATATACTTATTTAAAAAAACTGAGAATTATTAAGTGGCTACATTTTATTAGTTTAGAAAAAAATTTTGTACACTTTTTCATTTATAAATTTTAAATGCTTCCATATTTATATTAAAATTATAAATTTATAAATTTGCCACTTTTTATTAAAATTCATTAGAAATAGAATTATTTTTGAAAAATTATCAATTAAACATGAAAATAATTAAAAAATAACACTAAAAAAACCTCAAAATTTCTATAATAATAATATTATTAAGTTGCCACTTTAAACAATATTGAATAATTTTTTAAATTAAAAATTATTTTTTATATTTTTTTTTTCTTTATAATTTTGGATAACACTGAATTTTTAAAATCATAAACTTATAAATTTGTCTCTCTTTATTAATATTCAATAAAAATAGAATTAAATTAAAGTATTCTATATTTTTTAAAATTTATGTGAAAATATATTTATTTTTAAATATATATATATACTTTATTAAAAAAAACTGAGAATTATTAAGTGGCTACATTTTATCAGTTTAAAAAATTTTAAGCTTAAAATTTATTTTAATTTTTTATACACTTTTTTCTTTATAAATTTTTAAATTTCCATATTTTTAAAATTATAAATTTATAAATTTCTCATTTTCTATTATTATCTAAAATTCATTAGAAATAGAATAATTTTTGAAAAATTTTCTCTTAAATATGAAATTAATTAAAATAAAATTACCCAAAATTAAATTATAATATTCTCTTATATTATATTATAACATCAAAAGCAAACAAGAACTTCTTCAAACCATACAGGAGTGGTGGCAACAAATTCCAGTTGACTTATTGTAGAGACTTTATGCCTAAAATATGCCAAGCAGTGACCAAAGCCAAAGGTTACGCCACAAAGTATTGAAATATTTGTGTTATAGTAATTTTTTTATAAATATTAATAAAATATTCCATAATTTTTTCCAGACCAAAATGATTTTTTATTAAAAAAAATTAAAAACCTTCAAATATTACGATCATAGTTATTAATGGACCGGTTAGATTTGTTCAGATTTGAATCGTATTGAATAACCATTAATAAATCCTCGAAGAACGAGAGGAACAAACTCTCTGGCCCACTTAGACCGACGAATGTGTGTCGTCCAATTCGAAGGTCCCATTTGGGTGAGGAGATTCAATTTAGAAAACTATTTATTTTCGATGGCATCTAATTAGGAGTCCTTGAATCCATAATTTATATTATGTCTCTTATTTGACTTAACATTTACTGATATATTAGCGTGGCTCCTTTAGATATGTGTCGTATCATTTTCGTCATATTAACATTAATCTATTAGCGTTTACCACATCTCGAGGTCCAATGAGGTGCACACTTTTTTGTTTGTTTTTCGCGACAACACCATAATTCCCCGACAAACATGTTTGGTCATAACCAAACAAATATGCACGCAGCCCGAATTCTACGTCATTTACGTTTGAAATGAAAATCGAAAGGATCCGTTGTGACAGGCGTGACAGTTAAATCTAGGCGTGCTTATTAAATATTACTTAATGTGTGAACTGGCGTTATTTCAAGTGCAGGTTAATACTTTATTAAATATTAATATTGGAGCTTTATCAACTGTTTATTCGTTTTGGCTCGGGACAATCTACTTTTAATCAAATAAAAAAACATTTATTTACTTATTGGCCTCTCGTATAATAAATAATAAATAAATTTGAATCGGTTGGGTGATACGCCCACTTTTAATGATGTATAAAGGAGGAATTTAGTTGTATAGAAAGTATTAAATAAACTTTTAACGATTAATTTCTGTAAACAAACAGATTGACTGACACTCACTGAATGGCAAACAATCAACGACTTATTATCAAGAGATAGGTACGAGTTTGTACCCACAAAGTAGTACTAAAATTACTACTTAAAATGTTAATTTTCGAGATTATTTTATTTGTTCAACAAACATGTCCTTAAAAATTGGTCACAGAGTAAAATTAACTGAATATTTTTTCAAATTTAGCTTGAAAATCAACATTATTGTCTTTCTTAGTCAATTTTCTCTTAAAAAATTTGTTATTAATAAAAATTGTCTCTCTATTAAAAATATTACTGTAACAGATTAATTAACAAAGGGAGTAATTTCAGAAATAATTATTTGTAAAATATAAATTTTACATATTTATTTATATTAAAATAAAATATTATTATAATTTTTGGAGCTGTTCAGTGTGATTTTAAATTGATACCCATTAAATTAAAAATAATTTTAACCTTAACACGTTTTTTCAAATTTGCTTTGAATTATTTAAAAAAAAAATCCTTTGTACTATTAATATTTTTTAAAAATGTTTTCAATATATTTTTAGTTTTAAATTTATTCATTTTTCATTTTCAAATTTAGATTTAAAATATCTTATATCAACAAATTTTGACTAATATTTTGAATTTTAGATCCTGTCTTGTTTTAGAATTAATATTTTTGTCTCTTTTAGTCAATTATTATAAAATTATCTCTTATAAGCACTTTTTATCAACAAAATAATGATTTTCTCTTTATTGAAAATATTACTATAACAGATAAACTTTATTAACAAAGGGATTAATTTCAGAAATGATTACTTGTAAAATATAAATTTTATTTCAGATATTAAAATAAAATGTTATTATAATTTTTAGTCATTTCAAATTCATACAGATTCAAATTTGCTATGAATTAATTTTTTAAGTATAATTATAAAAAAATACTTAGTATTATTAATATTTTTTAAAAATGTTATCAATATCTTTTTCATTTTAAATTTCTCCATTTTACATTTTTAAATTTAGATCTTTTTTAGAATCAATATTTTTGTCTCTTTTAGTCAATTTTTATAATAATAATAATTTTCTCTTTATTGAAATTATTACTATAACAGATAAATTTAATTAATAAAGAGAATAATTACAGCAATGATTATTTTATTCCACATATTAAAATAAAATGTTATTATAACATTTTTGGCTGTTCAGGGTGATTTTAAATTAATACACATTAAATTAAAATTAACATTAACACGTTTTTTTCAAATTTGCTTTGAATTTTTAATCAGCAATGCCCTTTTTACTGTTAATATTTTTTAAAAATGTTATCAATATATTTTTAATTTTAAATTTCTCCAGTTTTCATTTTTAAATTTAGCTTAAAAATATCCTGTATCAAAAAATTTTGACTAATAATTTGAATTTTTGATCATGTCTTTTTTAGAATCAATATTTTGGTCTATTTTAATCAATAATAATTTTTTCTTTATTGAAAATATTACTATAACAGATAAGCTTAATTAAGTATAAGCAAATAAATTTTTTCCGCTATTAATATTTCTTTAAAATTTTATCATTGTATTTTTAATTTTAAATTTCTCCATTTTCCATTGTCAAATTTAGCTTTTAAATACCTTATATCAATAAATTTTGACTAATATTTTGAATTTTTGTTCTTGACATTTTTGTAATCAATATTTTTGTCCCTTTTTGTCAATTTTTATAAAATTTCACCTTAAAAACACTTTTTATTAAGTAAATAAAAATTTCTCTTTACTAAAAATATTACTATAATAGTTAAATTTAATTAATAAAGGGAGTAATTGTCAGAAATGATTATTTCTAAAATATAAATTTTATCCCAGATATTTAAATAAAATATGATTATAATTTTTGGGGTTGTCCAGAGTGATTTTAAATTGATACAGGTTAAATTAAAATTAATTTAAAAATTATTACGTTTTTTCAAATTTGCTTTGAATTAATTTTTTTAAGTAAAATCATCTAAAAAATCTTTTGTACTACAATATTAATATTTTTTTAAATGTTATCAATATATTTTAACTTTAAATTTCTCCATTTTTTTTTTTCAAATTTAGCTTTAAAATGCCTTATATCAACAAATTGATCATACCCTAATAAAACAGGATTTGCTATTAAAATTGTTTTTTATTGCCACATTTTTTGCTTCCGTTTATCTGAACTTTGATTCACCACAAATTTTAAATACTTGTGATGCAACAACGTATTTACCTGAATTAGATATGCATAATCGTTCCTGCTAACGCTTACAATGAACTGCAGGAATTTTTTTTAACACTGTAATCAAACTGCAATAAATCCTATCAAATAATCTCAACGTTACAAATATGCATAGGTACAAATATTATTTGTGATAAGGTATTTTTTTTATATTCTATTGTCAGATTTTCCACTTCATCTATCAGATTTATTAAATTAGAATAATCTATAAGCTTCTAATCTTTGTTGATGAGCCGCACGTCTAGAAAAATTGATTTGTTTTTTGTCTTAAAATAATTTTTGTGGTTTTGCGTTTAATCACCGTGTCAGATTTCCATACGTGTTAATAATAGTTGATCGGTGATCGATTCTGATTTAATCCTACGTCGAAGACAAAATTAAACCGTATCACGATATTTATAAATAATTTCGCAAACAGATAAAACGTTTACACGTTAATTACATTTATATTGAAGGGCGAAAATCATAAATAATATTGCACGAACCGGAAACCGGATGTCGTGTATTAAAATTAACAGCAACACAATAAATTTTAAACTAACATTTTACATGGTTAATTCGTGCACTTTTTTACATTATTTTGTTTTATTAAAATTGAAACAATTTTTTATTATCTATAAGAATAAATTATTCATAATGTAGCAACTAAAAATAAAATGGAAGAATATCATCCAGTCTTATTCATTCCTGCCTATAATTTTATTATTTCTTGTTCTCACAACCAAAGAGTAAAAGTAACTCAATATATTAAATTTCCAAATTATTAAAATATTACATAACATTTAAAAAATTATCACCTCGATGGTGATAATATGATGATGCAGAAGATGGTGGTGATAATGTGGTACCTCCAAATGGTAATGCCCAAACTTCTTGATAAAAATTTAAATATCTTCTTAACTTTTATTTTATTTGAACTCCTTAAATGTTAGTTAGACTTTATTTGGAGCCAAGATGGAAGGAGATTATTAAAAATCTTGTACACTTCTGCTTTTAATTTTATTATTTCTTGTTCTCACACTCCAAAGAGTAAAAGTAACTCAACATATTAAACTTGTAAATTATTAAAATAGTATATAACATTTAAAAATTAGTGGAATTATCTCAGTGGTGATAAAATGATGATACAGAGGATGGTGGTAATGATGTGGTACCTCCAAAATGGTAATGCCCAAACTTCTTGATAAAAATTTAAATATCTTCTTAACTTTTATTTTATTTGAACTCCTTAAATGTTAGTTAGACCTTATTTGAAGCCAAGATGGAAGGAGATTATTAAAAATCTTGTACACTTCTGCTTTTAATTTTATTATTTCTTGTTCTCACACTCCAAAGAGTAAAAGTAACTCAACATATTAAACTTGTAAATTATTAAAATAGTATATAACATTTAAAAATTAGTGGAATTATCTCAGTGGTGATAAAATGATGATACAGAGGATGGTGGTAATGATGTGGTACCTCCAAATGGTAATGCCCAAACTTCTTGATAAAAATTTAAATATCTTCTTAACTTTTATTTTATTTGAACTCCTTAAATGTTAGTTAGACTTTATTTGGAGCCAAGATGGAAGGAGATTATTAAAAATCTTGTACACTTCTGCTTTTAATTTTATTATTTCTTGTTCTCACACTCCAAAGAGTAAAAGTAACTCAATATATTAAATTTATAAATTATTAAAATATTATGAAATATTTAAAAATTAGTGGAATCATCTCAGTGGTGATAAAATGATGATACACAGGATGGAGGTGATGATGTGGTACCTCCAAATGGTAATGCCCAAACTTCTTGATAAAAATTTAAATATCTTCTTAACTTTTATTTTATTTGAACTCCTTAAATGTTAGTTAGACTTTATTTGGAGCCAAGATGGAAGGAGATTATTAAAAATCTTGTACACTTCTGCTTTTAATTTTATTATTTCTTGTTCTCACACTCCAAAGAGTAAAAGTAACTCAACATATTAAACTTGTAAATTATTAAAATAGTATATAACATTTAAAAATTAGTGGAATTATCTCAGTGGTGATAAAATGATGATACAGAGGATGGTGGTAATGATGTGGTACCTCCAAAATGGTAATGCCCAAACTTCTTGATAAAAATTTAAATATCTTCTTAACTTTTATTTTATTTGAACTCCTTAAATGTTAGTTAGACTTTATTTGGAGCCAAGATGGAAGGAGATTATTAAAAATCTTGTACACTTCTGCTTTTAATTTTATTATTTCTTGTTCTCAGACTCCAAAGAGTAAAAGTAACTCAACATATTAAACTTGTAAATTATTAAAATAGTATATAACATTTAAAAATTAGTGGAATTATCTCAGTGGTGATAAAATGATGATACAGAGGATGGTGGTAATGATGTGGTACCTCCAAAATGGTAATGCCCATACTTCTTGATAAAAATTTAAATATCTTCTTAACTTTTATTTTATTTGAACTCCTTAAATGTTAGTTAGACTTTATTTGAAGCTAAGATGGAAGGAGATTATTAAAAATCTTGTACACTTCTGCTTTTAATTTTATTATTTCTTGTTCTCAGACTCCAAAGAGTAAAAGTAACTCAACATATTAAACTTGTAAATTATTAAAATAGTATATAACATTTAAAAATTAGTGGAATCATCTCAGTGGTGATAAAATGATGATACAGAGGATGGTGGTAATGATGTGGTACCTCCAAAATGGTAATGCCAAAACTTCTTGATAAAAATTTAAATATTTTCTTAACTTTTATTTTACTTGAATTCCTTAAAAGTTAGTTAGATTTTACTTGGAGTCAAGTTGGAAGGAGATTATCAAAAATCTTGTACACTTCTACTTTTAATTTTATTATTTCTTGTTTTCACACTCCAAAGAGTAAAAGTAACTCAATAAATTAAATTTATAAATCATTAAAATATTATAAAACATTTAAAAATTAGTCGAATCATCTCAATGGTGATAAAATGATGATACAGAGGATGATGATGATGATGTGGTACCTCCAAATGGTAATGCCAAAACTTCTTGATAAAAATTTAAATATTTTCTTAACTTTTATTTTACTTGAACTCCTTAAATGTTAGTTAGATTTTACTTAGAGCCAAGAAGGAAGGAGATTATCAAAAATCTTGTTCACTTCTGCTTTTAATTTTATTATTTCTTGTTCTCGCACTCCAAAGAGTAAAAGTAACTCAATATATTAAACTTATAAATTATTAAAATATTATATAATATTTAAAAATTAGTCGAATCATCTCAATGGTGATAAAATGATGATACAGAAGATGGTGGTGATGATGTGGTACCTCCAAATGGTAATGCCCAAACTTCTTGATAAAAATTTAAATATCTTCTTAACTTTTATTTTATTTGAACTCCTTAAATGTTAGTTAGACTTTACTTGGAGCCAAGATGGAAGGAGATTATCAAAAATCTTGTACACTTCGGCTTTTAATTTTATTATTTTTTGTTCTCACACTCCAAAGAATAAAAGTAACTGAATATATTAAATTTATAAATTATTAAAATATTATATAACATTTAAAAAATTAGTGGAAACATCTCGATGGTGATAAAATGATGATACACAGGATGGTGGTGATGATGTGGTACCTCCAAATGGTAATACCAAAACTTCTTGATAAAAATTTAAATATTTTCTTAACTTTTATTTTACTTGAACTCCTTAAATGTTAGTTAGATTTTATTTGGAACCAAGATCACCTTGATGGTGATAATATGAAGATGGTGATGATGATGTGGTACCTCCAGGTGATAATGCCAAAATTTCACGATGAACATTTAAATAGTTTTATTTTACTTGAACTTTTTTGAATGTTAGTAAGATTGCTCTTTGTTCTTAAATTCCGAAATATAAAAATTAAGTAGTTAAAAAATGGGTGGAACCACCTTGAAACAAACTTTACACAGTGAAATTCGCACATCTCTCCTGATTTGGCGTCTTTTGTTGACTACATCCAAAGAATGTTGTTAATAAGTATTTTAAACATAAGTAATTGATTATGTACAAAAGTAAATACAACATAATTTGAACAATATGTTGTTTATTCAAAAAAATCTTTTAATTATACTCACTTAGTAAATTGACGCAGTTTTGATTTAGTGTATACTATTTGTGGTCGCTTTTATCATTGCCATAAAGCCTAATAGTTAAAATGTTTATGGATATGACAGATAATAATACAATTGGAAAGAAACTATGTTGTTTATGGTATTGTGGTACTTAAGTCCCAAAACGATTTTGAGCTCGTAGGAAACATAAATTCAAGGTTTAGATTTCTAATATATTTAAAATTGTAGTGGCCAACGTTCACAGTGATAATCTGATGGCGGTTCTACAGTTCATTTGTTTTACCTTGGACTGGCATTGTTGAACTTAAAATCCATATGATTTCTTGTCTATGTGACTCAATCTAACTTTTATTACACAATTATTAACTGCGACAAAATCATATATATCATACGTCTTGTCCAGATCATTTTTAAATCCAGTTTTCGCCAATTAATTGTACACACTTGCACCTGTAATTGGGTTACTCTTGTTTCAGCTTATTAATATCCAATACAAATTATGCATGCATTAATCCGATTGAATTTATTTATTAGATTATCGACGTGTGTGCGCCTGGCGATAGCCTAAAATAAATACACAACCAAAATGTTGGACAATAAAATGTTTATAGGCTTGTTTTATTGACGTCTTAACGGTGCATGGGCTTGCCAAAAATTTAATTGTGATGTGTCAGGTTGTTTAATGCTCCAATAAAAAAACGCAGAACGGTTTTTGAGGCGGTTAATTGATGTCGCTTACTCGAAATTGAGTTTCGGCAACACGTGTAAATTGTGTACGATGTGCCTCCATTAAGTGTAGTCTATTAGTGCTAATGCTAAACAATGAATCAATAATAATAGGATATTATGTTTCCATACTATGGTTAAATTTTATGTGATTATTTATCGAATCCAGTTTGTGTAAAAACAAAAGTCTATAAAACCAGTGTAACAGTTAACCTTGTGTCGGGACATCCTCATTTAGCACCTCGGACTGTAAAGAACAAATATCTGCAGCAATTATTGTAGGCTTAAACAAACGTTGCCACGTTAAGGAAAACAATTTTTTTTTAAATCAGGATATCACAACTAAGTCCTCAACAAACAGTTGGCTATCGGTTAAAGCCAGACAAAGAGTCCACGAACGTGGAAAGTCCATATGGCTGCGTCAGCAATATTTACTACACACAACAATAAAGACATTAATTTAATAAACTAATGTCAACGGTTTGTCTTTTGCAACGAAAAAACACACCTATTAAAGTTGAATTAAAATTGTTTTGTAACAAGGAAAAAGTCGTCTGCGCACGGTGTAATTTCGTCTTCTGATTGTCAATTAATAACAAAATAATTTACCGTTTAAGAGCGTGCTTATGTAATTTTTTGACATTGACTGCTGAAACGAAAATAATACGTTGATCCTTGGGAAGCGCAACAAAACAAGTGGCCCCAGATCTCCGGGGCCTGTTTGCTAATTCGTGAGATATGTTAAACGATTTCAAATCGGTTGTCTCGTTTTTTCTGTCGTGCCGTTTTTGGTGGCGGTGGGTTTTCCGAGCGGTGAAGCATTTTACAAGTTACTTTCGTTGTCAACATAAAAAATACCATTGTTTCCATTACTCGGTACTCGGCAGTGAAGGTTGGTTTTAATTGCCCCGGATTTTACACCGCACGAAAGGGAAAGTCGTTGAAGATGATCGATGGTTTTTCGACTATTCAAATTTATGTTAAACTGTCCGGGCTGGCCGGTGCTATTATGTTGTTTAAATAATTTTTAAATAAAACGACTTGTCGTAGTCGTCCGAACCGGTGGATACCGGATAACGATTTAGAATTAACATATAAGTAAAGTTTTTTAATTATCTGATTTACAATCAATGAAATATGAATATAAAACATGTTCTGTTTCTTTTTACGAAACCTGTTAATTATTTAATTGCGTCTGTTAACTGAGATTTACGTAAATCAGACACAGTCACATTATTAAAATCTGGTTGCTAGATTACTAATTTTAATAATCAGACAGTAATCATAAAAAGATTTATCTTTGGTCAGGGTTTAAGTGTGATTTAAATTTTATTAGTGACAAATGTTTGTCTAATCATGAGCAAGTGTTAAGCTCCACTAATCGTGGTAAATCCTAAAAAAGGAGACAAACAAGATCTGGATCTGGGAATTTTTTTGAATTTTTTCCTATTACAAACAAAGGTTTTGATAGTAAAAGTCTCCTTTAATGTTGTATTAAAATTCATCCCCAAAATCTTATTAAGTAATAAGTAAATATTTGCTCAAAATCTTCATTACTCTTCTGAAATGATTTCTCCAAATTTTGTTGAAAGAAGTATGTGAATATTTGGCATCTAAGTCAAATTTTATTTATGAGAAGTATCGATTTACGACTAACTTTTCTTCATAACTTCTGAAAGAATTTAGTTATATTCTCCATCTCTTCTTGATATATATTCATCAACTTCTCCATTTAAGTATATGAAGACATTATATTTAGAAGACAATTTGAAATGAAGGTCTGAAGATTTCTAAAAATGTAGAATTTATCCAATTTTTTACCTTATAAACAAAATTTTAAATAGCAAAAGTATCCCCAATGCTTTGTTCAAGAAAGTAAGTGAATATTTGACTTCTCATTCCAATTTATTTATGAGAAGTATCGAAGATTATTTCCTTACTTTTCTTCATAACCTCTGAAAGAATTTGGTTGAGTTCACCATCTCTTCTTTATAAATATATCCATCAACTCCTCCATTTGAGTATATGAATAACATATTATTTAAAAGACATTTTAAAATTAAGGTCTAAAGGTTTCTAAAGATGTAGAATTTTTTCAAATTTCTTACCTTATAAACAGAATTTTTGACAGCAAAAATATACCGAATGCCTTCTTGAAAGAAATAAGTGCATATTTGACATCACATTCAAATTTATTTATGAGAAGTATCAAAGATTATTTATTTACTCTTTCTTCATCACCTCTCTGAAAGAATTTAGTTATGTTCACCATCTCTTCTTGATATATATTCATCAACTTCTCCATTTGAGTATCTGAAGACATTACATTTAGAAGAGATTTTGAAATGAAGGACTGAAGATTTATAAAAATGTAGAATTTATCCAATTTTTTACCTTATAAACAAAATTTTTGACAGCAAAAGTATCCCCAATGCTTTGTTCAAAAAAGTAAGTGAATATTTAACATCTCATTCAAATTTATTTATGAGAAGTATTGAAGATTATTTCCTTACTTTTCTTCATGACTTCTCTGAAAGAATTTGGTTGACTTCACCATCTCTTCTTGATAAATATATCCATCAACTCCTCCATTTGAGTATATGAAGACATATTATTTAAAAGACATTTTGAAATTAAGTTCTAAAGGTTTCTAAAGATGTAGAATTTTTTCAAATTTCTTACCTTATAAACAGAATTTTTGACAGCAAAAATATACCCAATGCCTTCTTGAAAGAAATAAGTGCATATTTGACATTACATTCAAATTTATTTATGAGAAGTATCAAAGATTATTTATTTACTCTTTCTTCATCACCTCTCTGAAAGAATTTAGTTATGTTCACCATCTCTTCTTGATATATATTCATCAACTTCTCCATTTGAGTATCTGAAGACATTACATTTAGAAGAGATTTTGAAATGAAGGACTGAAGATTTATAAAAATGTAGAATTTATCCAATTTTTTACCTTATAAACAAAATTTTTGACAGCAAAAGTATCCCCAATGCTTTGTTCAAAAAAGTAAGTGAATATTTAACATCTCATTCAAATTTATTTATGAGAAGTATTGAAGATTATTTCCTTACTTTTCTTCATAACTTCTCTGAAAGAATTTGGTTGACTTCACCATCTCTTCTTTATAAATATATCCATCAACTCCTCCATTTGAGTATATGAAGACATATTATTTAAAAGACATTTTGAAATTAAGTTCTAAAGGTTTCTAAAGATGTAGAATTTTTTCAAATTTCTTACCTTATAAACAGAATTTTTGACAGCAAAAATATACCCAATGCCTTCTTGAAAGAAATAAGTGCATATTTGACATTACATTCAAATTTATTTATGAGAAGTATCAAAGATTATTTATTTACTCTTTCTTCATCACCTCTCTGAAAGAATTTAGTTATGTTCACCATCTCTTCTTGATATATATTCATCAACTTCTCCATTTGAGTATCTGAAGACATTACATTTAGAAGAGATTTTGAAATGAAGGACTGAAGATTTATAAAAATGTAGAATTTATCCAATTTTTTACCTTATAAACAAAAATTTTTGACAGCAAAAGTATCCCCAATGCTATGTTCAAAAAAGTAAGTGAATATTTGACATCTCTTTCAATTTTATTTGTGAGAAGTATTGAAGATTATTTCCTTACTTTTCTTCATAACTTCTCTGAAAGAATTTGGTTGACTTCACCATCTCTTCTTTATAAATATATCCATCAACTCCTCCATTTGAGTATATGAAGACATATTATTTAAAAGACATTTTAAAATTAAGTTCTAAAGGTTTCTAAAGATGTAGAATTTTTTCAAATTTCTTACCTTATAAACAGAATTTTTGACAGCAAAAATATACCGAATGCCTTCTTGAAAGAAATAAGTGCATATTTGACATCACATTCAAATTTATTTATGAGAAGTATCAAAGATTATTTATTTACTTTTTCTTCATCACCTCTCTGAAAAAATTTAGTTATGTTCACCATCTCTTCTTGATAATATATTCATCAACTTCTCCATTTGAGTATCTGAAGACATTACATTTAGAAGAGATTTTGAAATGAAGGACTGAAGATTTATAAAAATGTAGAATTTATCCAATTTTTTACCTTATAAACAAAAATTTTTGACAGCAAAAGTATCCCCAATGCTATGTTCAAAAAAGTAAGTGAATATTTAACATCTCATTCAAATTTATTTATGAGAAGTATTGAAGATTATTTCCTTACTTTTCTTCATAACTTCTCTGAAAGAATTTGGTTGACTTCACCATCTCTTCTTTATAAATATATCCATCAACTCCTCCATTTGAGTATATGAAGACATATTATTTAAAAGACATTTTAAAATTAAGTTCTAAAGGTTTCTAAAGATGTAGAATTTTTTCAAATTTCTTACCTTATAAACAGAATTTTTGACAGCAAAAATATACCGAATGCCTTCTTGAAAGAAATAAGTGCATATTTGACATCACATTCAAATTTATTTATGAGAAGTATCAAAGATTATTTATTTACTCTTTCTTCATCACCTCTCTGAAAAAATTTAGTTATGTTCACCATCTCTTCTTGATAATATATTCATCAACTTCTCCATTTGAGTATCTGAAGACATTACATTTAGAAGAGATTTTGAAATGAAGGACTGAAGATTTATAAAAATGTAGAATTTATCCAATTTTTTACCTTATAAACAAAAATTTTTGACAGCAAAAGTATCCCCAATGCTATGTTCAAAAAAGTAAGTGAATATTTAACATCTCATTCAAATTTATTTATGAGAAGTATTGAAGATTATTTCCTTACTTTTCTTCATAACTTCTCTGAAAGAATTTGGTTGACTTCACCATCTCTTCTTTATAAATATATCCATCAACTCCTCCATTTGAGTATATGAAGACATATTATTTAAAAGACATTTTAAAATTAAGTTCTAAAGGTTTCTAAAGATGTAGAATTTTTTCAAATTTCTTACCTTATAAACAGAATTTTTGACAGCAAAAATATACCGAATGCCTTCTTGAAAGAAATAAGTGCATATTTGACATCACATTCAAATTTATTTATGAGAAGTATCAAAGATTATTTATTTACTCTTTCTTCATCACCTCTCTGAAAGAATTTAGTTATGTTCACCATCTCTTCTTGATATATATTCATCAACTTCTCCATTTGAGTATCTGAAGACATTACATTTAGAAGAGATTTTGAAATGAAGGACTGAAGATTTATAAAAATGTAGAATTTATCCAATTTTTTACCTTATAAACAAAATTTTTGACAGCAAAAGTATCCCCAATGCTTTGTTCAAAAAAGTAAGTGAATATTTAACATCTCATTCAAATTTATTTATGAGAAGTATTGAAGATTATTTCCTTACTTTTCTTCATAACTTCTCTGAAAGAATTTGGTTGACTTCACCATCTCTTCTTTATAAATATATCCATCAACTCCTCCATTTGAGTATATGAAGACATATTATTTAAAAGACATTTTGAAATTAAGTTCTAAAGGTTTCTAAAGATGTAGAATTTTTTCAAATTTCTTACCTTATAAACAGAATTTTTGACAGCAAAAATATACCCAATGCCTTCTTGAAAGAAATAAGTGCATATTTGACATTACATTCAAATTTATTTATGAGAAGTATCAAAGATTATTTATTTACTCTTTCTTCATCACCTCTCTGAAAGAATTTAGTTATGTTCACCATCTCTTCTTGATATATATTCATCAACTTCTCCATTTGAGTATATGAAGACATTATATTTAGAAGACAAATTAAAATGAAGGTCTAAAGATTTCTAAAAAAGTAGAATTTATCCAATTTTTTACCTTATAAACAAAATTTTGACAGCAAAAGTATCCCCAATGCTTTGTTCAAAAAAGTAAGTGAATATTTAACATCTCATTCAAATTTATTTATGAGAAGTATTGAAGATTATTTCCTTACTTTTCTTCATAACTTCTCTGAAAGAATTTGGTTGACTTCACCATCTCTTCTTTATAAATATATCCATCAACTCCTCCATTTGAGTATATGAAGACATATTATTTAAAAGACATTTTAAAATTAAGTTCTAAAGGTTTCTAAAGATGTAGAATTATTTCAAATTTCTTACCTTATAAACAGAATTTTTGACAGCAAAAATATACCGAATGCCTTCTTGAAAGAAATAAGTGCATATTTGACATCACATTCAAATTTATTTATGAGAAGTATCAAAGATTATTTATTTACTCTTTCTTCATCACCTCTCTGAAAAAATTTAGTTATGTTCACCATCTCTTCTTGATAATATATTCATCAACTTCTCCATTTGAGTATCTGAAGACATTACATTTAGAAGAGATTTTGAAATGAAGGACTGAAGATTTATAAAAATGTAGAATTTATCCAATTTTTTACCTTATAAACAAAAATTTTTGACAGCAAAAGTATCCCCAATGCTATGTTCAAAAAAGTAAGTGAATATTTGACATCTCTTTCAATTTTATTTGTGAGAAGTATTGAAGATTATTTCCTTACTTTTCTTTATAACGTCTCTAAAAGAATTTGGTTGTGTTCACCATCTCTTCTTGATAAATATATCCATCAATTTTTTACCTTACAAACAAAATTTATGACAGCATAAATGACCCCAATGTTTTATTGAAAGAAATAAATGAATATTTATTTATAAGAAGTATCGAAGTTTATTTACTCACTTTTCTTCATAACCTCTCTAAAAGAATTTAGTTATATTCTCCATCTCTTCTTGATATATATTCATCAGCTTTTCCATTTGAGAATATGAAGACATGTTATTTAGAAAACATTTTAAAATGAAGGTTTGAAGGCTTCTAAAGATGTAGAATTTTCTGACAGCAATATGTCCCCAATTTCATTCAAATTTATTTCTCAGCTTTCTCCATTAACTTCTAAAATCATTTAGTTTATCATCTCTTCTTGAAGTACATTCATCAACATCTTCTATCCGAGAGAAAATGAAAGTTTGAAGTTTGTTTTTGACATTCTGAAGGGAAAATCTTCATCCATTACTACAGTGAGTGATTATTGCATCTCATAACACCTTTGTAGTATTAATAATAAAACGTAGTTTTGAAATATACCCCGCAAAAAAAACTGAATGAAACCCATTGTTTCATCGTCGACCAAAGGAATTCCGTCGCATGTTGAAACGCGATCTTTAAGCATGTGGATGACGCTCGCGATTTTTTTTTCTTGCCTTCCACACGCGTCCCAACAAAAAGAGTAAAAGTAATGGTTGTGCTGTGTTGGAATGTCATCGTAATGAAATTTACGCGAACAGGTTTTTTTGCGCACGTTGGTGGTGGTGAACGAGACTGATATCGTTCTGCAAACTAGGTTAATAACTGTTATCTTCTATCTTCTAATCCTTAATGTTCTCAAAACCAAACTCCTTGTAATAGGTCAAGGTTGGGTGACATCAAAAGAGTGCAATTATAACGTTCATTGAAATTATAATTTGTGTGTGAGAATCTGTTCTCTATTTACAGGATGTTGTTATTAAATCTGGTTACATAACAATCGGTTTTGATATTTAATAGTAAATAACTAAAAAGAAACAATCAAATCGTAAACATTTATGCCTGGATTGTTTTCAATTCATAATTCATTTAATAATTGTTTTAATTCCAGAATTTTGTATGTGCACAGGATACTATCAAGTACGAAAAAATTATCGTCAATTGATACGACGGTTACAACTACTCATTTTCGAATTTAAGTGCAACTGACATGTGAAAAAATCTTTTTGACATAAATAGACCGCGATGAATCATCCATTATTTAAAATCATGAATCACTGAATCCTTTATTTTTGTTTAATATTTTTCCACTAGTTACTGATAGTTATGTAAAATTATTCATCTTGTGTGTTTTATCATTTAAGGAATATTTTACATTTTTATCATATATAATTAATTAAAATAAATTAATATTAATTAATATACATACATAGAAAATTAGGTATCGGGAAAAGTAACTTTACAAGTAAATTCTTACCACAAGAAAAAAAATTCTTGGTTCTTGGAACTGAAAATAAGATCATACTTATCTTCAGAATTAAACCGTTTATTATGTAAAAAATTAGACAATATGGTGGAAGAAATAGAACTCCCAATTTAACATTTAGAAGCCTCCTTTGAGTCCCTAATGTTGTCAAGAAGAAGCAGAACTTCTATTATATTGACTGAAGAAATTCGTCTTTGAGTAAGTTTTCCATAAACTTGATTGCCTTTATCAATTACTTACATGAAATCATAGGGCAAAATTCAGTATTAATAATTACAGGAATCTGCACATTTTGCGTCCTTAGTAAAACCAATTGCAAAAGTGCACAATAGGTGGTCAAAATTTTGAAGCTGTTAGAACACGTGCAATAAGGAAGAAAATCTAAGTAAAATTTTTTTCTAAAGTTTCTCCTGAAGAAAATACAGCCCCTCAAATTTAAATTTCAAAAATTGTTTTTTACTCATATTTCTGTAACTTTTGGCTCAATCATGTTTATATTTGGTATATAGTTTCCTAAAATACATACCTATAATTCAATATAATAAACGTTTTCTACATTGTTACAGTGGCGTAGATTCTGGGGGTCACTACTTTTCTCACCCTATTTTCTACGCCACTGAATATTTTGTACAACTATTAAACTTTTCGTATTCTTTATACAATTTGGAAGAAAAAAGATACTGTTGATTAATTTTGATTATCACAACGTTTTTGGGATATTTCAGATTTAATGTTCACTTTCATTTCCTTCAGATATTTAAACTGAAACGTCTTAAAAACGACTGTAATCAATATTTTAGATTAGAAATACAATTAAATTGAAGAAGGTGTTAAAGTGAAGAAGGTTAAGAAATAATCTTCTGTACCTCTTATAAATTAATATGAACAAAATCTACTTCTTTAACTTTCAGTGTCAAAATTGTTTTTTTTAATTAATATTAAAAATATATATATTTTTGAAATATCTTTGAATATTTCATCACCATTTTAAAATCTAAATATACACAAAACTAATAAATTCATTTTTATTTAAAATTTAACAGGGCTAGTTAATTTTTTTGTTTTTTTTCTTTTGAATTTGAATGTATAGGAGTGCCTATTTGGCTTTTAAACTTAAAAAAGCTGATTTACATAGATATTTTGTGTATACTCATATAAAAAAATATTTTTAGACTTGAAGTGAAAGTGGACACTGATTAATTTTGTCCATATTTGGATATTAAAATGGTGATCAAATGGACATATACATAAAAAAATAATTTCTTTGAGGAAAATTAAAAAAAAAATGTTTTTAATCAGCCTTTTTAGGTTTGAAGAGTTAAAAATCATTCCTATTGATTTGAAATCAAAGAGCAATGAATATTTTAGATTTGAAATACAATTAAATTCTTTTAAAAAAAGATATGAAGAAAGTTAAGTAAATAATCTTCTTTACTTTTTATAAATTAATATGAACAAAATATCAATTATTCATCTACTTTTTTCAACAAAACTTTGAGGAGACTCACTGTTAATATTGTTTTTTTTTAATTAATATTAAAAAAATATATATTTTTTAAATATGTATGAACATTTTATCATCATTTTAATATCTAAATATACACGAAACTAATGAATTCTTTTTTAATTAAAATTTAGAATTTGGATATATAGGAGTGCCTCTTTGGCCTTTAACTTAAAAAGGCTGATTAAAAGTGATACTTAGATATTTTGTTTAAAGAAATTATGTGTGTCCCAATAAAGATATTGTTCAATAAAAAATAGATGTGTTAAGTGACAAAAGAACGAATCAACAAAAACATAGCTTTAAATTTAACTGTTTTATTAGTTAATAGGTTGTAGAATAATGAAAATTTGATAAATCGAAAATATATACCTATTTACAATTCTCAATCAAGATTTAACGCGAATCCAAGGCCGTTGTGTAACAATTATTTGTTATGTGGACTTCCCTACTACTCGTAACACGATTAACAGATAATATCTTCTCAGAAACAATCTCATTGTCTATCTCTTTGTACGTCAACATACCTTTCATTTTCACTTAGCACCAGTGTGCCACCAGACTTTACCTTAACGATTTTTTTTTATGGTGAACCGTTTTAGATATGAAATATAGTTAGTTACATACAATATTTACAGCAATTTAGAACAGTGTAACAGTGATATATTGTTGTTTTGACTTGAACACCTTGACACGTTGCTTTTTTAAATCCCTTGCCCTTAAAATACGAAAAGCAGCATTTGGGTCAGCCGCAGCCCATTACAATCATTCACACGGTGACGTCGCCACCAAATAGGTGACCATCTTTGTTACCGAACGAAATCAATTCACACCGAACGACGAGAGTTACGGTGCGAAATTGGGTTATTGAAAATAAAAATAAAAAAAAAACCGGTATTTAACGGCTTGATATTTAAACGAAACGAAAGAGAGACATGCTCCGAAAGATTCGGTTTTTTGGGCTCTCTTCACCTCCACTTCTGGACCCGTTTCCCACTCGAGGGGGAAAATAGTATTCAAACGCGATGGACGGTCGGAAAGAAGATAAAAGCGGCTCCCAAAATGAAAACGAAACGAAATTAACAAACGTCGACGACATAATATGGAATCGATTATGGCAACTCAGCGGTGTTGGGCAACGCGAACGGGCGCGCATTTTAAACAATTTATTCAAATCGAGACAACTATTTTTCTACGCTAACGACGGGGACGGGTTAGTTTCGGTCGACGCGCTTAATACGGCCGGCAATGCTAATTGACCGTGCGCCTTTTGTTTTCAATTAATACGTGCCACACCGAAATCGCACAAAATAATGCTTACAAGTGGATCGTTTTCGATTATGTCGAATGTGGCTAAATTGATGATAAAACTTTGCGTTTTGCACGGACAGACAAAATTATCAGCGATATTTCGCATCCGTTTCCAATGAGGAAACGGTGCATAACTTTTCGATTGTTGCCTTTGAGGCGGCGGTATCTTTTTTTATCTGGAGTTTCTTAAAATAAATATTTTTTTTGGTTATCTTCTGAGCAAGCTTTGGGAGGATATCGATAATTGATTGTTTTAGTCCGTACGTAGTAACACACTCGTGGTGTAAAATTGACGATAATTTATCTAGGGTCAATGGTCTTAAATATTATTTAAATTATTTATCAGGAATTTGTACCACAAGAATTTATTATGCAAACAAACGAAGAAAATCGATATGATATTTTTATATATAGCCAGAATTTTAGGTACTGGAAAAAATAATTTCCGTTTTTGATTCATGATTTGAACTTCTAAGAACAAGTAGAATTAAATTGGTGATAAAATGTGCATAAACATATGAAAAAATAATTTCTTTTAACTTAGAAAACATGTTTTTAACTACTTGTTTTAAATTTGAAGTAAAAGTGTTCTTTGATTAAATTTGTGAATATTTGGATATTAAAATGGTGATAAAATAGACATAGACATAAAAAAATAATTTCTTTGAAGGAAATTTGTAAAAAAAAGGTTTTAATCAGCCATTTTAGGTTTGAAGAATAAAGAATCACTTCTATTGGTTTAAACTCAGAAAAAAAAAACAAGTAGAATATTAAATTGGTGACAAAATATGCATAGACATATAAAAATATAATTTTTTAAAACAAAGTTACTAAGAAAATATGTTTTTAACTACCTGTTTTAAATTGGAAGTAAAAATGAATTCTTTGATTAAATTTGGATATTAAAATGGTGATAAAATATACATAGACATAAAAAAATAATTTATTTGAAAAAAATTTCTAAATAAATATATTTTTTATCTGCCTTTTTAGGTTTGAAGAGTTAAAAGTCATTCTTATTGATTTAAACTCAAAAAAACTTCTAAGAGTAAATAGAATATTAAATTGGTGACAAAATATGCATAGACATACAAAAAAATAATTTTTTGAAACATATATTTAACTACCTGTTTTAAATATGAAATAATTTATTTGTAGAAGATTTATAAAAAAAATATTTTTATTCAGCCTTTTTAGGTTTGAAGAATTAAGAATCATTCCTATTGATTTAAACTCAAAAAAGTTTTTAAGAATAAGTAGAATATTAAATTGGTGACAAAATATGCATAGACATATAAAAAAATAATTTTTGAAACATATATTTAACTACCTCTTTTAAATATGAAGTAAAAATAAACTCTTTGATTAAATTTGTGAATATTTGGATATTAAAATGGTGATAAAATAGACATAGGCATAAAAAAATAATTTCTTTGTAGAAGATTTATAAAAAAAATATTTTTATTCAGCCTTTTTAGGTTTGAAGAATTAAGAGTCATTCCTATTGATTTAAACTCAAAAAAGCTTCTAAAAATAAGTAGAAAATTAAATTGGTGACAAAATATGCAAGACATATAAAAAAATAATTTTTTGAAACATATATTTAACTACCTGTTTTAAAAATGAATTAAAAATAAACTCTTTGATTAAATTTGTGAATATTTGGATATTAAAATGGTGATAAAATAGACATAGACATAAAAAAATAATTTCTTTGTAGAAAATTTATAAAAAAATATTTTTATTCAGCCTTTTTAGTTTTGAAGAATTAAGAGTCATTCCTATTGATTTAAACTCAAAAAAGCTTCTAAAAATAAGTAGAAAATTAAATTGATGACAAAATTGGTGACATATAAAAAAAATAATTTTTTGAAACATATATTTAACTACCTGTTTTAAATATGTAAAGTATGTTATGATAAAAATAAACTCTTTGATTAAATTTGTGAATATTTGGATATTAAAATGGTGATAAAATAGACATAGACGTAAAAAAATAATTTGTTTGAAGAAAATTTATAAAAGAAAATGTTTTTTTACAATATAAACCATTTTAAAAATAAACTCAAAAAACCTTCTAAAAACAAGTATAATATTAAATTGGTGACAAAATATGCATAGACATATAAAAAATTTTTTAAAACAAAGTAACTAAGAAAATATGTTTTTAACCACATGTTTTAAATTTGAAGTAAAAATGAATTCTTTGATTAAATTTGTGCATATTTGGATATTAAAATGGTGATAAAATAGACATAGATATAAAAAAATAATTTCTTTGAAGAAAATTTCTAAAAAACAATGTTTTTAATTAGCCATTTTAGATCTGAAGAGTTAAAAAATCAAAAAAAATTCTAAGAAGTAGAATATTAAATTAATGACAAAAATGCATAGTCATATAAAAAATTATTTCTTTAAGCAATGTTACTAAGAAAATATGTTTTTAACTGGATATTTTAAATTTGAAGTAAAAATGTTCTCTGTTTAGTTTTGTGCATATTTAGATATTAAATTGGTGATAAAATAGACACAGACATAAAAAATAATTTCTTTGAAGAAAATTTCATTCCTATTGATTTAAACTCAAAAGAAAACACCACATATTTGGATATTAAAATGGTGATAAAATAGACATAGACGTAAAAAATAATTTCTTTGAAAAAAATTTCTAAAAAATAAAATATTTTTAATCTGTATTTTTTGATTTGGAGAGTTGAAGAGTCATTCTTATTGATTTAAATTAAAAAAAAGACATCGCATGTTTGGATAATAAAATGGTGAAAAAAATTTTATTAATCATCCTTTTTAAGTTTGAAGAGTTAAAAATTATTCCTTTAATATATTTTTAAGAGCCTCTTTTAAATTTGTGAAAGTGATAATGGACACTCTGATTAATTTTGTGCATATTTGGATATTAAAATGGTGATGAAATAGACATAGACATAAAAAATAATTAATTTGAAGAAAATTTCTAAAAAAAAAAATGTTTTATTCAACCCTTTTAGGTTTGAAGAGTTAAGAGTCATTTGTTTGATTTATAATAAATTAAAAAAAACTAAGGACAATTAATATATTAAATTGAAATTGTTGGGAAAATGTGCATAATTATATGAAAAATAAACCAATTAAAATATGTCTCGCAAACTTTTTTGAAGTTTGAAGGTCATTATAAATCAATCTAAAGAAAAGTTATCTTAGATAACGAACATGGGTAAACTGAAAAATTAAAACAATCCAGCAGTCGATTTTTTTGTCGAACACATAACCGATCCAATAAAAAACTGAACAATAAAATCGCTGTTGATTTGTAACAGTCGATCGCAACACAAATTAATGGTGAAGTATCGGCCGGCGTTACTACAAAACGTCGAATCTAATCTAAATGATTTATGTAAAAATCTGCCTCGACTGTCGTTACACCAATTAGTTGTCCACACATGCAGTTTCCATCTGCGTTTTGTCGGTGGACACGTGGGAATAAACACAAAAATTAATTGTGCCACAATTATTCAATCATTCCGATCTGTGCGTGTGTATTGTTCCAGCTCAAAATTTTTTATTTTGAATATTTCTACGCTTAAGTTTGGTGCAATACAAGAAACTATTTTATATTTCACTAACCCAGCCCGTAGAGTTTTATTTTTTAAGTGGAATACGGTTTAGGTCCATTTCTTTCGTGCCGATTCTTATTAAGTGAAACACAAGATAGCCTTCGCTTGACAATAGCTCTGTTTGTTGGTAATTTAGAAAACAAATTTAGTTAATCGTGTCTAGCGTAATTTACAGTTTCGACTATATATTTTAATGTTGAGATAAGTTTTACATCATACGTTATAAATTAATCTAATTATCATTGTGTACACAAGTAATTTACAACAGTGAAGAAACATTTTCTTGTCACTCGACGGAGAATTTCTTTTAAATATTTATGTTAAATACCTTATCATTTTACTACCATCAACCAGGTCAATTTTTCGTTAAAAATCAGTCAATCTCCGCTACATCTTACATGTGGTGTATTTTCAAGGTAACATAAATGCAAACCTTAACATTCTCTTCTACTGGAAAGAAACAGGTAAAATTGTAGTTTTTTATTATATACATATAATAGAGTGAAATGTGTTAACAATCAAAATTTAAATTGTGAAAATCCCATTTCGACACCTTCAAATTTTGACATTTGTGGGTTCTAGTTGCATTCGCCATTATTAACAACAACATGCATGCATGGAAAAGTTGCAGTCCACTAAATTTTTCCACAGCACAATTTACATCTGCCACATGGAATAACTTATTTAATTCGTGCACCTCGTATTTAATTATCATCAACACGAAAACCAAGATTATTAATACTAATAATTCATTCATAAATTCGGTCATTCCATGAATTGTATCTTATTTACACTAACTAATGAATTATTAAACCGACAACGAAATCCACTCCTTTCGTTGGTTCCTGTGATTACGTACCATTTCCCAGATTTTCATGTTTCATATTGTGTGAAAGTTATAACTGATCGTGGAATACAATAATTAATGACTCTATTTTTAGATTCATTATTGCTATGCCGCTAATTAAATAACCAGAGTTGTATTGAAGCGTCATGGTACCAGTACAGTAGATGTAGAAATGTGTGTTTTAACTGAAATTTTAAGTAGGCAACGTTTATGGTAACAATAATTGATATTTTACTACTTAAACAGTTGTGTACTTGTAAACTAAAGTGGAGTACAAAGTCGGGTACAGATTTGTAGGTTATATTTTGGCCCCCCATTATTTATTTTATTATAAAAGGTACCATTTTTCTGTTCTTATGATTTATTTTTGAAAGCTTTTTAAACTGTAACATAATGGAAATTATTTATTTTGTTCTTTCATTGAAATTAACACATTTTTTAGGCTTAGTGCACTAATAAATTAAGGCAAGATACAAAATTGGGTACAGATTTGTAGGTTATATTTAGCCCCCCTTATTTTTATTATAAAAGATACATTAAAGTTTTAAGTAAAGCTTATAAAAATATTTGTTAACTTGTAAGTTTTTATTAAATTTATTAAATTTTGGAATATTAAGTATCAGAAAATCTGCTCTTATGATTTATTTGAAAGCTTTTTAAGCTCTAACCTAATTATATTATTTATTTTGTACTTTCATTGAATTTAAAACATTTTTTAGACTTAGATAATTATGCACTTATAAATTACAACAGGATACTGAATTAGGTACAAATTTGTAGGTTATATTTAGGCCCCCCTTATTTATTTTATTATACAAGATGCAACAAAGTTTTAAGTAATCTTATAAAAATATTTGATAATTTGTAAGTTTTTATTAAATTTTGGAATACTAAGTATCAGAAAATTGTGCTTTTATGATTTATTTGAAAACTTTTTAAGCTCTAACCTAACTATATTATTTATTTTGTACTTTCATTAAATTTAAAACATTTTTAGACTTAGATAATTGTACATTTATAAATTAAAACAGGATACAAAATTGGGTACAGATTTATAGGTTAAATTTAGATCTCCCTTATTTATTTTATTATAAAAGATGCAACAGCTAAGTAAAGCTCATAAAAATATTTGTTAATTTATGAGTTTTTATTAAATTTTGAAATAATAAGTGTCAGAGAAGTCTGCTCTTATGATTTATTTTAAACTCTAACCTAACTATATTATTTATTTTGTACTTTCATTGAATTTAAAACATATTTTTTAAACTTAAATAATTATGCACTTATAAATTAAAACAGTATACAAAATTGGATACAAATTTATAGGTTATATTTAGCCCTCTTTATTTATTTTATTATAAAAGATACAACACAGTTTTAAGTAAAGTTTATAAAAATATTTGTTAATTTGTGAGTATTTTATTAAATTTATTAAATTTTGGAATATTAAGTACCCCAAAAGTTTGCTCTTATTCTATATTTGAAAGCTTTTTAAGCTCTAACCTAATTATATTGTTTATTTTGTTCTTTCAATGAATTTAAAACATTTTTTTAGAGTTGGATAATTGAACAGGTCATAAAATTAGGTACAAATTTATAGGTTATATTTAGGCCCCCCTTATTTATTTTATTATAAAAGATACAACAAAGTTTTAAGTAAAGCTTATAAAAATATAAAAATATTTATTGATTTATGAGTTCTTATTAAATTTAATAAATTTTATTTAAAAGCTTCTTAAGCTCTAACCTAACTATATTATTTATTTTGTTCTTTCATTGAATTTTAACATTTTTTTACTTAGATAATTTATAGGTTATATTTATTTATTATAAAAGATACCATAAGTTTTAAGAATATTTGTTAATTTGTGAGTTTTTTTTTTAAATTTATTAAATTTTGGAAAATTAAGTGCCAGAAGAGTCTGCTATTTATTTGAAAACTTCTTAAGCTCTAAACTAACTTTATTATTTATTTTGTTCTTTCACTGAATTTAAAACATTTTTTAAACTTAGATAATTATAAATTAAAACTGGATACAAAATTGGGTACAAATTTATAGGTTATATTTAGGCCCCCTTATTTATTTTATTATAAAAGATACAAATGGTGTAGTTCGTCAAAATTTGCTTAATGAGTTCAAAAATCAGCTTAAAGAAGAGATTTTATGCAATGAATTTCATCAAAAAATAGCTTCCACATAAATTAAGTGAGGTTAGGGCTTGACAATTGCTAATTTGTCAATGCATGCAACGCATTTCTTCTTCTTTATGACAATCCAAGCTCACATGTCGCAGTAGAGACTCAAATGAAGCTTTAAAATGTTAAATGGAAAGTTCTTACTTCATCCATCATGTAATTCAAATATTTGTCCACGTGTCTATTACTTATTTCTGTTATTCATGCAACTTTTTAAGAGTTAAAATCTAAACTAAAGTTAGACATTACTTTATTTAAATATAAAATATTTTCATCAATAATTAACATAAATATACAACTTTATGTGGTTGTAATGAAGGAAAAAATCTAAAGGGGTCAAAATATGACCAATAATCCTGCACAAGCTGCATCTTTTCTCTGGCTTTCATTGCTAACCTTATCTGTTATCTCAACAGTATAAATCTTATGGTTCCTAAAAGATGTTTTTTATGGGAAAATTTAAATTAACCGAGTAACATATTGTGTTTTAATTAAGTTTCAATCAAAGCATTTTATGGAGCCTTATCATTTTTCAATTACAATTGTTTGAGTGTTCTACGTTACAGTTTTTCTTAGATCTTCTGTTGTTTTCGGTCGTCATAATTCGGTTGTAAATTAACGAAAAAACCCAGACGGTATTTACATAATGTTCAACTAATACAACAAATACATAAACATATGTATTAGGCTGTAAATAACGGTAGCCGAATTTTATCGGTGCGGATTGCGATTGTCACATTTATGATAGTTTTTTTTTTTTCACGGTTACGAAGAAAATTTACGAGATAAGTCCAACGCAATGTTTACAACATTTACGCAAAGGTCGAAATTTATTGTCGAACGAAATTAATAAGTAAACGCAACAAAAAATTTTTATTAACAATTAGCACGTGAACAAACAAGAAAAAATCTTTCTGCTGTTTTAACTGCATTAATGATTGGCAACAAACAATTACTGCAACTCTTGCACAACAACAGCAGCAGCAAAATCTTCACGGTCAAATAACATCGGGACGAAATTTTCGGACGGTTACTTAATTAATCGGTCTTGAAAAGTGGTTAATGATCGTTGGTAATGCACTGAATAATTTAATGCGGAGGGGAAAACAAATTTGGACCAATTAAATGTTGTTTTGGTACCCAAATTGTGTTAGGAGACGTCCAATTTATTATTCAATGTTTTCTTTAATTGCTGTAGTACGCAATGTTTTTATTAGAATAATGATTTTTTCTGTTATATTTTTAATTACGTCTATATTTAGCTTAAGAGATAATCTGTTTCAATTTTTATCCCAGACACAAAATGACTGCATTTTTTTTTTGTTTAATTTGTACCGCCTGGAGGATTATGGCACAATTTTATTTAGCCAGATAAAATTAGCTTAAATAGCTTACGATTATCGAAATTTTTTTCCTAGCTCCTCGCACAAGCAGACTTCCATTATTTTGATATCAAATAAAAGACATTGATTGATCTATGGCGTGGGATTAATGGAAGTAATGCTTGGCGTAACCCAAGTGTTATAAAAATTACAAAATTAGACAATTTTATTACGTTGCCGACTTATCTTATGCGAATCTATCAACGTTGGATTAGGTTTGTTGTTATTTATTGATTTATGGACATTTCGATAACACTGTTGTTCATTTGAATAGTCAAGTTTAAGGCTAGTAGACATTCAAATGCTTCGTGATAAAGACCACTCTTTAATAAGTTCAATCCAATTGTAACAAATAACTCATACAGATGTGTTGGTTTGAAATAATGCCATGGACAAGTGATAAGTTTTTCAATGTAATGAATTATGTATTTGACTAGGTTAATACATTCGAGTTACACTTAATCGAAATGAATTTGTTACAACTAGATTTTAACAGTGGGACATTCTATTCGAAGACTCAGCCTTTATTTTCCCTGCTGACAATGAGGTATGAGGTTTTTTGGCGGATTGGCAGCTAATCCCATACACATCAAAATTGTCAACACATCTCCTTTAGTAAATATTTATGTTCAACAGCTACTGAATAGAATGCTTCCCACCATGTCCGGCCCCTACGAAATTATAACGTCGTTTGTTGTACGCACAGTGAAATTTTGTGCATTGTCCCGTTTTAATGTCAGCCTGACCGTAATATGTAGTTCGTTGCAAAGGAAACAAAAATAGCCCATTCTGGAAACGTATCATTATGGCTGTGTCTGGTAATTTATGAAAATAATCTCTAATTATGCTTACACAATTATTCGACCTTGAAAATCGAAAAAAAAAAGACATTTTACCACATTATCAGTGTAATAGGCAATATTTCATGCAATTTCCGTTAACTAATTTTAATACAAACAAAAACAACCAGTTGACATAACGTTGACATAATGTTTTGTTTTGTTCACAGGCTGAAGATCTCATCGATGATCTGCTATCACTAGAGTCAAGTTCTTTGGCTTCCGATGGGTTCAAAACTGACAACTCCCTGACGGGGGCGGACATCAACATCAAAAATGAGCCGTTCATGCTCAGCGAAGCTGAACTCCATGCCCTTGCTAAGGATCGACAGAAAAAGGATAACCACAATATGAGTACGTTGTCCTTTATCCCAGTTTGGCGTCAGTTTGTTAATTATTGTTGTTGTTATAGTTGAACGCAGAAGAAGATTCAACATAAACGATCGAATAAAAGAGCTTGGAACACTGCTCCCCAAGAACAACGATCCCTACTACGAGATAGTGCGAGATGTACGCCCCAACAAGGGCACCATACTCAAGTCCTCCGTCGAATACATAAAATGCCTTAAAAACGAAGTGCACAGACTAAAGCAACAAGAGGCAAGACAAAAACAAATGGAGAGTATTAACAGAAGGCTGCAACTGAGAGTACAGGTAACGACGATTGCGGTAATTAATGGGTGTAGCCCGGACTGAATGTTTGGTAATGTTGCAGGAACTCGAGAGACAAGCGAAGTCCCACGGTCTACCGGTGTCCGATTTCAACTGGCAAACCATGTCGATGAATTCCCCAAATCCGTACAATTCATACGCGAACACGCAAAATCCCACCTCCATAGCTGCCATCCTGCCCTCCCTTGATCTGACAGATCGAAAAGTAAGTAACTAACCAGCCCAGCCGAAGGTGCCCGATTAAAACATGTCGCCCTGATTGATTTTCTAGATGCCAGATGTGATATCTGACGCCACATTGAGCTTGTCGGCAATGGAGGAGGGAATGGATGACGATGATCTCGTGTATGGAGTGAATGGAGATCCCATGCTTTCATCACCAAACGCTTTACCCACCGAACACCTGCTTGCTTCTCCCGCACATCCCGGCTCTTCGGATCCGTTGCTCTGTGAACGCTTACCAACACCGACACCTACAAGTCACATAGACCACGTAGACGGCGACACGTTGGACATAGATATGATTGCATGATATCCGTTACGATAATACAGGAGTTTTGTTTAGCGTTACGGGCGTTACGGAAGCGAATAAATGTTAAGGGATTACCAACATTTATTAGCGCCTACCATAGATATCAATATCGCTTTTAGGAAATCTTATCCTGTTGTTGTTAACTTAATGGAAATGTTAGAGAAAACTGTAGTTTATTGGATATATCTTCTAAGCAATCACAAATTCAGTATTAGTAGATTTAAATTAGAATTGGAAATATATCGGCAATAATGTTAGGAGGATGCTCTTAAAGCGGATCTTGGTTCCTTTTTATCATTCCTTAGGAGAACTCGCCGTCACTAAAGCATTTTTCAAGCACAACTTCGAACATAGTACAAATACACAAGTCATGAAACACATACAAAGCTGGATAACATCCCCTAACATTCTACCAAAATCTACTAAAGTTTTCTGTAACACTTCTCTTGTAGATTTAACAGTAAAATGAATGTGAAAGAGCAATAATTTAAGCAATACAGACTAGGACTTATTAAATAATATGTAGTGAATGTATTATTTACTTGTTAATTTAAAAAAAACATTTGTATTTCTGGTGCCTTTAATGCAAGAGTGCCTTTTTAGCTCAAATTTTATAGATATCATTTTTGTTATATAAAAATAATATTCGTTTAAAAGCCAAATATATGTATATAAAAATCAAAAAGTATTGTGATGTATTCTGGGTATGGATTTTCAGATCGATGTTATTCTATTTAGAATATTATATATTTTGTTTGAGATTATATTAATTGTTCGAAAATAAAACGTCTTAAAAAATCCTTTTGATATTGTTGTTTTATTTTGACTTATTTCACAATCACTCCTAAACGGTAGCCATTTTTTTAACAAGTTCTCTAAAGTTTCAAACTAATTTGACAAATTTGATTAAATTTTCAATACAAGTAAGTATAAGAAAGAAGCAATTAACAATGAATTGCCATTTGATACATTAAATAAATTTCACACAAATGTTAGGTTAGGTTATATACAGTGTGTACGTAAAAAATAAACTTCATTCCTCTTATTACTATTATAAAAACAACCAACAATTCAGTAAAGAAGGCGAGATGCTAAAACTATCTTTTGTTGTGTAAATAATGACTTGTAGTACCTATTTTTTGCAAGAGAATTGATTTTTTTAGTTGAAGACACTAAATATACTACTCAATTTTAGTAGCAAAATAGTACTAAATCGATAATAAAAATGACTTTTAAATGAGCTATTATAAGACCACCTTCTCCATTTATGGCAAAATTTAGACAGATTTAGAAACTTCACAACTTCAATTTTTTATTATTACATTTAACAATAATTGTTGTAATAGTTACGTATATTTCCATTGTAAGATGATGGATCTCTGACACATTAAAATAGATTTTCATGCATTCAAACACTTCTAAGTGGCAGCCATTTTTTTCAAGTTCAATAAATTTTGATACTGATTTGACAAGTTTGATAAAACTTTCAATATAAGTGTAAGAAAGAAGCAATTAACAATGACATGGTCAGAACATCCAATTGCTATCTATATTAAATAACAATCACCATAAATGTTATGTTAGATTATTATATACAGTGTGGATGTAAACATAAAGACTCTTTCTATTAAAACTAACATAAGCAGAACCAACAATTTAGTAAAGTAAACAAGATGTTACAACTGTCTTCAGTTGTGTAAACATTAACCTGTACTACCTATTTTTTGTATGAGTTTTGAATTTTTTAGCAGGAGACACTAAATTCAATTTTTAGCACTGAATATATAATTAAAATACCTTTCCAATGAGGTATTACAAGACCACCTTCTCCATTTATAGCAAAATTAAGTGAGATTTAAAAACTGTTCATTGTAAGATGATGGCCTTTGCCTCTAATACATTAAAGTAAATTTTCAAGCATTCAAAGTGGCAGCCATTTTTCTCAACAAGATCTCTCAGTTTTGATACAAGTTTGATTAAACTTTCAATAAAATTAAACGACAGAAGCAATTAACAATAACACTGTCAGAATCTCCAATTGCTATATTAAATAACAATTACTAAAAATGTTAAGTTAGGTTATTATATACAGTGTGGATGTATGTTGTATAAACATTAACCTGTAGTGCCTATTTTTTGTATGAGTATTGCATTTATTAGTAGAAGACACTAAATTCAATTTTTGGCACTGAATATATAATAAAAATACCTTTCAAATTAGGTAAAACAAGACTATTTTTAAAATTATGGCAAAATTTAATTAGATTCATAAACTTTTTATGACTTCACTATACATTTAATACTTTATCATTACATTTAATAATTTAGTTGTAATACTATTTGCTTACAAGACATTAAAGTAAATCTTCAAGCCTTTAAACACTCCTAAACGGTAGCCATTTTTTTTTTCAACAAGTTCACCCATTTTAATAAGAATTTTACAAATATGAGACAATTTTCAAAGCAAGTGTAAGAAAGAAGCAATTAACATTACCATGGTAATAATAAGCAATTGCTATATTAAATAATAACTACAAAAAATGTTAAGTTAGATTATTATATACAGTGTGGAAGTAAAAAGTAACCTTATAACTATTATAAGCACAACCAACAATTCGGTAAAGTGGACAAGATGTTAAAACTTCCTTCTGTATTGACCTTTATACTTATTTTTGTAGGAATATTGATTTATTCGTAGAAAATGCTAAATATACTATTCAATTTTCGGTAGTAAAAAGCAATGAATAGAGAATAAACGCGCCTTTTAAATGAGATATCACAAAATAACCCTTTCCATTTAAAGAATAATTGATAGAACTCAAATGATACTGGAAAATTAAGCGCATATCAACTTTATGATAAAATTTAGTCAGTTTTTAAAACTTTTTATGACTTCACTGTACGTTTAATACTTATCATTAGATTTAATAGTTTATTTGTAATATTAGGTATACCTTTCAATTGTAAGGTGATGGATAAATATATTTGACCCTAATACATTAAAGCAAATCTTTATTATTCAAAAATTCCCAAGTAACCCAAAAGATACGACCATTTCATGTGTTAAATAGGTTGCCTGCAGTAAAGGAGATAATGGTTTCATGATGCTCAGCTACCTGAGTCGTGCACCTACTGTGCCGACAAAGATTAAGCTTTACGATTAAAGACAATAAAATTCCAGCAAAGTTAAATTGTAAAAACCTCAACGTTTAAATAATTTAGCAAGTTATGCCACCATTGAGGATTCTGCTTTATGGCAAATCGATAGAGGCTCAAAATGATGAGCAATAGATGTCGCAGGTGTGAAGGACAAATAGGTGTAACTTTCAAACATCCAACTCCTTGTTGTGTAAACAAAACGAAAATCAATAATTTTGTTTGTATTTCCCCTTAATTCAATCGATAAAAAAGTGTCGGAATTTTTCTTTCGTCCACGAAACCGGGTCAAGGTTTTACAAGGTTCTTTTGATAGTTTGGAATTGTCTCGGATTTTAATTCAAAGAAAAATTACAAGAAAACAAGGCGACAAGCTACGAAAAGTTTTTTGTCTTTTCTAGCACACGCGTTACATTTACTGACACAAATAAATGATGTAACAACTATTTTGTTATCGTTTCCACTATTGTGCTGGAGTGTTTGTTATATATTGGTTTGGTCGTACCAAGGAATGCGATAAGGTGTACTTGTAAAATGATTAAGTCAGCAGTAATTGTCGAGTACAATTGTTGGCAACTAATTAGATAAGAGCATCTTATCCCTGGGCATGTTTTAATTAACCCACCTTGTTAAACAGGTCTCATTAATACTATTTTGAAAAGTCATTTTATCAGTTCTTAATTGACATACGAAAACTGTCCTTCATAGTTTAACTTTAAAATATCTCGTATAAAATTGATAAAAATAAACAGAATAATATTTAAACTTGTAGAATTTGCTTAACTTTTGAGGATGATTGAGTTTACTTTAAATATTAAGATTCAAAACACCTCCATCATCTGCCAGCAAGTAAATATAACATGTATGTAAGTGCAAAATGATGTTCTCTTAACGAGACACAAACAAAAATCTATAAATACACCTAAATCCGAAAGGTAAACTAATAAATCTAAATAAAGCCGCGTATTTTTAAGAACGGAGCGACGCCATTGGTCCGTAGAGTCAGAATTCGAATGGTACCATCGACTGCGCACTAGACTGCGTTAAAGCACAATCAATATGAGCCTGTTCTACCGTCCAAAAGATGTCCAGACCGTACTCATCGGCGAAATAGTTTGATACGTAGTAGATGGCGCTGGTTTAATAACATACAAAATGGAAATACTATGACCAGAAATTTGCGCAGTATATTGACTAAAGTCTTGTGTACAGCGCAATGTCCAATATTACAATCGTGAACATGGCGAAAGTGCACAGTGTTGTGATAACTATCTTGTGACTATGTTCGAGAATGGATAGTACCGTGATTATTTATACAAAGAAAGTGTGATAATAGTGTATATATATAAATTTTGTTTTAATTGATAAACAACAAGGAAAACATGTCGACAGACAAAATAAAAGTAGCTGTAAGGCTCCGTCCTTTCAATAGGAGAGGTATGGTTATTTTGATTAGTGCATAGAATCAATCTTGCTAAGAAGGTTTTATCCATTTCTGGCTGAGATGCTGTCAGCCCCCCATCAGTGCAACATTCACTTATTTACAAAGCCATGATTCACTATTTATTACCACACAATAAGGCTGTGATGTCAATATATTCGGTTTAATTGAATTCAGCAGAATATAGATGTGACAATGCTTTATCAGCTGTAACAAATTCACTTTCAAATGCCGACGTACTATGAGTTCCTCTTCCAAAACAATGAACATACATTTTATAGATTGGCAACAATTGTTTACTTAAAATATACAAAATACACGTCTACACATTTCATCAGTTGGATCTGTCCAATTTTTACCTCAAAATTGACTGACATGACTAATGCTATTGATTCTTTTTGAAACGAATTAACTATTTATTGCCACTATGACTATTACACGTGGGTTCCAATCAATATTGTGTCATTCCCTGAAGTGTATCGTACGTTATTTCTTCGACTAATGACTTAAATCAACACCTTGGTTCTAAATAATTGTAACCTGTGCCTTCCATTTGATGACCAAGTGGTTATCACTCGAGGAAATATGTATTGGCGATATTGCAATGCAAATTTCCACGCTCCGGCTCACCAATAACACACTATTTACATAACAGAACGAAAACTAATGCTCGTAAAGAAAATCCGTTAGACAAATGGTAATCCTAGGTACGGCATAAAAAATTGTCTGAGCCGATTTGATGTAAATTGGCAGTCGGTTCAGGTTTTGAAGGTTAATTGATTCCTTTGGTCCTTCAAGCCTGTCGCGATTGATGTTGACGCACGATTTTATGACGAAAAGACACCTGTACGTTTGGTACCAACTTTTATCGACGTTCCACCTTCCAAACTAAGATAAGCGTGGTCCAAATAAATATGCAAAAAAATGATCATCGGTGGACCGAAGCCAAAACTGAACAAAACACAACACGACAAGGAAATTATTAATGCCAAGAAGAATCGAATATGCCATGCTGGAATTTGTCCAAAATTTCCAGCGATCACTTCGGTGCCCAAAACCGACAGCACGAATAAAAATAATGTGATTTTACCCATGCATTAAGGTAACTGTAAACCGACAATCGGGACAAAAACTGTTATGACTAAAGCAACCATTATTAACAATGATACAATCGTACAGATTTGAAATTCATCTCGTACAGTGAAAGTCACACTGAACCGGCCTAATGTTTTTAATTGCGGCAAATAATTTAAAATTAAAACACACAGAAATGTATTATTACAGTGATCACCGACGGATTATTTATTAATAATAAACCTTTCGCTTTTGCTTTTGTTTAATAAACCGTCTTGTAATTATTATAATGTAAGTAAATGAATTGTTAATCGTTTCCATTAACGTGCCGTATTGATCTTAGGTGGAAATATCAAATCTGCCCGTCACACAAGATGTAATATTTGTAATAAATATATATATATATATATATATATATATAATTTACCTTCTGTTTACTTACTGATAACCTAAAGATAGTAATTGTGACTGTATTGTAACACATTATATTATCAGCAAATCAATTTAATATGTTTGCTTTCTAAAAACGCACCAAATAACTTTCTAAAACTTGCACAGCAATTGTGTTTTATTATATTAAATATTTTGTGCATTATGTGTATTTTTAGCAAGTAAAATGTATTTTTAGCCTTCAAATTTTATATTAAATAATAATGAATTATTAAATTTTAAAATCTGCACCACAACATCACAAAAATTTTGAATATAATATGAAACAATAAACGATGTTCAAATTGTTATGCAAAAATACAATTTCACACATTATTTAGAAATATATTTAATATTAAATTAGGTCATAATATATTATAAAAATATTCATTTTATTCAGTAGTAAAAATATATTTTAATATTATTTTAGAAAGCCATAAATTGTAATATTCTTTAATATTAATTGCATATAAAATATAATAAAAATGTATTTTATTACAATTTAAAATAATAAATGTTGTAATGATATTCAAGTTGTAACATATAAATGTAATTTCACAATTTAATTTTCAAATATTTTTAAAAAAATATGAATGAATATTCACTTTACTGAGTATTATTATATTATTTTAGAAAGTAAATAAATTTTAATACGTTTTGTTATTAATCAAAATTACAATTTTAAGTTTTATTTATCAAAAAGTTAAATATTGAATTGGATCCTATTAAATATTTAAAAAATATGAACTAATGTTCTTTTTACTGTATATAAATAATTATATTATATTTTTTATTATCAATGATAAAATTGTATGAAATAATAAATTTTACTTAATAAAAGTTATTATAAATTATTTTAGAAAGCGTATAAATAATTTAATATTTTTTATTATCAATGAGAAGATTGGAGTAAAAATATATTTTTATTTGAACATAATGTGAATATTAATATAATGGAATTCAAGATGTTATTAAAAAAAGACAATTTCCAGTTTTATTTAGGAAAATAAATATGAATCAACATTCATTTTACTCAATATAATGTTAATATTATAAATTATTTTAGAAAGTATATAAATAATTTAATATATTTTTTTATGAATATAATACATTCAAAGTATTATTGAAAAATACAATTTCAAGTTTTATTTAAGAATACGTTTAATGTTAAATTGGGTTAAATTAAATATTTAAATAAATATAAATCTTACTTAATATAATGTTAATATTATAAATAATTTTAGAAAGTATATAAATAATTTAATATATTTTTATTTGAATATAAAATAAAATAATAAATGTAACGATATTCAAGGAATTTAAATCAATGTTCATTTTACTCAATAAAAATGATAATATTATGTATTATTTTAGAAAGTATATAAATAATTTAATATTTTTTATTATTAATGAGAAAATTGCAGTAAAAATATATTTTATTTGAAACAATATGAAATAATAAATGTAGCCATATTCAAGATGTTATTGAAAAAGACAATTTCAAGTTTTGTTTAATATTACATGTTCATTTTACTCAATAAATATATATAATATATATATATATATATATATATATATATATATATATATATATATATATATATAATTTTAATTTTTATATATTTTTATTTAATTAATAATAAAATTTTTTTATAAATATATTTTATTTAAATATAAAATAAAATAATAAATGTAACCATATTCAAGATGTTACTGAAAACGACAATTTCAAGTTTTATTTAGGAAAATGTTTAATATCAAATATTATTTATTTTATTATTAATTGATGGTGCAGTAAAAATATATTTTTATTTGACTATAATGTGAAATAATAAATGTTGCAACAATATTCAAGTTATTTTACAAAAAAAGCAATTTCACATTTTATTAGAAAACGTTTAATATTAAATTAAGCTATGTTAAATATTTTCAAAAAACATTATCATTATTCATTTTGTTCAGAAAAAAATATTTATATTAATATTATTTTAGAAAGCATAAATAGTTTAATATGTTTATTATTAATAAAAAATATCAATAAAATATATTTCCATTTGAATATATGAAATAATTGATTTTGTTAATAAGAAAAATGAGGTCACATTAAATATTTCAGAAAAAAATATTAATGAATGTTTATTTTAATGTTTTAAAACATACAAATTATGTAATACTTTTTATTATTAATTAGAAAATTGCAATAAATATATATTTATATTTGAATATAATACGAAATAATAAATGTTGCAACGATATTTAAGTTATTACGCAAAAATACAACTTCAAACGTTTATTAGAACGTTCAATTTTTAATTAGGACAGATTAAATATAATTTAATAAATCAATTTTTGCATAATACAGAATTTGCCCACTAATTAAATCCGGCTCTAATTAATAAAATGAATCGCATAAATAATACCAATGGCTAAAATACCACGAATATATTTTGCACTAATTAAATGATGGCTTAAAGCACAGTCAAAATACACATAATATCAATAAATTTAATTTCAGTTTGATGTTTCCTAAAACTATTAAATTGAAACCACTCCATTTCGGCTAAATCGGTCCGATTGATTTTTGAAACTGTTGAGGGGGCCCGAAGCAAAGTTAAATTAAATTTTACAACACGGGAAATACGTTGATTACAACAATAGTTTATGCAACATTTACCACATAATTTTTATTTAACAATAATGGTTTTGTTATTGACTGCACAGTAACATCGACTTTCTCGTTAATTTTATTATAAACGAAATCGGTCGGTGTTTTTTTCTTTTAAATATATATTGCATTTTGTTTTAATTACATGTTTGTGTACAGTTACAGTTTTACAGTTAAATGAGGATGTATTTATTAAAATTGCAAA
This sequence comes from Aethina tumida, assembly GCF_024364675.1. Lineage (NCBI taxonomy): Eukaryota > Metazoa > Arthropoda > Insecta > Coleoptera > Nitidulidae > Aethina > Aethina tumida. The sequence continues at coordinate 10,138,170 of NC_065435.1, read as the reverse complement.
AACGCCTGTATATTTAATGTTCCATAATGTAAACAAGAAATGGATAAATGTGCACACGATGCATTAGTACACATCTAGCACAAAACATTATTTGTTTTAATACACCTCCCGTATTTTTTGTTGCAGAACAAGAACTAGGGACTCAATGTATTATTGAAATGGATCAGCAGCAAACCATAATCCATCAACCGACGACGTTAGACAAATTGGAAAGGTGAGCCCCAAACAATATATATTACAAGTATACTCTTTCACTCTCGAAAACGTAAATTAAAACAACCAAATCGATCCAATTGAAACATAATAAGGGTTAGTGGAGGATTATGGCTTTTCGGATGCCGTTCACTGAATATTGCGGGCAGTAAAAATTTATGATTGAGTTAAACTTTAATGGGACGTTTCAGTTACAAATTGAGCTTCGCCGTTTGATGCAATTTCGAAGCAATTTCCGCCTTCACGCTCCTCTTTCAAGTCTATTTTTCTTAGGTACGAAGGGTGCCAATAACTTTCCTCCTGTTTCTGCTTTATTCTTACGTGGAATGGACGATGGTTAATTACGAAAATATGTAAATTTGGCTTATTTACAGTTATGTTGTTATGTAAATGGCCATAATCCTCTTCTCTTCCTTTTACCTGATGATTCAGATTACAATTGGTTCAGCCGAACTTCAGTCACGAGTCAAATTTACATAAAATTTTTATTCATTGTCGTGGAGTGGCTGAGTGTAATTAATTGTAATTGTTTTAATATTATTAAGTTGTTTTTAACTACACTATGAATACCAATTTTATTGTCCGGCCAGAGCATCAGATTTAAGGTGTTTTTGAATAAAAAAATGGAGTTATTTAAATATTTATCACACACCATAAAAGTATACAATTTTCAGTAATTACAGTTAAGACTTGAACAGTTAAACTGGGCACTATAAAACCTTAATTAATGTTCCTGTACCTGGCGTTAAAATGATAATTTAATTTGGAACGAAACAATTAGAACAACATTGACAGTGGCACTATTTAATTCATAGAAATAAATTAACCGTGTGTAAAAATGTTTTCTATTTTCTTAGTAACATAAAATGCTTTCTGCTACGACAGATTTACATGAGGCAAGTATTTAAAATATTCTATTATTTGTGTGGTCTCACAACATCACAGCAATTAGTTTTTTTTTTTGTTTGAGTAATTGTTATTTGTCATCTTAGCAAAGTTTATAACGTTTATGAAATGTTCTTGATTTAAATACGTTGACTGTAATGAAGCAAGAATTTTGAAAAGAAGGCAAAAAATGTGTTCTATTTAATATTTTGCACAAGTTATTTTTTATCACCAATTATTAGATATCGTACACAATATTTTTATAAAATTTACATAGATTCAATTTAGATAAGATACAGCGAGAACACGTAATAAAATAAATTATAAATAAGATTATTTTGTTTAATGGCCTTTAAATAAATCAATATTTACACAAATCACTTTCTAAAAATATTTGAAAACTTTTGCACTTATTGTTAGTGTTTTTTAATTCTGTCTTCATTTCATTGACGTGTGTTTAATAATATATTAAAAAATTACGTGCAAGAAAAAGTAATTTAACTTTAAAATAACTTTTAATCAACAATTTTTATCAAGTTCATGACACGAGAAAATAATTCTTGGTACTGAAGAAAATATCAACCTCAGTTTTGACCTCCCCTGCAGGATTAAATCGTTTTTTACGTAAAAAGTTGTACAATGACAAAAATAAATAATGGGCACATGGATAAGTGTATGTATTATATGGTGAATGAAGTAAATCTTCTCATTAAGATTTTGAAGCTCCTTTTGAGTTTCTAATGTGACATAAAGTCTTGTGTTTTCATGAAGAAGCAGAACACCTTTTCCCAAAAACAGACCATTGTATTCTTCTTTTGGCCTCTTTGGTAGGTAGTTAATATATAAGATTCCACCATAGAGTCATCAAAATCTTTCTTGGCTTAAGACTTCTTAAGTACTTCCACCAGGTGTACCAGACCTAACCTATTCTTCAAACCGGCCAGAATCGTCATATTCAACTCATTTTTCGTCACATGTAACAATATGATCAATAAAAAACTCAGTTGATTTACTTGCAAGGAGAGAATTGGCAGTTGTAAAACGTGTAATTTTGTTATTCCCACTTAATTTAGGTAGAATCCATTTGTCCAACTTCTTTCACTCCTTCTAATGATTGATTTCGTTGGAGTTTATTGACTGGCCAATTTCTAAACATGTTGCACAACGTTTTTACTGCTTAATTTTGGTCGGTACAGGTTTCAGAACGACCTTAACGTTGTTCATCTTCAATATATTCATTGCCACTTTTAAACCAATGAAACCAAAATGGAATATCATGAGTGGTGTCATTGGTGAACACAGAATTACATTTGATGGCACTAAGAGTCAAACTAATTCTAATAACTAATGCATTAAGTCATTATCTGACATTTTACTACATGGTTTGCTTAATCAGGAAGAACAAAATCATTATACAAACGAAATGTGTATGCTAAAATTTGATGAACACTCTTTTTGAGATATTCCCAATTCAGTTAATTATTTTTACCATAAAAAAATGACTCAATTTTTGGCTACATAAAATAATATAATAGACTAATGTTGAGCAACACAGGAAACAACTTTTATGTGATGCCTAGAGCTTCAATTGTCTATTTTTTTGACGTATTATTCATTAAAATCGAATTACAAATAAAAAAGTAATGTCGGAGTTTACATCTTAAACGACCTACACCCACATTTAAAATTGATTTTAAAGAGAAATAATTAATCAATAAATAAATAATTTGACGATTGTTAGATTTAAATGTTTGAGAACTATTTTTTTGTTTGGATTTTTTATGTTTATAGACATCAACACAATAAATTTTTATTATGAAGTTTATAATTAGACTTGAGAAGACTGATGGCAGTATTATTACAATCGAACTGTCATTATTATTTAGTTTACAATAATAATGAATGATATACCAGTTAGAAACCAATTAAGTGTTAATAAATATATTATTTAATAGTTACACATAAATATTTGTTAGTTATTATTGTTTCTTTTCTTGTTTAAAAATAAGATGAACAGTTTTAATGCACCTGAATTTAAATATGTGAATAATAAACTATAAAAAAGTGTTGTTTAAAATACAAAACTATTTGTTAAATTGTGGATTTCAGTATTAACCAGCTGTAATTATCATGTATAATAATTCCAAGTAAAACCAATTTTACTCATCTGATTAAATTTATATTGTATTACTAAAAAATTAAATAAACTATAGAGATAAGAGTATATTATCTACATAAAACTAAGGATGCATTTTTAAAATACGCCAACCAAAGTTTGAAAGTTATTTTTAGAGTCATTGATCTGCTGAACTATAAAATTCTTATACTAAAATTGTAAAAGTGGGTCTAAAAATACATACAAATTTATATGTGGGATTATGAAGAAAAGTAGATAACGGTAATAGAGAATTTTATTTTAAAAATTAATAATTTATAACAAACAGTAGAAACATATACTTTATTTAGTAGTTATGTTTTAGGGAATATGACAAAAAATTAATGAATGGCATCATAGTTACACAGTACATAAAAAGGCCAATTAATATATCGACAAAAAGGTTAAAATATAACAAAAATATTCAAGTAAATCATGAAACAAAAACATGAATTAATTCTTAAGTTACCTACTACATGATTATTTGTTTATTATTCAAAAGTGAAATCACATTTTTCACAACACACAAATGATTACCTAATTTTTATTAACAAATAATAAAGTTGATATTTTTTATAGCATTTACCTAAATTAATGAACATGCTAAGTGCATTAAAACATTTTAATGCAACACTAAATTTTTAATTAACGAAGCTTAATTAATCAATCTATAAAACCGAAATGCCAAAATAACAAACGTTTCCTGTTGTACTTTAATCGGAATTTCTTTAAACATCTCAACAACGGTACATTTCCTAATTTGATTTTTCCCCCGTCACAAACTGCGAATGTAATTTGCAATTTTAACAAGGTCCATATTCTCTCCAGTATTGACCCAGTTAGTTTCGTTTTGCATTAATTGCTTGTCGCGAAGTTTAATTTAGTTTAGACAAGTCGTGGCGTCGAAACGTTTGTTTTAAACCGACATGGAGTATGTTCAAAAATTTTTTTATCGATCTCCCACGAAATGGATCATTAGGGCTTGGATCGTGTACACAGGGAACACCTATTCTAGATAAAAAGGCGGATAACACGATAAAATATGGGCCGTCACTTTTTTTATCTTCAACTCAATGATAAATACTGAAAGTATATACTTTTTTGGTGGATTCCTGTTATGTATAAAAAAAATTATAAGCTAGCCCCGTTTGGCTGGCCTCCGGCGGAGGCCAATAAAGACGAAAAGGAAAAAAATTGTACAAGTTTTCTAATAATAATTACAATAAAAAGATTGTTATCCGGGCCGTACGGCCCGAATTTATTAAGAAACTTGAAACAGTTCATTTTTATATTGGGGCCATTATGACCGGACCGTTTACGCCGCTCACCCCCAGCGCACACATATACGAAAATAGATATTTGCAGATGAGTTTAGACATATGCTCTTTTGATGTTTTGTGTAAAGCCGCATTTTGCGTTCACGGTTTAAGTACGAAATTACCACCGTATGTTCAGTGCTTGAAATATACCGGGATCGATGTTTAAAGATAACTAAATGGTGAACTAAAAGGGGGCAATTTATTTTTAATCTGGAAATTTATAATCAATAAAAAATCTCAATTTTTTAATATTATTAATGTTATAATTATTATTACTGTATAATACAATAATAAATGTAATTGAATTACTGTTGTTTAACTTTAAAACAACATATAAATTCCTCCAATTTTTTGTTCCTCTAATGTAATTATCTGTTAAAATGAATAAATGAACTTAAAAACTGACTATTGCTTACCTTCATTTTAAAAGTATTATTTATTCCAATTTAATATAAATTAACATTAATTATAAACATTTTTTTCTTTATGAAATACTTAAAAAATATTTAATTTAAAATAATCAAACAAACCTAATGACTATGGACTTTATTACTACCATAATATTTATTCAATCAATTAAAAATTAATAATTTTCAATAACAACTATTCTAGTAAATATCTGTTTACATTAATATAATTAATTAAAAATTACTCTAAAAAAATAAATAACCAAATTACTTAAAAACCCTGTACATTATTAATTTATTCTAAAAACATTATTTAAACTACTCTAATATAAGTTACCATTTTTATATAAAACTATTTAAGTATCTTTTTTTTTTTTCAAACAATATCTCAAAATTTTAAATTTAAAATAAAAATACCAATTTACTGTGGACTTTTTATTTTATAACTAATGAAAATGCGTCAGACAAACTCATTAACTTATGTAAATTATAAACTACTCCAATTTTTTACTAATTACTACTTCATTGTTAAAATTAATGTATCCAACAAAAATAACCTTGTATATTTTACCTTTATTATATCCATATTATTTATGGTAACCTGACAAATTAACATTGCTACTTAATTATGAAATATTTCTTTATAAAAAAATTCAAAATATTATTTAGTTTTATTATTATTTTTTTTTGGTAATGCTTGAGTCAATTAAATATCAATGTATTTTAATAATTGCTCTTATAATTGATGTGTTTATTTTAATATAATTAGTTAAAAATTTTCCTGCATATTCCACTCTCTGAAGTATTACAAAAATTAAACTAAAATGAATTAACGTTGTTTAATTTTATTAGTTCCATAAAAATGCTTCAGTTGAATTAACTTACATAAAATGTAATCTTTTCAAACATAGTAGACCAAACTGTATATTTTACTTGTATACTAAAAATGGAATTTAAGCTGACTTAAGGTAAATTTAAAATAACTTTTATATGTTATTTCTTAAAAGTATTCTATTAGTTGGCACCCAACCAAACACATCAAATTACATAAATTATACACTATTTCAGCAATTACGTTTTAATACTACCACTTGTAATCAACGTTTTTTTATTACAATATTAAATTTCAAATAAAAAAGGAAATGATTAAGGTCTCAAAAGTATTCCAGTATTTGGCGCCCAACCAATCTTCTTAAATACGTAAATTTTATTATTTTCCAAACTTTTATAAGTACTCTCGTACACACATTTTATCATTATCATTTGTAAAGAACGTTTTCATTATAAAATACTAAATTTTAAGTAGAACCAAAGAATTCAAAAGTATTCCAATGATTGGCGCCCAACCAAATTTCTTAAATACAAAAATTTTACTACTTCTCCAATTTTTATAAATACTTCGGTACGCACATTTTAATATTATCACTTGTAAACAACAGTTTTTTTAAATAAAATATTAAATTTCAAATAGAAAAATCCAAAAATCTCAAAAGTATTCCAATGGTTGGCGCCCAACCAAATATATTAAACACAAATTTTACTGCTTCTCAAATTTTTATTAGTAATTTAAGACTCACATTTTAATATAGAAACAACGTTTTCTTTATAAAATGCTAAATTTCAAATAGGAAAACGAAATGTTCTATTAATTGGCGCCCAACAAAACTCAAAATTACATAAATTATAAACATCAATTTCTTTTTAATAATATCACTTCTAAACAACAGTTTTTTTATAGAACACTAAATTTGAAATAGAAAAACGAAATGATTAAGGGCTTAAAAGTATGATTTTCCAATAATTGGCGCCCAACTATACTCCTTAAATACATAAATTTTACTATTTCCCCAATTTTTATAAGTACTTCAGTACTCACAATTTAATATTATCATCACATGTAAACAGCGTTTTCTTTATAAAATACTAAATTTTAAATAGAAAAACGAAATGAGTATTATTTTCCAATAGTTGGCGCCCAACAATACTTCTTAAATACATAAATTTTACTATTTCCCCAATTTTTGTGAGTACTTTAGCACTCACTTTTTATCATAATCACGTGTAAACAACATTTTCTTTATAAAATACTAAATTTTAAATAGAAAAACTAAATGATTAAGGCATTAAAAGTTTTCTAATAATTGGCGCCCAACCAAAATCATTAAATTACATAAATTTTAAATTATTTCAGCAATTACCTTTTAACAATATCACTTGAAAAGTTTTCTTTATAAAATATAAATAGAAAAACTAAATGTCTAAGGGCTTGAAAATATTTCAAACTCATTAAATTTCCCTATTTTTATAACCAGCTTCCTCCTTTTAACAATATACTTGCAAATAACGTTTTCTTTGTAAAATATTAAATTTAAAATGGAAAATTCAAATAACTAAGGGCTTTTTTAGCCCTTCAAATGCTAATATATATAAAATATTAACATGTTAGTGCTTTTATCTCAATTAAAAAGATGGGAATTGTTTTTTCAATAAACATGGAATTAATAAAATTACTAGTAAACGCAACAAAATTCAATAGTAATAATTTTAATAATCGTACGGTGTATTAAGAATTAATATTCAATATGCAGATAGTGTTATGACTTAATAACGTCTATTATTAGGTGAAATCATTCCATTACACAACAACTATCATAACATAAAAATTAAAATATAAGAAATTACCAAAAATGTACCATTTCAACCAAAACTACTTGATTACAAATAAAGGTCAGATTTTATATTTATGCTATACCTGCATAATTGCAGTTGGAAATTTTCCTACCAGTATGCATAGATTATTAAAATTTCACATAAAATTTTTATTTATTTATTATTGCTTTTTAATCGTCCGTAGCCCGTTTACGTTTGCGTAAAATCAATTCACCAAAAACAAAGCATTGCTACAAAAATATCGGTCGATACTTTGTATTATTTAAAATTTGTTGCGCCACATACGTATATAAAACACAATGTAACGCAATATGTGTCCGAGTCGGTCACGTATCAACGTACCATTTCACACTGCATTTCCTCCAATGTCGCCAATTACCATCCGAAGTTTCGTGGCACAAATTTCAGGCACGGCTTTGCATGTATACAGTGAGTTTGCCTGATAAGTTTTGACTGGAACAAGTATACAAATCTTACTAAATTTCGCCATAAAGATGACATGTATCAACTTATGAGCAAGTTATGAACTATTTTTTTAATTAAATGAGACGTTCTTTTATCGAATTCGATTACTTGTAAATTGTGCACATAAACTAGGAGGCAAATTTCACCATTTCACTGTATATGCACAAAAACAGTTGTGCATATGTCCCACAGCGAAATATTAAGTGAACAATGAACGCTTTCGTTTTATTATTTATCTTTGTACGTGACCGTTGTGCAAAATTTCTTGGGAACAGCCCGTAGAATGGAATAAAAGAGATCCGAATTTAAATGAAATTTCGCCGTGTAACGAAGAGGTGCGAGTAAAGGCGCACACCAGAAAGAAATACACATCCACATCTATATATATAACTCATATTCCGTTTATGTAAATGAAATATTCAAGGAAATTTCACGAGAACGCCGTGAAAAGAGTTTCCTCCAATTTGAAATGATACTTTTACGACCTTTTCATACTCGATGCTGACCCACGCTTTTATTCAGTTGAGGGTATTCCGTTTTATTGTTATATGCAGCCGGAATAATGCTTTTTATTAAGTTCGGGACTGATTACAACTGGGCCAGTTCAAAGATCGTTCGTTTTTATTGGTTTTGTTTCATAATTATGATGTTGTATTTTATTCATGTTACCGAGAATCGATAAAAATTGTTTGAAATTGTACAGTAATAAATATTTATGGTTCAAAATTGGTCACATTTGCTACTGAATTAGCCATTAGTTGTTCTAATGGCGTCACGCATTATACTTTTCGACCAATGGCAAAAGTTTGTTGTTTCTATTATGTTTTATTAAAGGGATGATAATAATAAATGTGTGGCTGAATCGTAAATTGATGGTTTATGAGGATACTTCCATAAAAGTGTAGTATGTGTATAAAAATAGCTAAATAATATATTTATAAATAAAATTGATTTAGAAAGTTACTCTTTTAATATAATATAAATATTTCTGTATTTGTTTTCAGGATATTGATGTTTAAAATCTTTCATTAAACCATCAATGCTTAAAAATTATAATTACTCGAATTATTAACCTATTTCTACTGCTGAAATTAATAAATTAGTTTAGTAGTAGTAAACACTCTGAAAATCTTTCATTTACTGGAAAAATATTATTTATGCTCATTTAATATTAATTCACATATTGCTACTTTGTGTATTCTTAAAATTGATTTAGAAATTAATATTTGTGGTGTGAATAAAAAATTCTGCATTTGTTTCCAATATATTGATGTGTAAAATCTTTCATTATCCATCAATGAATAAAAATCAAACCATCAATGAATTAAAATTATAATTACTCGAATTATTTGTCTATTTCCACTGCTGAAATTAATAAATCAGTTTAAAAACTTTCTAAAAATCTTTCATTTATTGTAAACATATTATTTATTGTCACCTAATATTAATTCACATTTTGCTACTTTGTTTATTCTTAAAATTGATTTAGATATTAATATTTGTGGTGTGAATAAACAATTCTGCATTTGCTTTCAGGATGAGTAAAATTTTTAATTAAACTATCAAGGAATATAAATTATAATTACTCGAAATTTATCTATTTCCACTGATGAAATTAATAAATAAATTTAAAGACACTCTAAAAATCTTTCATTTATTGTAAACATATTTATTTATGCTCAACTAATATTAATTCACATTTTGCTACTTTGTTTATTCTTAAAATTGATTTAGAAATTAATATTTGTGGTGTGAATAAAAAATTCTGCATTTGCTTTCAGGATATTGATGAGTAAATTCTTTAATTAAACTATCAAGGAATAAAAATTATAATTACTCGAATTATTTATCTATTTCCACTGATGAAATTAATAAATCAATTTAAAAACACCCTGAAAATATTTTATTTTCTGTATAAATATTACTTGTTAACTTAATATTAATTCACATATTGCTACATTGTTTATTCATAAATTGATTTAGAAATTAATATAATAATTATAATTACTCGAATTATTTACCCATTTCTACTGCCAAATTTAATAAATTAATTTAAAAACGCCCTGAAAATCTTTCATTTATTGTAAAAATATTATTTATGCTCACCTAATATTAAATCACATATTGCTACTTTGTTTAATCTTAAAATTAATTTAGAAATTAATATTTGTGGTGTGAATAAAAAATTCTGCATTTGTTTTCAAGATATTGATGTGTAAAATCTTTAATTAAACTATGAAGAAATAAAAATTATAATTAATCAAATTATTTACCTATTTCCACTGCTGAAATTGATAAATCATTTATTTTTAATTAAACTATCAAGAAACAAAAATTACTAAATTACTCGAATTTAATAAATTAATTGAAAAACAGCCTAAAAATCTTTCATTTGTTGTAAAAATATTATTTTAATTAAACTATCAAGACAAAAATTATTAATTATTTACCAATTTTGACTTTTATAATTAATAAATCAACTTAAAATCTTTGAAAATGTTTCGTTATTTAACAAATAATTAGTGATTATAGACTTTTATCTAATTTAAAAATCGTATTCTTATCTTAATTTAAAAAATATTATTTAAGTCAAATTAACTATCATTACTCCATTGAAAATGATTGTTTCAAACTAATTTACTCAATTTTTTAATTATTACTACTCTAGTCTTCACTGGACTTCTAAACGTTCTAAAAATATAAAAGTTACACACATTTATAAGTAATTTTTTATGTAAAGTACAGAACATAAACTATACATAAAATTTTTTTCTTCCTCTTTTAACATACATAATATGTGGCAGGTTTTATTTATATGCTTTAGTTATAATATTAAATTAAATTAACTCCTAAAACGAACAAAATTAACAATTTGTGTCTCAGCAACGTAAAATATGCAAAATTATTCATATTTAATTTATATATAGAGGAATAATGCAAATTCTGACATCGCTAATGGTTCGGTACTAAACCGTATTGCCGTCATTTATTAGACCGACATAAAAATTACCCATCCGCCCTTTATTACACATTTTACAACTAAATCTTGCTGAGCCTGAAAACCACTCGATTGACCAATAGGTCATTTTAATAGCACATACCATAAAATCCAAGAAGTATCACACAAATCTTCAAGTAGGTATTAAAGCCTTTAAACGAACTGCGAACATTACTCCTGACCTATAAAACCGTCTCCTCAGCCGATTGCGAGAAGCAGCGAACGGTTGGAACAATTGTTTGCCGCAAAAGTGCTTTCCGGCGTTATTCCCTATATACACGTAAAAAAACATTATACTGGGATATAAATCCCGAAAGTTGGGAGTGTGCGGTTGCTAGTTAAACACCATGAAACCAGAAATATGCAAACTATCTACGTTCCAGCCCTGCGCCTAAATATACAGACTGATATATAATATGTGTTTAACGGGAGTTGTTCAAATTTAATGACCGTGTTCGAATATAATAATATTACGTGGCAAAATTTCTGAATAGGTTGTCTCGCAAATTAACGTTTCGATGCGTAATTTGCGCCGAACAAAATTGGGCGAGACACGGGGACTAAATGGAAAAGTGACATCGACAATCAATGTCTGTTTTTTTCCTTCGATATTTCTAATTAGTTTCTTAACTTTCAATTATCGTTACAAGCGTTGTGTGCTCTAAAGGAGCAATAAAAAAATACTTTTTTCTATGGATATTGACATTTCAATTAAGTCGTTTTTAGGAAAACATACTTTTTAGTTAATATTTAAAACGTTTTTCTGAAATAAACAAATATTGATTTACTTTTGGTCTTTTAAATATTTTCAAGCTTTACTTTCTTCCAATTTATGACGGAAACTTAATTTTTAGTTAAATTCAAAATATTTTTTCTTCTCAAAAATTAAATATTAATTTATATTTTTTTCTTTTAAGTTGGCAAAATATTTTCAAGCTTTGTTTTCTTCCATTTATGATGAAATATTTTTTACTTTTTTTCTTTTAAGTTGTCAAAATATTTTCAAGCTTTTTCTTTCCCCCAGTTTATGACGAAAATATAATTTTTAGTTAAATTTGGAATATTGTTTCTTCTTAAAAGACAAATATTGATTTATATTTTTTCTTTTATGTTGTCAAAATATTTTTAAGCTTCTACCTTCTTTCAATTTATGAGAAAAACATTCTTTTTAATTAAATTTAAAATATTGTTTATTCTTATTAAACAAATATTGATTTATCTTTTTTTCTCTCATGTTGTAAAAATATTTTCAAGCTTTAGTTTCTTCCAGTTTATGATGAACTTTTTTTTTAGATAAATTTGAAATGTTATTTCTTCTCAAAAAAACAAATATTAATTTATCTTTTTTTCTCTTAAGTTGTCAAAATATTTTCTAGCTTTACTTTTTTCTAATTTATGAAGAAAGCTTTCTTTTTAGTTAAATTTGAAATGTTGTTTTTTCTTGAAAATCAATAATTGATTTAGTTCTTTTACTTTTGTATTGGCAAAATATTTTCAAGCTTTTATTTCCCTCCAGCTTATGACGAAAACATGCTTTTTAATTAAATTTGAAATGTTTCTTCTTAGAAAACAAATATTGATTTTCTTTTTTTTTTCTCGCATGTTGTAAAAATATTTTCAACATTTTTTTAGTTAAATTTGAAATATTTCTTCTCAAAAAACAAATATTTATTTATCTTTTTTTCTTTTAAGTTGAAATACTACAAACAAATATTGATTTAGCTTCTTTCTTTTGTGTTAGCAAAATATTTTCAAACTTTACTTTCTTCCAATTTATGACGAAAATTTAATTTTTAGTTAAATTCAAAATATTCTTTCTTCTCAAAAAATAAATATTAATTTATCTTTTTTCTTTCAAGTTGTCAAAATATTTTCAAGCTTTGTTTTCTTCCATTTATGATGAAAACTTGCTTTTTAGTTAATTTTCAAATATTGTTTCTTCTTGAAAAACAAATACTGATTTATGTTTTTTTTCCTTTTGTGTTGTCAAAATAGTTTCAAGCTTTACTTTCTTCCAATTAACGACGAAAACTTAATTTTTAGTTAAATTTAAAATATTATTTCTTCTCAAAAAATAAATATTAATTTATCTTTTTTCTTTTAAGTTTTCAAAATATTTTCTTCCAGTTTATGACGAAAATTTGCTATTTAGTTAAATTTGAAATATTGTTTCTTCTTGAAAAATAAATATTGATTTGTCTTTTTTTCTTTTAAGTTATCAAAAGATTTTCAAGCTTTACTTTCTTCCAGTTTATGACGTAAACTTGCTTTTTAGTTAAATTTGAAATAGTGTTCCTTCTTGAAAAACATATATTGATTCATCTTTTTTTCTTTTAAGTTGTCAAAATATTTTCAGTGTTTGCTTTCTTCCAGTTTATGACGAAAACTTGTTTTTTAGTTAAATTTGAAATATTGTTTCTTCTTAAAAAGCAAATATTGATTTATCTTTTATTCTTTTAAGTTGTCAAAATATTTTCGAGTTTTGCTGTCTTCCAGTTTATGACGAAAACTTAATTTTTAATTAATTTTAAAATATTGTTTCTTCACAGAAAACAAATATTAATTAAATTTTTTTCCTTTTAAGTTATCAAAATATTTTCAACCTTTAGTTTTTTCCAGTTTATGACGAAAACTTGCTTTTTAGTTAAATTTGATATTGTTTATTATTGAAAAACAAATATTGGTTTAACTTTTTTTCTTGGCAAAATATTCTCAAGTCTTAGTTTATTCCAATTTATGACGAAAACTTAATTTAAAACATTATTTCTTCTCAAAAACTAAGTATCTCTTTTCTTAGTTAAATTTTAATTATTGATTCTTCTTCTTAACATACTTTTTAGTTACATTTCTTTTAAAATGAATAGACAGTAACAAAAGTAACATTTTGTATTTTAAATAAATAAAACAATGGCCGCTAGAAAAAACTGCTTTTTGAAGCAATCTGGTTTTAGAGATATTGTGTAAAAAAAACCGACACGTCTTTTGACGTAAATATAAATCAGTTTTCGTAACCTTGAGTAACCAAAACAGGCGTTTCGATGATTTTAAAATTTAAAAATAACCTTTTGGTCATTGACTGAAGACACGGTTTAAGGTCTTTTAACTTGTTTCAAACCAAAATAAACTTCCTTATTGATTGAAAAATGGTGCTTACCACTAACAGAGTATAAATGGTACAATTAATGTAACATATCGTATCCTTTGTTCGCAAAATAAGAAATTAAAAAAGTGAAATTGGCGTCACAGAACGGTATAAAACAATTGTTTAGAAACTGTGACAATAAAAGCAATACCAGTCACTTTAAATTATACTGGTAGCGATGTTTTTGTTACAATAACCTAAAAAGTCATAAAACTGAACTACATGGAACCGTTAAAAAAAAGTTACTCTTGCGAGGGTCATAGAAATATTCCACTTTCTAGCTGCTTTTACAAGACTGGAGATGACGTCATCGAAATTAAAATTAGCCCGTGAACAACACCGTCTTTTTTGCTAAAAAAAATTACTAACACATTTACATTAGCGATGAAAAAACCATAAATCCTGAAACTGTTTACTCCCGTTAATTAATCCCACTTCCCGATTAGTCACCAAAACGAAATTCGACCGTGTGGCACTCTCACATGCATTTAATAGAAATTTGTCGGTCTGGTACGTACGCCGGCTGATAATTATGCGTAAAGTGCGCCCGTTTAAATATCATGGTCGAAGGAACCTCTCAAAACAAAGAACAACGATCGGATAATACACGAAACGGAATAATTAAAAACGCACAGACAAACACGCGATTCACCATCGAAAGAGGTCCTTTTGTAAAGCGAAGTCGAGTCACTTCGGATGTTGTCATAAATGTTGCGTGCCCAAAAGAAAAGACGTAGGAGAACGGAGACCGCAAACGATGATCTCGGTTTCATCCGCCATTAGTTGGACAATTGAAAATTAAACGTTCCGCTCGGTTTTTCTTGTCGTTGGGTATAATTACTGGTGGCAAGGACGATTTGATTTATTTGTTTAGCACCTCTTTAGGTTTAGTTGCGTCCTATAAAGGGGACATCTGTACTTAGTACATACAGTCTTTTACATGGGCTTTGTAATTTTACTAATTTATGAATGATAACTCAAAGAAATGGCTTTAAAAACTATAAAATAATCAACATTTGTCACCAAAATGGACAGGCTTCTTAAAACTGAAGAAAAAGTCAACCTCAGTTTTGCCTTCCTCTTCAGAATTTCAGGAAAAATAAACTAAAATAAATAATAGTCACATGGAAAAATGTCTGGACTAGATGGGGGATGAGACTTTGAAGCTTCCTTTGAATCTTCAATGATACATGTAGTCTTGTGTTGTCATAAAGAAGCAGAATTCCTTTTCTTTTGACTAAGTAAAGTCGTCTTTGAGTAAATTTTTGATAAACTTTGTCAATATATTAGATTCCACCATAGAGTCATCAAAATCTCTCTTGGCTTAAGACTTCTTCTTAAGTACTTCCACCAGGTTTACCAGACCTAACCTATTCTTCAGACCGACCATTTTTCGTCACATGTAACAATATAATCAATAAAAAACTCAGTAGCTTTACTTGCAAGGAGAGAATTGGCAGTTGTCAAACGTCTAATTTTGTTATTCCCACTTAATTTAGGTAGAATCCATTTGTCCAACTTATTTCACTCCTTCTAATGATTGATTTCGTTGGAGTTTATTGACTGGCCAATTTCTAAACATGTTGCAGGAGGTTTTTACAGCTTAATTTTGGTCGGTACAGGTTTCAGAACGACCTTAACGTTGTTCATCTTCAATATATTCATTGCCACTTTTAAACCAATGAAACCAAAATGGAATATCATGAGAGGAGTCATTAGTGAACACAGAGTAACAGTTGATGGCACTAAGAGGCAAACAAATTCTAATAACTAATGCATTAAGTCACTATCTGACATTTTAAGATACTTCTGACTTTTTACTATATAGTTTACTTAATCAGGAAGAACAAAATCATTATACAAACGAAATACTTCTTTATAAAGGGAACATGTGTACTCAGTACATACAATCTTTTACATGGACTTTGTAATTTTACTTATTTATGAATGATAACTCAAAGAAATGGCTTTAAAAACTATAAAATAATCAACATTTGTCACCAAAATGGTCAGGCTTTTTAAAACTGAAGAAAAAGTCAACCTCAGTTTTGCCTTCCTCTTCAGAGTTTCAGGAAAAAGTTAGACAATGACTAAAATAAATAATAGTCACATGGAAAAAATCTCTGGACTAGATGGGGGATGAGACTTTGAAGCTTCCTTTGAATCTCCAATGATACATGTAGTCTTGGGTTGTCATGAAGAAGCAGAATTCCTTTTCTTTTGACTAAGTAAAGTCGTCTTTGAGTAAATTTTTGATAAACTTTGTCAATATATTAGATTCCACCATAGAGTCATCAAAATCTCTCTTGGCTTAAGACTTCTTCTTAAGTACTTCCACCAGGTTTACCAGACCTAACCCATTGTTCAGACCGACCATTTTTCGTCATATATAACAATATAATCAATAAAAAACTCAGTTGCTTTACTTGCAAGGAGAGAATTGGCAGTTGTCAAACGTCTAATTTTGTTATTCCCACTTAATTTAGGTAGAATCCATTTGTCCAACTTCTTTCACTCCTTCTAATGATTGATTTCGTTGGAGTTTATTGACTGGCCAATTTCTAAACATGTTGCACGAGGTTTTTACTGCTTAATTTTGGTCGGTACAGGTTTCAGAACGACCTTAACGTTGTTCATCTTCAATATATTCATTGCCACTTTTAAACCAATGAAACCAAAATGGAATATCATGAGAGGAGTCATTAGTGAACACAGAGTAACAGTTAATGGCACTAAGAGTCAAACAAATTCTAATAACTAATGCATTAAGTCACTATCTGACATTTTAAGATACTTCTGACATTTTACTACATGATTTACTTAATCAGAAGCAACAAAATCATTATAAAAACAAAATGTATGCTAAAATTTGATGTACACTCATTTTGAGGGATTCCCAATTCAATTAAATATTTTTACCATAAAAAATGATCCAATTTTTGGCTACATAAAATAATATAATAGAACTATGTCAAGGAACACAGAAAATAACTTTTATGGCATGCCTAGAGTTTTTTATTGGCTATTTTTTGATGTACTATTCATTAAAATCGAATTACAAATAAAAAAGTAATGACGAGGTTTCCATCTTAAACGACCTACACCCACATTTAAGACTGATTTTAAAGAGAAATAATAAATCAATAAATAAATAATTTGGCGATTGATAGATTTAAATGTTTGAGATAGATTTTTTATGTTTATAGACATCAACACAATAAATTTTCATTATGATGTTTATAATTAAACTTGAGGAGACTAATGGCAGTATTATTACAATTGAGCTGTCATTATTATTTAGTTTACAATAATAATGAATGGTATATAAGTTAGAAACCAATTCACTGTTAATATGTATAATATTTAATAGTTACAGATAAATATTTGTTAGTTTTCTAGTTTAAGAATAAGATGGACAATTTTAATTCATGTGAATTTAAATATGTGAATAATAAACCATAAAAAAGTATTGTTTAAAATACTAAACTAATTATAAAATTGCGAATTTCAGTATCAAATAATTACCTGTAATTAAAATGTGTAATAATTCTAAGTAAGGCCAATTTTACTCATCTCATCATTAAATTTATATTGTATTACTAATATAAAAAATTAAATAAACTATAGAGATAAGTATTAAATTAAGGATGCATTTTTAAAATACGTCAACCTAAGTTTGAAAGTTATTTTTAGTTTCATTGATCTACTGAACTATAAAATTCTTATATTAAAATTGTAAAAGTGGGTCTAAAAAGTACATACAAAATTATATGTGGGATGTGGAAGAAAAGTAGGTAACGGCAATGGAAATTTTTATTTTAAAAACATAGTTTCGAACATATTTTAATACTGATGAAATTGTTTTCAACTTGAGTCACATCACATCCAATGTCACTTTAGACTTTAAAGAGAAATAATAAAACAATAAATAAATAATTTGATGGGTGGGTGGGCGTAAATATTTGACAGATTACATTTTTTGTTTAAATTTACCACGATACATTGATGTCAACACAATAAATTTTCATTCGGTTTATAATTAAACTTGAAATGAACGATGACAGCATTATTCAATCGGACGTTCATTATTATTTAGTTAACAATAATAATGAATGGTTTATCAGTTGGGAACTAATTATGCGTTGGATACGTGCATGTTTAACACACACCAATTTATTTACCACAATTTCTGTATTTTACGTGCCAATTTTTTGACAGTGTAGCCAACATTTTTATTTATAGGTTAGGTTATTTTTGTATATCTTTTGTAATGTTAAGTTAGTAGTACAGGATAATATTAAAAGGAAATTAGGGGAAAATGGAACTTGTTCCATTCTCTAGCAATTTATTGGCTAATTAATTAATTAAAACAATAATAGTTATACACAAATAATTTTTTAGCTTTTGGTGTTTCTTTTCTAGTTGAAGAATAGTATGAATAATTTTAAACCTAAAAATCACATAAAAAGTATAAAAAACCATAAATCAATGAATGTCGATGGTTGTAGAGATAAATGATTAGATAAAGAATTGAGAATTTATATTCTAGGTAAAATCTGTTCTACTTTATGATTAAAATTCAACAAATTGTTGATGATAAGTACATTTTATCTCCTCACAATTAAGAAAGCAATGACTTGTGAATTTTTAAAATACACCAACCAACTTCGAAAGTTATTTTTAACTTCATTGATCTATTGAGCCATAAAACCTTCATATTAAAATTGTAAAAGTGGCTCTAAAAACGTTAAAAATTATACGTGGGATATAGAAAAGTTGGCTGCTGTAACAGAGGATTTTATTTTAAAAAACATAGTTTATAACTAACCGACAAGCAGCACGTGTACGTTCGTTGTTACATTTTGAAATATCGACGTCCTGAAAAATACACAGGACATTTCGTTCGGCGTTCGCAAAGTTTATTAATTTCCGCACTAGTTTCAATAGGAAATTTTTC
Source organism: Aethina tumida (assembly GCF_024364675.1). Lineage (NCBI taxonomy): Eukaryota > Metazoa > Arthropoda > Insecta > Coleoptera > Nitidulidae > Aethina > Aethina tumida. The sequence continues at coordinate 10,118,959 of NC_065435.1, read as the reverse complement.
CATTCTGAGTCATAAAAGGGAATCGCCAACAAAACCCGACTGTTCCCTAGCTATTAATAGTCTGCCTCTCTTTTTTTTTTTGTTTCATTAATTTAATGAAAGCTCCTCAATCCCCAGTGCGTTCGGCTATGAAAATTTATAGATGTTTATCATAAATAAAAGTACGCAGTTATTGTTTCAGCCTAAACGAACGTATATGGAGTTGTGGATGGGTTATCGGGTTTCCATAAAAATATATTTCAGCCACAATTTGCTTATGGATGAGTAAAAACTGTTGTGTTTGTTTTCAGGAAAACACCGAAGACATTTGCATTCGACCATTGTTTTTGGTCCGTCGATCCGGGCAAAGAGAACTTCGCCTCCCAGGAGGTGGTGTTCGACTCGTTGGGGAGGGACATTCTGGAAAATGCGTTCCAAGGTTACAACGCTTGCATTTTCGCATATGGTCAGACCGGTAAGTTAATTTTAACGACGATATTCGTACGGTGGTGTGGAGGAGGGGTCGAAATCAGATGGAACTTTTAAAGCCTTTAATGGCCACTTTCTGGTCGGCTTCCACCTTTGTTTACCGTCACCGTGAACGGTTTTAATAGTAATATTTAGTATTGATTTTTCCACAGTTGCATGTTACACAGACCTGTCACACCCTTTCGCCGTTGTTCTTGAAAGAATTAATTAAAATAAAATCGCACCGGAGGGCTGGCGTTATTAAAAGATGGAATTGTTTCGGAGCAATTTCCACGGAGGATTAAAATTTTATTATTCGGTCACCGAACGGTGGCAATCCGAAAGTAAAAATAACCATTAGACTCTCCACAGAAAATTATTCTCGGATCTTGCTTTTAAATTTGTTTTAACGCCCTCATCGCTCCGACCGAACATCACTTTCTCTTCTTTATTTATGGAAATTATGTGGGTACATTTACAAACACCCAATTAACTGACAATATTAAAAATTAACTGTCACGAGGGAATTAGATAAAGAACTAGGCCATTCTTTTACTACTACTACAGACACTTTATTCTAATTCTAGATGCTCATATTTTTAAATTATGTAATAAAATGGTTACGACAATTAGTGGATTGTATTTTTGGTAGTTAGCCTAATTTAATTAACGCTTGTTGTTTTCACACAGAGCTAATCAACACAATTAGGAAACACCTATACTCAGAGGCATAGAAAATAAAATCCTGTGGTCAGATCCCATTATTTTTTTATGCACAATTTGGGGTAATTAAAAGTAGCAAATGATTGAAAATACAAACAAAAATATTGAATATATTGATTATTAGCATTTTTTTAAGCCAATAATGACTTGGACCTCCATAAACTCATTAACTCGTTTTAGCATTGATCTAATTTCATCCTGAAGTACTTCTTTTATGCCATCTCTACATAAACCATAAAATCAGTCAAAATATGTGTTGGAAAATTGTATTATGAAGAATCCGAATGCATCAATTGGATTTCACAGTTTTTTTGATTTTTTCTATACAGATCTAATCAATACAATCAAGACAACATCTATACTCAGTGGTTGGATATTAAAAATCACAGATCTACTGGTCAGATTCCATTGATTTTTGTGTACAGTTTGGAGTAATTAAAAGTACAAAATGATGAAAATTCAAACAGATATATTGAATTAGTACTATTTCTTAAAACTAATAATGAGTTTTACCTCCATGGTGATCCATAAACTCATTAACTTGTCTTACCATTGATCTAATTTCATCCTGAAGTACTTTTTATTTTATAGCATCTCTACTTGAACCTTAAGATCAGTCAAAATATGTGATGGGAGAGCTGAATTTTGAGGTTTTCTGTCTATGAGGTCCTACACCTTTTCAAACAGTGATAATTCTGAAGATCTTACTGGTCATAGTACCAAATTTACATGAATGTTGCTTCAAATTAACCCTCGCAATATGAAGTTGACTTACCCTGTTGGAAAATTGGATTATGAAGTGTCCTAAAGTTAGGCATCAATTAGATTTCACAGTTTTTTGGATGTATTGCTGGGTTGTCAAATTATCTTGGTTTTTTATATAGATCTAATCAATACAATTAGGAAACATCTATACTCAGTGGTTGGAAAATAAAAATTACAGATCTACTGGTCAGATTCCATTGATTTTTTGTATACAGTTTGGGGAAATTAAAAGTACTAAATGACAGAAAATCCAAACAGAAATATTGAATGTATTGATTAGTACCATTTTTTAAAACTAATAATGAGTTTTACCTCCATGATGATCCATAAATTCATTAACTTGTCTTACCATTGATCTAATTTCATCCTAAAGTTAAACCTGAAAATCAGTCAAAATATGTGCTGGGAGAGCTGAATTTTGAGGCTTTCTGCCTATGAGGACCTACACCTGTTCATACAGTGATAATTCTGAAGATCTTACTGGTCATGGTACCAAATTTACATGAATGTTACTTCAATTACGCAATTTAAAGTTGGGTTTATCCTTTCGGAAAATTGGATTTTGAAGAATCCTAAAGTTAGGCAGCAACTGGATTCCATAGTTGGATAGTCAAATTACCTCTAATAAAAATTAAAGATAACTCTAGCTATTCAATGTAGACCTGAAAACAAAAGAATGGAATGAGGATTTCAATTTTCATCCCACAGCCGTGATTCTTTACACCACTCCACTCTTTGATGACGATGTTGCAGAACTAAATTTCTGGGATCAACTAAATTCATGACCTCCAACAATTCCAGACATATCTTCTACTCCGATTCGTCCCATCATATTCACTTAGATGACTTCGTACCGTCACATTTGAAATGAATAAAAGAATCCTTTCTACCCATCTATTTTTATCACATGGACAAACGTACAAACCAAATTTCGTTAAAATCGGACCACCGGCTCAACGTGATCTACTTTCCGTGTCACTAAGCAAAATTTAAAAGCTCCAAAATGCAATAAAAACGGTTTAATAATGAACGAGCCTTTTAACGTAAAAATCAATAGGGTTTAGTGGGTAAATTAGATTACATTACAACAAATTAACCTTCACACTTGGCATTTAAAAACGTTTCAGAGCTTTGTTGTGTTTTGCTTTCGTTTCTTTTAAATTAACGTCTGCCACAATTACGTCCATAGACGTCGTAGTATGTTCAGATTGTTATCACGTTTTTGTGATTCAGTGCGCCCTAAATTATACGTGTAGTTAAGAAGGTCAGAAAAATCGATGGACTGTCAAGAACCATGCGAAGAGCTTTTGCATACCCCGTATTCAATAAAGTCAGTCACGAAACTTAATTATAAAATGGACGGGACGTAAAAAAGCTTCGTGGCTCGAAGCTTGTAATTTACTAAATATGTGACACAAAACAATGCCGATAAGTTTGTGTGAAGCGGGGACCGTGCTAAAATAGCACACTGAAAACTAACTGTGTAACTTTGCAAGTGTTGTTTTGACAATATATTAATTGTTTCGGGGAAGCTTTAATCACTACACTTGTCGTTGTAATCTGTCTTACATTCATAATTATGTTCACCAGTTTTATGTAATGTTTTAGATGTAAAATGTGCTTCCAGAATGACTTGTAAAAAAATATTTTTAGCAGATAATAATGGCAATTTTTCTTTAGGTTCTGGTAAGTCGTACACCATGATGGGTTCCCAGGAGCACAAGGGCATAATACCAAGACTGTGCGACACACTATTTGACCTAATTGCAAAACAACAAAGCTCCGAATTGTCGTACAAAGTCGAAGTGAGTTACATGGAAATATACAACGAAAAGGTCCATGACTTGTTAGATCCACAAACGAATAAGCAAACGTTAAAAGTACGAGAGCATAACGTCCTAGGACCATACGTAGACGGATTATCTCAGTTAGCGGTCACATCGTTCAAGGTACAACATTAAAAATTTATGAACTTCTCCCGACGAATAAATAACTAATTACCCGTCCGCTTTCTTCAGGACATTGACAATCTGATGGCCGAGGGCAACAAATCCAGAACAGTGGCCGCCACTAACATGAACAGCGAATCGTCCAGATCTCATGCCGTATTCACTGTTATTTTAACGCAAACATTAACCGATAGCAAATCCGGCGTTAGTGGCGAGAAAGTAAGTCGGATCTCGCTTGTTGATCTGGCGGGATCTGAAAGGGCTGTGAAAACGGGAGCTGTTGGTGACAGGTTGAAGGAGGGCTCCAACATTAATAAGTAAGTAATTGATTTGTCTTAGGCCGTCAAAAACGTCCAGTTCAACATTTATTAAGCCTCATCATCAGATATGTTACGACAATAAAGCTGCCACTGTGTTTATTCGTGTAAAGTAAATCAATTATCACTTCCATTTAATGTAAGAGATAAACAACTCCAAGGTTTTTTTTAGTAATCTGTTGATGTAGGTAGAAGTTATCTGTTACAGGATGCTTTAGTTCCATTCATAATTCAATAAAGCTGACTTTGTTTCATTTTAGATCCTTGACAACATTAGGTCTAGTCATATCTAAGTTAGCTGATCAGTCTGGTGGTAGAAGTAAAGATAAATTCGTGCCATACAGAGATTCTGTATTAACATGGCTACTGAAAGACAATTTAGGTGGTAATAGTAAAACTGTTATGGTAGCTACAATATCACCAGCAGCTGATAACTACGAAGAGACTTTATCAACTCTTCGTTATGCAGATAGAGCTAAACGTATAGTCAATCATGCTGTGGTTAATGAAGACCCTAACGCTCGAATAATTAGAGAATTAAGGCAAGAGGTGGAAGCTCTCAAAGAGATGTTGAAACACGCAACCGTAAGCCTTTCAAATACTTCAACTTCTTGTTTATTATAAACTGTTTTGTGTTGTAGGGTTCCCCCATTGGTGAAGTCGATATTCACCAAAAGCTTACCGAAAGCGAAAAGCTTTACAACAACTTTTCGCAGAGCTGGGACGAAAAAATTAAGAAAACTGAAAGGATACAAAACGAAAGACAACAAGCTTTAGAAAAGATGGGCATTAGTATACAAGACTCGGGAATCAAAGTAGAAAAGAATAAATATTACCTAGTTAATTTAAACGCCGACCCTTGTTTGAACGAAATGTTGGTGTACTACTTAAAAGTAAGTAAAAGTATGTTGTCTCCACTGGATGAAGTATTAATAACTCCCAACCTTTCAGGATGTTACCGTGGTAGGTGCTAAAAGCGATGGAACAGACATAGAACCAGACATCCAACTAGAAGGCTTGGGAATCCAACCCAAGCACTGCATTCTTTCCATAAAAGACAGCGGCTTATACATAGAGCCTTGCGAAAACGCTCGGTCGTTCGTGAACGGTGCCCCAGTCACATCCAAGACTCCTCTAACTCGTGGTGACAGGGTGGCCCTCGGTAACCACCACTTCTTCAAAGTAAACTGTCCGAGATCCATCGCGTCCGAGCCACAAACGCCGGCCCAACCCATCGACTACAACTTCGCCCGCGACGAACTAATAATGAACGAAATGGGCAACGACCCCATTCAAGCTGCCATTGCCCGCCTGGAGAAGCAACACGAGGAGGACAAGCAGTCCGCGTTGGAGAAACAGAGGATGGAGTACGAAAGACAGTTCCAGCAGCTTAGGAACACCATGTCCCCATCCACACCGTACCCCCCTTACGCCTACGACCCTCTCAGAATTGGCTTGTGCAAAACGACGCCGTGCACGCCCACAACTCAGATGCGCGTGGAAAAGTGGGCGCAAGAAAGGGACGACATGTTCAAGCGCAGCATCGGACAACTAAAGGACGACATACTGAAGGCCAACACCATGGTCAAGGAAGCCAACATCCTTGCCGATGAAATGAAGAAGGAGACCAAGTTCAGCGTCACCCTCCAAATACCTCCGGCTAATTTGAGCCCCAACAGGAAAAAGGGGTCGTTCGTGAGCGAGCCCGCCATCATGGTGAAACGCAACTCCAGCAGTCAGGTGTGGTCCATGGAGAAGCTGAGCAACAAGCTGATAGACATGCGGGAGATGTACGAGAACAAGAACAGGAACGTGATGGACTCGCCGGACATGAAATGGCCGGACCCCTTCTTCGAATCGCAGGAGAACCACAACTTAATCGGCGTGGCCAACATATTCCTGGAGTCGCTGTTCCACAACGTCACCCTCGACTACCACACGCCGATAATAAGTCAGCAGGGCGAAGTGGCGGGACGGTTGCAAATTGAAATCAGCCGCGTTTCCGGCACGTTCCCGCAGGATCGGATGTGCGACGCCGGGATGGATGTGTCCACCGATTGTTACGAGGACGACATCCAGGACAACAACAGTGTGCAAATACGTGTCCACATCAAACAGGCAACCGGATTGCCTTTAACTCTATCGAATTACGTGTACTGCCAATACAACTTTTGGAACCATCCCTCCACCATATCAGTCCCACACAAACAATCCAAGCAGGAAAGTGCGACGACTGTGGAGTTCGACCACGAAGAGATCTTCACGTTCGCCCTAACGGAGGAGTTCATTGAACATTGTTCGGAAGGTGCTTTGTCTATCGAGGTGTGGGGCAACAGAAGCCCCGGCTTTTCCAAGTGCAAACCCGGCTGGGAAATAGAACAGAAACAGGCCACCGCCAGGTCTTTGTTGGACCGTTGGCAGGAGCTGACCAGGAAGATTGAACTCTGGGTTAACATACAGGAGCTAAACGACGTAGGAGATTACAGTGCCGTCGAAGTTATGCTAAGAAACGACATGTTAACTGGGGGAATCTACCAGTTGCGACAAGGCCAACAGAGGCGTATACAAGTTAGAGTAAAACCGGTTTCTAATTCTGGTACTTTGCCCATAATTTGCGAGCAAATCATCAAAATAGACGTTGGTGCTGTTTTGGTCAGAAGCAGGTTACAAAAGCCGCTAGATTCATACCAGGAGGAGGACCTGGTTTTGCTGAGAGAAAAATGGAACGAAGCCTTGATACGAAGACGGAACTATTTGAATGTCCAACTGCAAAAACTGTCTGATAAGCAAAACAAAACGGATCAGGAGGTTGAAAGGGAGAAGAGCTTGATGGAACAGATTATTACAATAACGGAGGAATCAAATGAGATTTACGTACCGAAACCTGGTACTGGAATACCCGGTGCGCCAGCCATGTGGAGTCCTCCTCCAGGCATGGAACCCCACATACCAGTCCTTTTCCTCAACTTAAATGGTGAGGTTTTTGTAAATTTAATTGGATTTTATTCACTGTTGTGTTGTTACAGCTGATGATTTATCAACAAGTCAGACAGGAGAAGAAATATCACTTACTGGTGCCAATTCAATATTGCCTAAGGAAAATGGCAATGAATTCTATTCGTTACAAATACTTAACCACTTAGAAAAAGATGTAGGTGCTGTTGCAAGTTGGGACTCCTCTATACACAACAGCCCCCATTTAAATAAAGTCACTGATGGTAATGACAAAAAATATAACAATAATAAATTAATAGCTAAATAATGTGTTATTCCCATTTTAGCCAATGAAAGAGTGTACATGATCTTAAGAGTAACAGTCAGACTATCTCACCCAGCTCCAATGGATCTAGTTTTGAGAAAGAGATTGGCGTTAAACATTTACAAACGACAAGGGATGATGCTCATAGACAAATTCAAGAGGAAAATTGTTAAAACAGACCCATTTGTGCACACCGGAGTCACATACTTGGTTGTTTCCAATGTACCCAAAGCTAGTGAGGAACTGGAAGACAGAGAAATTTTAGCCCAACTTGCCGCTTCCGGTGAAGAAAGTAGCGAAGAAGGCGAAACTTACATAGGTACTAACTGGATGAAACAATTGCTCTGTGTAACACGTTAAAATAATTAATTTTTTAGAAAAATATACTCGTGGGGTAAGTGCAGTAGACAGTATCCTCACTCTGGACAAGCTGAGGCAAAGCGTGGCGGTTAGGGAGCTGTTACAAGCCCAAGGGCAGCATGCAATGAGGAAAACTGTTAGTGTACCAAACTTCTCTCATGTAAGTACTTGTTACTGTTATATTATTTTAATTAACCGGTGATTGTTTATGCTGCTTAGACTTTGGAAAACAAGAATGGGGTACGACTACTAACGTTTTAAATTGTTGAGACAAGTACCAGTACTAAATGTTGTTTCTTTTTTAGTTGACATCGAGATTAGATTTGAGTTCGGACTCATTGCATATGTCACGTTCTGAGAGTGTGTCAGAGCTAAGCAGTGACTTAAGTGTTTTGGGTAGGTCAAGAAGCAGTTTTGGCAAAGAGACGGAAGGAACGCCAACCAAACCGTTTGGAGGGCTGGGTAAGTGTCTTAGCTGTAGGGTTTTGTTCTGTGCAGTCGACGCTAAACCAATTACCTCAAATAGAGTATACGGACGATAGCTACTAGAACGAGTTAATTATTATTATATAGGTTTTAAAATAGAACAGATAATTGTTGTAACTTAGACAACTTGATTCCATATCAAGCCAGGCTACTTAACTAATATTTTTGAATTTTTTTGTGCGACCACAAGGCTCCATTCTTTCAGGTAAAATGGAGGCTTGCTTATTGAGTTTGCTCTAGGTGGAACATAAAATGATTGTTAAATATGAGCTTGACTTAATAACACAGATTTTGAGAGCTTGTATATAACAAGTGCACTTTCTCTCAAAACTGTGTTTGGAACTGTAGATGTTAGTAAAAATGTAGATACGAAACGACAGCATGGTTTTGGTTATAATTTGCCATTTTAGTTCTAGCTTTACCATACTGAGTAAACTGAGTCAATAAGCTGAATCATGCAGATCGTATGATGCAGTAAACGAGCTTTGAACTATAAAACCATAATGTGAGATCAACATCTCTTTCACACTACCATTCATTCCCATATTACTGGATTTTATTTTAACAAATTTATTTATTATAGTTTAACAGATTAATCAATGAATAATGAATTTTTATTTAACTGAATATTTTTGTTTTATCCATATTGATTTTTATTTTGAGTTCAATCTTTCAAACCTAACAATGTGTGAATGGTAGTGTATTAAAAAAAAAAGATAACTTGTAAATTTATTGTAATAAAGTCACAGAGACTTACTTAAAATAAATGTTAAAAAATCCGCTACAGACTGCGGCATTTAGATTTAACATTATTATAAGTAAATTTACCTTTACCCATTATAAAAAGTCGCGAGCATCGTGAGCATGCGTAGTTGAAATTAGCAACAATAAATTATACTGAATGACTGACTTAGGTTCCAAGCAAAAATGATTTTACTTCTGACAGTATTAGAGTTGATTCGTCTTATAGATTTTGAGAAATAACTTGTTCTGTAAACTTTAAACTTTGTTTAATTATCATCTTAATATCTAAATCACCTCTTGTTTATATTATTTGATCTTTTTCTTCAACACTTTTGCCTTGAAAACTATAAAGATGGTAACTCTAATATTTGTTGAAGTATTTTCATGATGCCCTTCGAACCTACCATGCCATTGGGTATAAATCAATTAGAATACGTCCGACATGTACCAATTGGCAATACCTGCATGATCTGTTACCTGTTAGAATAAACCACGTCTCTTTGACTTTAAAATGGTACATGTATCATTTTAAATGTATAAAATACCGTTGGAAATGTAGAAAATGTGGTAAAAACAATGAACATACAACGCACGAAGACGCAGCTGTTGGAAAAGAACCATACCCTTATGATGTTTTTAATATTTCAGCCCGACCGACGTTCTTAAATCTCAACTTAAATTTGAATTCCCTAAGATTACAGCAGCCTTCAGCAGCAACAAAATGTACGTCAAACAGTATATACATCGTAGAGGTTTATTAATTTTATTTACACCGCACGTTTTTGAAATTTATTAGTTTTTTATTATTTATATTTATGACATTATTTTGTTGCTTTATGTTGGTGTTGTTAATTTTGATTAAAATTCACCTCCATGACTCTTACAATGTTTTTTTTAGTGAGCATGGTATCACCAGCCAATAACAAACTAAGAATGACCACGTTACATGAAGAGCAATTGCCACTTCCACGGAAACATTCCTTAGACTTACTTCATGATGTCACCATTGAAGAACAGTCGGAAGAAGGTCAAGATGACAAATATAACACTCATGTAAGTATTTTAATCCCATTGAAAGGACAGTATTCTAAAGGTTTTGCCTCAGGTTACTCCAAGGAGTAAGAATTCCATAAAAAGAACTCTTCCACAGTCGAGAACGTTGGATTCGTTGACAGAGCTGGCACCCAAGACCAGTACTCCATCGGCCACATCAAGTGGTTACGGTTCCCAAGCGGTTTCCTCAACAAACCTGTCCAGCGACGATTCCTTATCACTGAAAAGCATAAGCGTGGACGAAACCCCCGACTTCGAGCACCGAGTACCCTTAAACCTGGACCTGGAAGCGGTGACCGAAACCATCGACATCCACGACGACCACTACACCGAACCGACCAAGGAACAACACAAAAACGACGAGAGCTCGGACGAGGTGCTGGCCAACGGATTGGAAAACGACACAAATCAAAACCCAAAAAGTGACCTTAACGAGTCAAGTTCGGTGATCAAGACGAACCTGCCCGGCGGCCGGGTGGTCAGACGCAAGAAGACCACCAGCAAAAACCAGCAGCGGTCGTCGTTCCCGCAGGCCAAGCCCAATCTGAGCGAGAGCAGGGCGGCCAGATATTTGGAGAACAGCCTGGCGAACTTGTCGTTCTCGCACGACGACGGCATGGACAGTTCGACCGATCGGCTGGAGGAGGAGGACAGCACGTACGGCTCGCGACCGGACTTAACCAAAATATCAGATGTTCCCGTCCCCGAATGGGTCGTGCTTGGCGAAAGCGTCCTCATCCGACCTTACAATTCGTCCGGAGTGGTCGCCTACATCGGCGAAACCGAATTCGCCAACGGTACTTGGATCGGCGTGGAGTTGGACGCCCCCAAAGGTAAGCTTCAATGAACACCACTTCGGTGACTATATAACATATATTGACGCGTTGTAGGTAAAAATGATGGAAGCGTACAAGGTGTGAAGTACTTTGAATGTAAGCAAAAGCACGGAATGTTTGTCAGGGCCGACAAACTTATTTTAGACAGAAGAGGTAGAGCCATGAGGCAAGACAAGGCGGAGGCTTTGGCAAACAGTCAAAAAATTTTAAACAAAGGTACGTAACTACCTAAGTACCACTTTACAAGCAATAACTATTAATTTTTTTACATTTTAGATACATTACCAAGATCTCGATCACGTGGTAATGGTTTAAACAACATGGGAACCCGTGTAACAAAAGCCAAGTAGGCATATTAAACATTTTCATCCCTCCCACAAAATCCACCCCTATATTGCCGTGTGTTACGACACATATTTGATGTTTGTGCCGTCCATTTGACATGGCATTGTGTTATTTCATCCTTGCCATTAACATGATAGTTTCACACCTGTAATTGCTATTTGGTTGCACTATTATTGCCTTTAGAATTAAGTTCAGCCAGACATCTACCTCTTCGAGCCTTAATTTGCATTTACGTCGGAAAATGTGAGGTCACATCATAAAAATATGTATAGAGAACGAGATAGGAGAATGTTAATGTAAATACGTCCCTCTCTCTTTTATTTTTAATGAGAATTAGCCAATCACATGTGACGTTGCAGCTTTCAGATTAATTGTAAATTGTTCTGATTAAGGAAACTGCACAAATAAAGTGTGTGTTCTGTTACTTGGGTTCACTGAAACAAACCATTCATTTTATATATCAAGAGCACGTAAATTGACCGCACGGTGCTACGTTAACAATCAAAACTCACCTTAGGCTTCACACCAGGCAATACTGATGTACTTTGCAAAGCGACATATTTAAAAGCATATATATATACATATACATATACATATATATTTCTATTAGTAAAAATTACCGGTGATACATATGTTGTACAAATACATCATCATTGCGCAAACTCACAAACCTCCACAGCTTCGTAAGTGGAGGTGGTAAGACGCTCCTTACCAACTCCATTTCAATGTGAAACATTAATATAATGTAATTTTCTCTTCAGTGGCGACTAATGGACCACGGCATTTACGTTTCTTGATATATTGTTGGGTTTAGGCACTAAATAATTTTGTGTTTTGTTTCCTCTATGAAATGTTCTCGGCTTTTTTAATTTAAGCATTTCTTTCTGTGATATCGCTGTTAGTTTAGAAAGAGCACTTTTCAGTTTTCACTCCGGTAGTGAGTTTATAAAAATATTTTGTGTGCTGTAAACTGAACAGGTATAGAGTATGTAATTGTTATAGAAAGTAGTCTACAAAAAGTATTTATCTATTCTGTGTGTAGTAGAGTACTAGAATAAGATACCTTAGGTTCAATTATGGTAATTTATTTTATTTTTTACTCTTAATTGAAGACTGCAATTTGGACAGCCAAGTCTTTTAGCTACAAATTCATGAGCTCAATCGTAGATCCTCTAGTTTTTAGGCAGCTTCGTTTAGTCTCACTAGACAACAATATACAAATCAAACATCTCGTCAGAGAAAGTTTTCTAAATATATTTTTATATATCTATAAGGCATATAATATCTATATCATATTTTCACTTATTAAGCAATACAGTTTTAGTGTTTAATATTTGTTGTGTACATTCTGTTTATTATTAAACAGTTAAGTGATTAAATAAATTAAGTGATACAAGAAATAATGGGAAATCTATATCAATAACTAAAATGTGTTTACCAACACCCTCGTTCTACTTCTACTTACGGGGGTTGTTACAGTTTAAACTTGTTTTGTTTATTCAACTTTCTATGTACCTACCCACCTACATATAACTGTAATTCTGCCTTACTCATTAACAAACACTTTATGTTGTACATGTTTAGTTTGTAATATAATATAATAATTTATTAAATACATAATTAAGCAAAAGTTTTCTCATTTAAAGCAATATTGAAAAAGAACAATACATTCCAGAAGCATTTAATTAATTCATTTGTAGCTAAATTGGATGTATCAAATTGGTATTGTCAAGTAGTCACTAGAACATTCCATATGAAAATTAATGTGAAAATTATGCAATATTATCTAGTCTTTATAATTTCTTTCTTCTTGCTCAGTGATTGTGTTGATCACCCTGAAAAAGGTTTAGTCGTCCAGTCGAATGGATCAGAGTCCAATTGACAGAATAAATACTAAACCTACCATGTCCAATTAAAAAATAAAATCTGTCCAGATTTGGTATTTATAGTATATAAATAATGGTATAGTTATATTAATGTTTTCAACATCAAATCGTATATTGTGCAAAAAAATATATAATTAAAAGGACACATCTAAAAGGAAAAAAACAGCAAAAACGATGATCTTACTTTCTGACACAGTTGCCACTAAAAGCTGATGTCCGGCAACCGTGCGGAAATAAACTAGTTTCCTTCGGCCAAGTCAACATCGAGGTTCTCAATTTTGCCTCCGATCAAATATTCAAATCAAACAAAAAAAGACCCGCACATTTTTGTTTAATCAATCGTGTAGGAAGGGCCTAACGCAAGTCTAGGTTTTCTTTGCGAACGATCGACCGGCAAACATTTAAGAGACCTTAGGTTCATTAAGACGATCATAATGCAGCTGACTTCTTTGAATATTTTGGAATCAAAAATTGACGGATGATTATATGTACCGTTTATGTGTTCGCTCCCATTTTAAAAATAAAAATTTATCGACTACACTTCTCTCTGACAGTTTTTGGCTCCAAGCGAGGCAATTATTATGTTTCAACAAGTGCTTTAACTTAATTTCGTGAACTAATGAGCAATATAAGTCAGCGAATGAGTTTTTGTTGTTTTCCAGCTATTTTAGTCTATAATTCTTCACTTTAGAATAGAATTTAAGGATTACTTGTATTATAGTCAATCCCCCATGTAATTATAAAAAACACCAATAAAGTACTTAGTTCTGTTTTCGTCCCCTTATAGTATCTGCTAGTAATATATTTTGGATTAAAACATTAAAATTCCAATCTATATTTTTAATCACTTGTAAATTTGAAACTATGTAAATAAAGTCATTTTAATAACCTTCTTTATAAAAATAGGACGCTTGTATTATTATTTTTTTTTTACTTGATCTGGGTTTTGTTATATTATCCCTGTGTAATTTAGCTTCAAGTTGTAATTTTATAGTTGATAAAACATTTTATATGTTATGTACATTTTTGTTGATTAGTTGAAGATTAAATTATTTTAATTTGATAGTTTGACTAGTTTTAGAGTTTATTTGTAGCAGTTGTCCTACAAACAATTAAACAATATACAAATTATTAACAATAGTTTTATTATTGCCTTTTCACTATTTTTAACGGTTACAAAAGAGTACATATTTTGGTAAGTATTAAAATAGTGTTGATAAATGACTATATTCTTAAGTACATGATATTATTATATGTTAAATAATATTTTTAGGGTATATCTATGTAATTACAGATAGTTTAACAGATGCATCTGCAACTAGTTCTCTTCACACTCTCAAAATACATGTATTCCTATAAAAAAACACCATTAGACTTAAATAATATATAAAATGCATGATTACCAAAAGAAAGGCTGCCCCCAATATTAAAGCCTTGTTTCGTGTTGAAGTGTGGAAATCTGGACCTTGTACGTGTATGTTATAATCGTGAGCCAATTGATCCCATTGATGTATTATGGTCCCTACTTGAGTAGAACAATCAATGTTATAGATCTGTAAAAACAAAAACGTTCAACATAGTTTAATTTAATAATAAAAAGTCACAACTTACACAGAAGCTTTGATTTTTACTCAGAAGACAGCAACATGAGTCAGGTCCTTTTATATTGTACTGTACATTGCCATTTCTATCAAGTATGCTGAAACTTGTTTCCATAAACGACATGTTTTGTTCAATGCTTCCAATGTACTCATTTGTTTCGGCCCAGACTTCCATTTTCTAAACCACACAAATAAATAAAGGTATTAAGATATTAGTAAGTACCTACTTGCAAATAAAAACAAAAATTAAAACCACCACAAGCCAATCGCCTTCGGAATTCCATGACCTTTTGCTGAGACGGGTCGTAGATTGACATGACGAAGGACCTGCTTGAACCAAAACATCCCCTTTCACACCCTTCCGATGACTCCGAAGCTGAGTATATGGTCGCCCCCCTTGGTACCTTGATGTTGAATCTGTTTTCTCCTTGGTCTCTTAGCACTAAAACCCATTATTGGGTTTGTGAATATTAAAAACAAAGTACTTACAATTGGACAGTTCCACAGTTTGTTGTATGATAAAACTGGAAGACCCCCTCAGGAAATCTAAGCCGTGTAAGGGTGAGAAGCAACTCGTTTGTGATGTTTCCAGATCTATAACGGAGACTGGTATCGGTCTTCTACTTCCTGGATAATCGTCTGAAACCAGTACATTAATAATACGTTGATAAAATAATTTATGAAACTTACCATTGTTGGTGCTAGGCTGGGAAATCACAGGAGTGTAACCTTCTGAAAAAACAGGTAAAGGTATTTCTGAAAGGCAGACAATTGAAAGGAACACAAAGAATCGCATAAATTGTATAAATTCAACATAAATTGTTTTTTACCTTCTAAATTGTAGTGGGTATCCATTTTGTTAGAATTTCAATACATTTTTGTATATTCAATAATTTAAGATAACATGTCTATCTAATCTTCATTGTTTTATGAAGATAATATGACCCGAGATAAAATTACTAGTTTTATTATTGATTGGATGATAAATTAAACAATCAAAGGTGTCCTCTAATTAAATAATTTAAAATTTTGTAAATAACTAATTATAAAATAAACAAATTAGTCACTTTGAAAGCAGACAATTGCATAGATTGCATTTTACTACAAAAAATCTAATAAAGAAGAGAATTATAAAGTCATATATTATCTTATTTACACAAGAGCTTAGACGATATATAAAATTATTTTCATTATTTTGTTTAATAAATATTATGTTCAACTGTACGTGGTATAAACAATTAAATAATATACAAATTAGTAACAATAGTTTTATTATTGCCTTTTCACAGTTTTTAACAAAATAAGTCTTAATCTTCATAAGTATTAAAATAAAATGTTAATAAACAATTACTTTCTTAAGTACATGATATTAATGTGTGTTACATATGCTAAATAATATTTTTAGGTGGATCTATGTAAATAACAGATAGTTTAACAGATGCATCTGCAACTAGTTTTCTTCACGCTCTCAAAATACATATATTCCTATAACAAAGCACCGTTAGACTTAAATAATACGTATGTTAAAATACATATTTACCAGAAGAAAGGCTGCCCCCAATATTAAAGCTTTGTTCCGTGTTGAAGTGTGGGTATCTGGAGTTTGTACGTGTATGGTATAATCGTGAACCGATTGATCCCATTGATGTATTATGGTCCCTACTTGAGTAGCACCATCACTGTTATAGATCTATAAAAACAAAAACGATCAACATAGTTCAATTTAATAATAAAAAGTCACAACTTACACAGAAGCTTTGATTTTTGCTCAGAAGACAGCAACATGAGTCAGGTCCTTTTATATTGTACTGTATATTGCCATTTCTATCAAGTACATTGAAACTCGTCTCCATAAACGACATGTTTTGTTCTATGCTTCCAATGAACTCATTTGATTCAGCCCAGACTTCAATTTTCTAAGCCGCACAAATAAATAAAGGTATTAAGATATTAGTAAGTACCTACTTGCAAATAAAAACAAAAATTAAAACCACCACAAGCCAATCGCCTTCGGAATTCCATGACTTTTTGCTGAGAGGGGTCGTAGATTTTCATGATGAAGGACCTGCTTGAACCGAAACATCCCCTTTCACATCCTTCGGATGACTCCGATGCTGAGTATATGGTCTCCCCTCTTGGCACCTTGATGAGGAATCTGTTTTCGCCTTGGTCTCTCAGCACTGAAACCCATTATTGTGTTAATGAATATTAAAAATAAATTACTCACAGTCGGACAGTTCCACAGTTTGTTGTATGATGAAACTGGAAGTCCCTCTCAGGAAGTCTAAGCCGTGTAAAGGTGAGAAGCAACTCGTTTGTGATGTTTCCAGATCTATAACGGAGATTGGTATCGGTCTTCTACTTCCTGGATAATCGTCTGAAACCAGTATCTTAATATGTTGTCAAAACCAATTGAGAAACTCACCATTGCTGGTGCTAGGCTGAGAAATTACAGGCTGAGAGATTACAGGCGTGTAACCTTCTGAAAAAACGGATAAAGGTATTTCTGAAATGCAAACAATTGAAACGAACACAAAGTATCGCACAAAATATAAAACTTCAACCTAAATTGTATTTTACCTTCTATATTGTGGTGGTTGTCCATTTTGTTGTAATTTCAATATACTTTTGCTGTTCAATATTATAAGATAACATATCTATCTAATCCTCATTGTTTTATCGAGATGATATAGTCTGAGATAAAATTACTGGTTTTATTATTGATTGGAATATTATTTGAACAATCAAAGGTGCCCTCTAACCTAAATAATTATAACTTAAGTTTTGCAAATAACTAATTGTAAAATAAACAATTTTTTTAATTTAATAGAAGACAATTGCATGGATTGCATTTCATTACAGATAAACTAATAAAGAACAGCATTATAAATTCATATATTATCTTATTTACACAAGACCTTAGACAATACCTAAAATAATAATCATTGTTATTGTGTATAATATTTTGTTCAACGTAGTTTGACTTTACCATGATTATACTATTAAAGTATAAACTATTAAAGTGTTTTTTTACCTCAAAATAATACTTACCTTTGTTACTGAGTACAGTAATAATAAAAACACATTTGGACTGGGTTGTGCTTTTTATTAACGGAACCAAATATATAAAATTGATTCTACACCAACGTTTCCTTATGGTAATTGTTAAATTACTGATGGAAACTTTGATGTAGAGGACGGAAAAAATAAAACATAATTTACCATTAAAATATATTAAAACTGTAATATAATTGCAGTTCTATTTAAAGCCACACATACATCATGCATGTATTAGAATAGATATACGTAGATTAATTAAAATATCGTTCAGTCCTGCTTTGGATTATGAAATTTCTAGAAAACTGTTACTAATATTTATTGTCACGAAAAGTACAAGTCTAATACAATTGAAACTTTATAAAACAATAACAGTTTGTTGGTAATCATATTGGACAATATCTTGATAACCACATATTCTACTAGAAATAGAGTACATCTATTTATATTTAAGGTATCAGACCATTGTTTAAACATAATTTAAATATATTTAATAACAACAAATTTATTCTTGATCTGAAGCAATATTAACTATACATATACATATATGATAAGTACAATTATACAACATTGAGATATCAACGTTGAAGAGATATATTAGGTCGCATTATGCTTCAGCATTTAAGATGTTGATTAATGATGAAGTGAATCCAAAACCAGACATCTATATTTGATTATGAGGACATTTATCGCAAATCGAAGAGTTCCGACAATGTTTCCATGTTGGGACAATGTGACTCACATTGTTCCTGAGTTGAAGTGTCAGCTTGAAGTGATCTATTAATATCTAACAAAAATCGCAAGGAACTCTTCGCATCACGTTGACAATTCTCATCAGGGTGACACAATTCATTCGCCTTAGCCAAAAACAAACCGTTGCAGTGATGGATCGGAGACATCCCAATATTATTCGTCTGAAATCAAATGTCACAGATAAAATCAATACTAAACAAAAACCTGAAATACTTACACAAATCAAACACATTTGGTACATATTGCAGGCTTTTTCAAAAACATGTCCTTTTTTCCCCAAAATAAGAGCGACTTCATTGCAAGCCTTTTCAATCACCGGACATTCATCTACAACCACACCCCTTTTAGTGAAAGTCTAAATCGTCCCCAATTCACTCACCTTGTCCAAAGTGGTGCTCGAGCAGTTCAGCCGAGGCTCCGTAGTTCTGCTCCAAGCACTCCTCGGTGTTGCCCTGGGTGCATTTGATATTATTATCCATCTCTTGGTTCTTCCTTTCATCAACGGCTTGCTTCCTTGCGACAGACGTTCTCTTCTCCTCCTGAAACGTCGACTCAGCCTCCGCCTTCCTCTGTTGCTTAAGTCTCTCACGTTCCTTGGCCACGGCCAGCTTGTATTCGCCCAAAGCGTTCCGCATCTTCTCCAAGCTGTACGCGGCGGCCAATCTGGCAATCACTTTGTTCTTAACCTCCTGCACCTCTTTGGAGTCCGTCGCACCTTCGTGTGCGCCCGTGTACTTCAACGCGTCGTCGACAATCGTGTCTTCCATGTTCTTCAGTTTCGTGTCCATCTCGCTGATTCGTTCCTCCTCGGTTTGGACCTTGTCGTCGGCGCTCTCCTTCTTGTCCGGCATGTCGTGATTTTTGAACGACTGCAGCGGCAGTTCGGCGTTCCTCTTCGAAGCCATCGCGATCGCCTTGTGGTATCTTTCAATCAGCCATTCATTGTTCAAATTTTCGGGCGCCTCGGCCTTCTTGCGCCTGTCCAGACCGAAATAATCGGACCAATCGATCGATTTCTTCTTAATTTGGAGCGGCTTCTCGTTGTTCGATGGCAGGGCTACTTCCTTGGTCTCCTCCGGTCGCTGAGGTTTTTGTTCCTTTTCCTTTTTGGTCTTCTTGGGCTTTTCAGTCACGATATGCTCCTTTTTATTGTTTTTTGTCGGTTTGGCAGTAGTTGTTGTGGTGGTGTCGAGTCCGAACACGTTGCTCAGTTCCTTGGCGACCTTCGGGTCGGTTTCTTTTTTGGCGTCGGGTTTGGTCGTTGACGGTTTATCTTTTTGAAGGTAGTCGCTACTTCGTTTGGTTACGGGGAACCTTTTGATTTGTTGATAGCCGTGTTGTCTTAGCTTATTGAATCGCCGTTCACGGTACTGCTTGTAGGGTGAGTTATCGATTGAGTCCTCTTGCAATCGATTGTAAACGTCTTCACGTGGTACATAGTTCATTAAGTACAACGACGAATCGGTGGGAGTGTCTGAGCTGTAGTACCTGTTTCTTTTGCGCAACCCCATGCTTTCTCCAATTCCAAATTGAGGGTAGTACCTTTTGTTTCTTTCAGCGACGGAGTAAGCAGAAGGTTGAGGATATCGCCGGTATTTTTCCCACAGCTCACGGATGAGGTCTTCGTAATTGCCATTTTCGTTTTCATATTCCTCTTCGTTTTCCAAGTTTGCCAGGTAGTTTCTTGCCAGTTCCTCGATCTGCTTTTGTCTGTCTTCCTCGACTCGTTCGCGGAAGGAAGAAGAAATGCGTTTCTTCATATCATCCTGGTCTTGGTCGTCCAGATAGTCGTACAGTGCGTGTTCTAGCATCGATTCCTTATCTGAAATTGCTTCAAGTTATCAAGTTGAATACACACTCTTTCCAAGAGTAAAAGAGTCTTTCAATGACACTCCAGACATTTACCAAAATCTGATCATTTTGCTACTAACTCCTTGAGGTCTTCAAAAGGAAGAATATTTTACTTATATTTATCAAGTAAGTAATCAATCAGTAAGAACAAAGTTTTCATAAAAGCTTAAATAATATTAACAGACAGAATAGTTAGCTTCAAAGTTGTCAAGATGGATACATTGTTGGAAGATGGAGTAATTTTTTAAACACACATTCTAATTCATTTTCCAAGAGTAAAGGAGTTCTCCAATGATAAAGTATTAAAAACTTTTTCCCAATTCCCCAAATTAAAACTCCAGATGTTCATTAAAATCTGATCATTTTGCTACCAATTCCTTGAAATCTTCAAAAGGAAGAATATTTTACTTATTTTTCTGGATTTATTAAGTAAGTAATCAATCAGTAAGAACAATGTTTTCATAAAAGCTTAAATAATATTAACAGACAGAATAGTTAGCTTCAAAGTTATCAAGATAGATACATTGTTGGAAGATGGAGTAATTTTTTATACACACATTCTAATTCATTTTCCAAGAGTAAAGGAGTCCTCCAATGATTAAGTATTAAAAACTTTGTGCCAATTCCCCAATTTAAAACTCCAGACATTTACCAAAATCTGATCATTTTGCTACTAACTCCTTGAGGTCTTCAAAAGGAAGAATATTTTACTTATTTTTTCTGGATTTATCAAGTAAGTAATCAATCAGTAAGAACAATGTTTTCATAAAAGCTTAAATAATATTAACAGACAGAATAGTTAGCTTCAAAGTTATCAAGATAGATACATTGTTGGAAGATGGAGTAATTTTTTATACACACATTCTAATTCATTTTCCAAGAGTAAAGGAGTCCTCCAATGATTAAGTATTAAAAACTTTGTGCCAATTCCCCAATTTAAAACTCCAGACATTTACCAAAATCTGATCATTTTGCTACTAACTCCTTGAGGTCTTCAAAAGGAAGAATATTTTACTTATTTTTTCTGGATTTATCAAGTAAGTAATCAATCAGTAAGAACAATGTTTTCATAAAAGCTTAAATAATATTAACAGACAGAATAGTTAGCTTCAAAGTTATCAAGATGAATATATTGTTGGAATATGGAGTAATTTTTTAAATACACATTCTAATCCATTTTTCAAGAGTAAAGAAGTCCTCCAATAATCAATTGTTATAAACTTTGTGCCAATTCCCCAACTTAAAACTCCAAACATTTATCAAAATCTGATCATTTTGCTACTAACTCCTTGAGGTCTTCAAAAGGAAGAATATTTTACTTATTTTTCTGGATTTATTAAGTAAGTAATCAATCAGTAAGAACAAAGTTTTCATAAAAGCTTAAATAATATTAACAGACAGAATAGTTAGCTTCAAAGTTATCAAGATGGATACATTGTTGGAAGATGGAGTAATTTTTTATACACACATTCTAATTCATTTTCCAAGAGTAAAAAAGTCTTCCAATGATCAATTGTTAAAAACTTTGTGCCAATTCCCCAACTTAAAACTCTAAACATTTTTCAAAATCTGATCATTTTGCTACTAACTCCTTGAAATCTTTAAAAGGAAGAATATTTTACTTAATTATTCTTGATTTATCAAGTAAGTAATCAATCAGTAAGAACAAGCTTTTCATAAAAGCTTAAATAATATTAACAGACAGAATAGTTAGCTTCAAAGTTATCAAGATGGATACATTGTTGGAAGATGGAGTAATTTTTTATACACACATTCTAATTCATTTTCCAAGAGTAAAAAAGTCTTCCAATGATCAATTGTTAAAAACTTTGTGCCAATTCCCCAACTTAAAACTCCAAACATTTATCAAAATCTGATCATTTTGCTACTTACTCCTTGAAATCTTCAAAAGGAAGAATATTTTACTTAATTATTCTGGATTTATCAAGTAAGTAATCAATCATTAAGAACAAAGTTTTCATAAAAGCTTAAATAATATTAACAGACAGAATAGTTAGCTTCAAAGTTATCAAGATGGATACATTGTTGGAAGATGGAGTAATTTTTTATACACACATTCTAATTCATTTTCCAAGAGTAAAAAAGTCTTCCAATGATCAATTGTTAAAAACTTTGTGCCAATTCCCCAACTTAAAACTCTAAACATTTATCAAAATCTGATCATTTTGCTACTAACTCCTTGAAATCTTCAAAAGGAAGAATATTTTACTTAATTATTCTGGATTTATCAAGTAAGTAATCAATCAGTAAGAACAAGCTTTTCATAAAAGCTTAAATAATATTAACAGACAGAATAGTTAGCTTCAAAGTTATCAAGATGGATACATTGTTGGAAGATGGAGTAATTTTTTATACACACATTCTAATTCATTTTCCAAGAGTAAAAAAGTCTTCCAATGATCAATTGTTAAAAACTTTGTGCCAATTCCCCAACTTAAAACTCCAAACATTTATCAAAATCTGATCATTTTGCTACTAACTCCTTGAAATCTTCAAAAGGAAGAATATTTTACTTAATTATTCTGGATTTATCAAGTAAGTAATCAATTAGTAAGGACAAGCTTCTCATAAAAGCTTAAATAATATTAACAGACAATAAATTTCAAGACTCGTAAAGGTGCAGCCATAAAATCATAATCTCGTTAAAACCCATCTTAGCAACGAAGAAAATCGTATTTGCGTCATATAAATCGATCAGGAAATTAAAATATAAATGAAATTCCCTACCAGAATTATAATCTGATGCGGCCTTAATAAAGCTCAAATCATCTGGTCTATCCATCGGATATCCATATTCCCCATCCTCGTATCTAGGATATTCTTCCTGGCGACGATCAATGGCATTTAAAGCGGACCTTAAGGAATCCTCTTGACATATAACATTTAAGACTGATAGGGAAATAAACACCCCTATGCCCCACATAATTCTGACGTTCAGCCTACAAAATAATGTAATTGGATTTTGATGGGATGCGTTATGAATACAAATGATGTCAAATATAGATCCGAAAATCTAGGATTCTGATGTCTCCGGTATAGCAGACGAGAAAATCAATAAAGTAAAGTAAACAGTAAAGGCACTAAGGACGTTCTAGAAACCTGTTGATTTTACAATATAATGATTAAACAAACACAACACACACTAAAAGCCTTGAAAGGATTCGCAGGACATGCAACAAGCTTTTTATCCTTTAAATGTCAACTACGTTTCTAGAATTGGTCCGAACATATTATTAATTTGATGAAATCCTTTAGATAATCCTAAATTTTATTATAAAACGACTAAATAAGATGACACTCACCCCTTAATTTGGCATAGATCTCGTTTAAGATGGCTCAATAATCAAATGTAGGTTTTAAACGAATTTCACGTTTTATACTGGCTGAATATTGCTCAACATTAGGAATTGTTTATCCTGAATCATGCGCAGAACGTCGTGCCTCGGCGGATCGGTCGATACCACATTACAAAAAAAGATTGTTTTTCGTATGCTCTTTTTGTCCTTTAAGCTCATCACATCACGTTGAACTTCCCCAGAGAAAATGTTACGTGGCTCATGAATGTCGACATTCAATGTGGGCAAATGAATATGTAACGTTATTTCATTTGGGGTAGGTCGCCAGGATTCGATGGCGTCTCTTGACTGACATTAAATTTTATCTTTGACTAGCCCACGGGATACATTTCGGTTAGCTAAATCAAAACAAAATAAATAAATTAAGATTTATGGAGTGAAACAAATATCATTATGGAGGAAATTAATAAATAGGGGTATAACAATAAGGAAACATTTTGGTACTGGACAAAGTAATTTATTTTGTTAGTTCATAATTTTGTTAATCTTTAACATTTTCTTACAGATTATTTGAAAGCCCTTTTATGGCCTTTCTTACTATGATTTCTATTTTTTTCCTTCATTTAAAACATCTCTTGGGTTAAAATAGTGTATGCAAATATTGTAGTTCCTACAAATTTGCTTTATGACTTCAAAAATCATTGAAATATGAATGAAGTGAAGTCACATGATCAGGATGAACAACTTCAAAGGTCATCCTGATATCTATACCAACAAAGAAAGTAAGTAAATATATTTGTAAAACATGTTTGGAAATAAACCAATAATTAAACTGTAATTAACAACCATTAGAAAGAGACTTCATGCACTAGATTTCATCAAAAAGTTGGACAAATGAATTCCACATAAATCAAGTGACGATAACATAATTAAACGTTGACAGTTACCAATTATCTCCTTGCATGCAACATAAATGAGTCTTTTATTGATCATATTGTTACCTGGGACGAAAAATGAGTTGCAGGACAATGGATTGAAGCTAATTAATCTGAAGAAATAACAAAAGCTCAATAAAGACTTAGTTAACTTAAAGAGCCTGGAATTTTACATGTTTACTACCTAACAAGAGATCAAAGGATCAATGCAATTATCTATTGCTTCCAAATTGGTGGATTGAGTTCTGATAGACTAGTTCCTTTAACCAATGCTTCTTCAAAACAATGCAAGACCACATATCACATTGGAGACTTTAAAGAAGCTTCAGAATGTTAAATGGAAGGTTCTACATCATCCACCACAGAGTCCAGATACTTCTCTATGTGTCTATTATTTATTTTTTTCTTTGATTGCCTACTGGCTTAACTCTGAAGAGGAAGCAAAGACTAAAGTACCAACTGGTAAAATAAACTACTGGTTCTGTATACCATGTTTGGAAATAGGTCAATGACTAAACTTAGATTAATAACCATTAGAAAGAGACTTCATGTACTAAAAGTCATCAAAAAGTTGGACAAATAAATTTCACATAAATCAAGTGAAGATAACATAATTAAAGGTTGACAGTTACCAATTATCTCCTTAAATGCAACATAAATGAGTCTTTTATTGATCATGTTGTTACGTGGGATGAAAAGTGAGTTGCTGGACAATGGATTGAAGCTGGTCAAACTGAAGGAACAGTATTAAAAAAAACTCAATAAAGACTTTGTTATCTCTCTGAGCCTGGAATTTTACATGTTGACTACCTAACAAGAGGTCAAAGGATCAATGCAAATATATATTACTTCCAAATTGATGGATTAAGTTCTGGTAGACGAGCTCCTTTAATCGGTACAAAAGGTTTTCTGCTTCTTCAAATCAATGCAAGACCACATATCACATTGGAAACTTTAAAGGGGGTTCAAAATATTAAATGAAAGATTCAAGCTCATCCACCACAGAGTCCAGATACTTCTTTATGTGTCTATTATTTATTTTTGCCTTTGATTGCCTACTGGCTTAATTCTGAAGAGGAAGTAAAGACTAAGGTACCAACTGGTAAAATAAACTACTGGTTCTGTATACCATGTTTGGAAATAGGCCAATGACTAGACTATGATTAACAACCATTAGAAAGAGACTTCATGCACTAGAATTCATCAAAAAGTTGGACAAATAAATTTCACATAAATCAAGTGAAAACAACATAATTAAACGTTGACAGTTACCAATTATCTCCTTAAATGCAACATAAATGAGTCTTTTATTGATCATATTGTTACGAAGGACGAAAAGTGAGTTACTGGACAATGGATTGAAGCTGGTCAAACTGAAGGAACAGTATTAAAAAAAACTCAATAAAGACTTTGTTATCTTTCTGAGTTTGGAATTTTACATGTTGACTACCTAACAAGAGGTCAAAGGATCAATGCAAATATATATTGCTTCCAAATTGATGGATTGAGTTCTGGTAGACGAGCTCCTTTAATCGGTACAAAAGGCTTTCTGCTTCTTCAAATCAATGCAAGATCTCATATCACATTGGAGACTTTAAAGAAGCTTCAAAATGTTAAATGGAAGGTTCTAAATCATCCACCACAGAGTCCAGATACTTCTTTATGTGTCTATTAATTTTTTTTTGTCTTTGATTGCCTACAGGCTTAATTCTGAAGAGGAAGTAAAGGCTAAGGTACCAACTGGTAAAATAAACTACTGGTTCCGTATACACATTTTATTTAAAACTAATATAAATAAATACAAACAGTACACTTAATCAAATATGGCACAGATCAATGAAATGATACATATAAGGAATCGACACATGATTATTATTATTACGTACAAAAATAAATAATCTAATACATTAAATGGTTACATAAACTACTTGACTTTCATGTCTCCAAGTTTTATCACACCGAAAAAGGATTTTCCTGGTTCAAATAAGGAATACCGCCCCTCTGCCAGATCGGAAACGTAGATGATGTCATTCTCGTTCAAGTAATCTGCACCGGCAGTATAACAAGTGTTGCCTTTCAATGTACTTTCCTGAGTGTGCGTGGATGTTGTACATTGTAGCAGAGTGTTGCCTCCATTTTTGTAAACCCTAAATCCGTTCGTGTCGTGCTCGTCCAAATAATATATCTGAAAGCGACACGTTAGAACTGATAACAGTGTAAATACTAGTGTAGAGTACCTGTGCGTATATGAAGTACAGTCCACTTTCCTTGATGGTCAGCTCCCCTTCCTCGTTGAGGTCGAAATGCTGGTACATGCCTCCGGCATCCACCCAGTTCTTAGCCTTCCAATCGACGTAGGTTTTGCTCGGATGTCTCATGTGCCCGTTTCCGTTGAAGTTCTGATGTTGGCCGAGCACGTACTTGCTGGTATCACCGTCGACTCGGATGCTGGGCAGCGGCTTTATGCGTCCCATCTTGTGGCCAGGTCTCGTGTCTTCGAAACTTTCCAAACGGCTCGGCCTATTCCTGAACCTCTTCCTCCCGTAGCTGTCTCTGATTATGTTGGGTGCTTCGCTGCTGTACTCCTCCTGAAAACAAATATAACATTGGAGGTGGTACTTGGAACGAGGGGCAAGTATTTACGGCTGATGCGTCTGCGGCCCTCAACATCGACTTCCTCACTATCTGCTTGAAGGCCTTCGACTTGTCCTCCTTGTGCATGACTCGGGACGCCCTGGAATAAACTTCCGGCGCACTAGTCACCTCGTAACTCGATCCGGACCAAGTGCTGCAATCGATTTGCCTTTAGACTCAACCACCACAAATTTACCAGTTTACCTTCCGTACGCCGATGGTCTGGCGGAAACCGGTACGACGTGCAAATTGGGGTTTGTCAGCTTCCTTAAAGTGTTATTTTTCCTTTGCATATCTGCGTATGATTCAGCGTAGATAGGGATCCCATCCGGTGTGGCCCCAATCACGCTACGTTTCTTTCTTTCCAAGTCGTCTTTGGTGAAGTCACCGCCGTACAGCAGCAAACCGTTGTCCGGCACTCTGGTGATTTCGTTGTTGTTTATGTCGTTGCTTGGGTAATCGTCTTCGTAATCCGACATATCGTCTTGCCCATCCATGTTCTGGGAAGCGAGATAATTATGAGATCATTTGTGGCTAAGCGTTGATATGTGTGTGTGTGTGTGGGACGTGTAATTCATGAATGAATAAGCAGCTTTTTTTTATAATCTTTAATTGTTTCGTTTTTGTCAATTGTACAGAATTTGGTCAATAAACTTCAACATAAACAAGCTTTTATCAACAGTAAACAAAGAAAGACGTAATTGTTAATTCAGCTGAAATTATACTGTAACATAAACATGCCCGTATTGAATACCATTTATTGTCGATTAAGAGACTGGAAATTGTTATCTAAAGGGAATTGTTTAAGTGATTTGATGGGCAAATATTGATCCATTTATTTTAATACCTCAATAAAGCACAGAATTGAACAAAAATCCATTGAAACCATTCTTTAATATGTAATAAAAAGTAAACTTACCATTTCAAAGGCACCAAATTACAAAACAAAGTACTACCAAAGTAATTAATGTTTGTTAGTTTGTACTTATGGTAATAATATTACTTTAATTTTATTACTTTAGCATTGTCCTTATTTGAAGTTTGTTTACAAATTATTTGTTTAAAATGTACAAAAATTACTGATAATATTATATAATATAAATTATATAATATTGCAGGTTTTTCAAGTACTATTTTTGTACATAAATTGATGTGTACAAAATTCAGTGGAATAATTATAAATAGAATGATTTCTTCATTTCTAACAGTAAAACATATTAATTTAAAAATTTTTGTATAAATAAACAAAAATTAAATATCCATATATTCATATAAATATATAAATTGATTGAAATCAATCTAATTTGGGAAGGAAATTAAATAAAAAAATGATGGAATTTAACATGTAAATGCTCAAGTTCAAGTGTATGCAAATCAAAGAGTTCAAATGGAAGAAAAATCGTCTACACAATGGATAATGAAGCGGAAGGAGATTTAAATATTCCCCCCATTTAATAACTTAGATTTGTACGTTCTTAACATAAATAAATGGCAAGTTCATTATTCCTTTGTTTTAAAATCTGTCACGTGACCAATTAATCAGACCAAACAACATGTGAGTTGACTTAGTCGCTCCAAAAAGCGTGTGTGTGGTGGTTTTAGAGAAAAGTGGAAATTTATCACGTCACGTACCCAATAATATATATTTTAAGTTGGACGTGCTATTTTTAATTTACACCCGTCCCATTAATGGTTCCATAAAAGCTCACCCCAGTAGGAAGCTTTAATTGCGGCATCCGTTGATGTTGGAGAACGTGTGTAATTATCGTTAACGTTTTTAATTGGGGCCGTTCAATTAAATAATCAGGCGACGTCTTTAGTTTATGCCAAGACGCACGCACGACGATAATGTTGATGTAAATAAGAAATAAATGCAGCTTACCTCCTCCTCATTTTGAAATTCCGCCATGTCTTTGTATAGGTCGTCGTCTAGTAGGTTTTTTATGACCGTCTGATATTCATTTTCCAAATCGTTTAGTCGCACAACTGCATAAACGGAAAATGCCAAAGCGGTCGACGACAACAATACCAAACAACAAAATGCAGCAATAACGCCTCCATTCGATTTTTTCCTTCTTATGTCGACGATGAAATTTTCGTTTAACGGCACTTTCAGACTGTCGGCGTTCATAATTCTTTATTTATTTTTAGACCACTGAACTTTATTAAAAACACCACAACACCACTGATTTATTGTTTACTAGAGCCCGGCGCTTGATATACTGACCAATTTTATCTGTAACTTCACTATTTAATGCATATTGAAGTATGGTATATGGCTGTACATGTTCAGGTTTCAAGGACCGATTCTGTATTAAGAACAATTTGAAGCAGTGCAAAATTTTATATGTGCAGGCCACTAGCACAGATAAGTCATTTTTATAATGTAAATATAGTTTCAATTGAACGTAATAAACACATAGACGTGTAAATTGCACTTTAACTGGGGTCACATTTTAATAACCACCATTAACCCTCGATTATTTTTCACGTTTTTAAATTTTTATGGCTTATGGTGGCCAATTGAAGTTGAAAGTTTTCTTGTAATTTACAAAATATTATTGTGTTTATTAACTTTAATTTATTCCATATAATTGCCCAATATATTTTAAATATTTTCCATGTTTTTCATATCTGTGGCATTTATATTTTTATGACTTATTAACAAACTGAATTTCGGAATTTTCAATTTATTAAATATGACTGGACATTACTGAATAATTATTTTCATTCCCAGGGGATAAATACTAATACATCAATTCATATTTATTTATAATAGTTTAGAAAAAAAATATAATGAACAATAATAATTGTGCTTATTAAATTAATTAAATGTGCCTGAACGTTACTGAAGAATTATTTGTATTTTCAGGAAATAAATCCTGTTAAATATTTCAATTCATATTTACTTACAACAAAAAATGCCAATGAACAATAATAATAGTGTTCATTAAGTTTAATTAATTCTATACTAAATATTTTTCATATTTTTTTATAACTATTTCATTTAATTTTTTATGATTTCAGTCAGTCGAAATTGAAAGTTTCCGAAATGTTCTGTTTATTAATTCTTTGTATTTCCAGGGATATTTATATATAATAAATTAGATTTTCCAACAAGAATATTTTTTTATGACATATCAGTCAATAGAATTTGAAAATTTTCAAAATTTTCAGTTTATTAAAAATAACTGGACATTACTGAACAATTCTTTGTATTTCCAGGGAGTAAATACTAATAAATTTTTCAATTCATATTTATTTATAATATAATAAATTAGATTTTCCTACAAGAAAAAAATGACAATGAACAATAATAAATATGTACATTAAATTTAATTAATTCTGGAGAATTGGCAAACTAAATTTTTAATATTTTTCACATTTTTCATAACTATTTCGTTTAATTTTTTATGACTTATCAATCAATAAAATTAGAAAGTTTTCAAAATTTTCAGTTTATTAAAAATGAATGGACATTACTGAACAATTCTTTGTATTTCCAGGGAGTAAATACTAATAAATCTTTCAATTCATATTTATTTATAAAAAACTAGATTTTACTGCTACAAAAAATGTCAATGAACAATAATAAATATTTTCATTAAATTTAATTAATTCTGGATACTTGGGAAACTAAATTTTTAATATATTTTACATTTTTCATAACTATTTCATTTAATTTTTTATGACATAAGTCAATTGAAATTGAAAGTTTTCGAAATTTTCAATTTATTAAAAACAAATGGACATTACTGAACAATTCTTTGTATTTATAGGGAGTAAATACTAATAAATCTTTCAATTCATATTTATTTATAATAAATTAAATTTTACTACAACAAAATAAATAACAATAAACTATAATAAATGTGTTCATTAAATTTAATTCATTCTGGATAGATGGCAAATTAAATTTTTAATATTTTTCACATTTTTCATAACCATTACATTTAATTTTTTATGACTTATAAGTCAATAGAATTTGAAAGATTTCGAAATTTTCAGTTTATTAAAAATTACTGAATAATTCTTTGTATTTCCAGGAAGTAAATGTTAATAAATCTTTCAATTTTATTTACTTATAATAAATTAAATTTTTCTACAAAACAATGACAATGAACAATAATAATTACATTCATTAATTCTGGATAGTTAGCAAACTAAATTTTTAATATTATTCACATTTTTCATCATTATTTCATTTATTTTTTTTTTATGATTTCAGTCAATAGAATTTGAAAGTTTTCTGAATTTTCAGTTTATTAATAAATTTTTCAATTCATATTTATTTATAATAAGATTTTCCTAAAAAAAATGACAACGAACAATA
Organism: Aethina tumida; assembly: GCF_024364675.1. NCBI lineage: Eukaryota > Metazoa > Arthropoda > Insecta > Coleoptera > Nitidulidae > Aethina > Aethina tumida. The sequence goes on along the minus strand of NC_065435.1, from coordinate 10,087,308 downwards.
ATAATTTTGTTGTTTGATTTTTTAATATTTTTCACATTTTTTATAATTATTTCGTTTATTTTTTTATGACTTATCAGGACTGAATAATAATTTGTATTTCATTGGAGTTAATCTATAAATAATAATAATTGTTCATTAATTTTAATTTAAACCTAAATAGTTGCGAAACAAAATTTTGTTTAACAAGCCTATTAAGGGTGGAATTTTCAATAAAATTTAAATTATGATTAGTATTTCAAACTTCCCTCATAAAACTGTTTTGCCTTTGAACTTTATTAAACATTCCAAAATAACATGGAATAATAGAAATATTCAGAATTTATATCAAATTAACATTGATTTGCATAAATAATTTTCGTACAATTTTGCTATTTTAGATTGCCACAAATATGTATTCTACGCCGCTGTCTTTTTGAAATCTTCTTAAGCATTTATAAACAGATATATTTTATTAGGAAAGGGTGACTCAACTTTATTACGGTCCGAAATTGACAATTAGGCCATTATCAATGGTATTAGATCAAGATCACAAAATTAGGACATCTCTTACCCTTGGTCACACAACTGCCAAAGTAATTATACAAGAATTTCCCAATCGTTATAAATTAATTACTATTTATAAATATTTGTGTTGAGAATTTCTGGAAACAATTTATGAATGAAAGCATAATCTTTTGTTAATACCAAAAATTTTATACTGTAGACTGTATGACGCTTCCATTAAAACATTCCTTATTTAAACTAAAAGTTAATTTTATTAAATGTGTAATCGTCGGAATTAAAATTCCACCTTATTGTTTCGCATTCACTTTAATTACCTGAATCACATTTTAACAAAGAATAATGAATTGTAAAAACGATATTAGGAAGCACATTTAAAAATACACTTGTTTACTTAACGTTTCGATGTCAATAAACTTAAATAATCTAGTTTACACAAAAATATTCGTAGTATTAAAATAGTTCTCTGAATTATTATCAATATATGCTCTCAGACTTCGTCTATGTATAATTCAAATATTTGTATATGCATTTAAAAAATCCAATTTAATCTGAAGTAATTTCCTCTCGAGATAAATTATGGGTATTAAATGCAACTTTTATATATGTTTATATTTAAATATTTATTGAGACAAAATTTCAGTCGAAATGATTTTATCATTAAAATAATAAGCGTAAGTCATACTTCAATAAAAACAATTTTAGAATTGTTCTAGCATGATGTGTTGTTATATAATTAATTATTAGATCTTGTACATGTTTACAGAATGAATTTGATGAGAATAGCAGACAGTGTTGAAAAATGAAAATAAATACCACAATATTCTCGAACAAGCAACTACACAACAGCAATCAATGCAAAAAGTGGAAATTAAATTAATACAAGCTGTGTCATCTTTTACTAAGAATTTTTTGGACTTATTAAAAATTATATTCTAGATTTTACCACAATTTTTTATCGTCATAAAATTTTTAAACAATTTTCTTATTAACACATTTACACATTATGAGGTTTTGTTATTTAAACAATAGGTTTGACATTTAAATTTATTTAAATATATTTGATATGGATTTCATCAATCAGATCTATCTTTTTAACTATTACAAAGTTAAGTAGTTATTATACCTTCACCACTACTAATCACACAAAATATTCTTTTATACGACTTTCTAGCTTGGAATCTGCTTGGACAGACTCCCTAAAGACTCCAAGAGCAGTCAGCCATCTCCTCTAGCACTGCTTCATGTATATCTTTTTCTAGTTTCTTTTAACTTATTTTCACTTATTACTATTACAGAGTTAAGTAATTACACCTCCACTACTACTAATCACTCAAAATTTTCTTTTATACGACTTTCTAGCTTGAAACCTGCTTGGACATACTCCCTAAAGACTCCAAAAGTAGTCAGCCATCTTCTCTAACACTGCTTACTTCATGTCGATCTTTTTCTAATTTCTTTTAACTTATCTTCACTTATTACTATTGTAAAGTTAAGTAGTTGTATCTCTACTACTACTAATCACTCAAAACATTCTTTTATACGACTTTCTAGCTTGGAATCTGTTTGGACAGACTTCCTAAAGACTCCAAGAGTAGTCAGCCATCTTCTCTAGCACTGCTTATTTCATGTCAAACTTTTTCTAATTTCTTTTAACTTATCTTCACTTATTACTATTGCTGAGTTAAGTAGTTATACCTCTACTACTAATCACTCAAAATTTTGTTTTATACGACTTTATAGCTTGGAATCTGCTTGGACAGACTTCCTAAAGACTCCAAAAGTAGTCAGCCATCTTCTCTAGCACTGCTTACTTCATGTCGATCTTTCTCTAGTTTCTTTTAACTTATCTTCACTTATTACTATTGTAGAGTTAAGTAGTTGTACATCCACTACTACGAATCACTCAAAATATTCTTTTATACGACTTTCTAGCTTGCAATCTGCTTGGACATACTCTCTAAAGACTCCAAAAGTAGTCAGCCATCTTCTCTAGCACTGCTTATTTCATGTCAAACTTTTTCTAATTTCCTTTACCTTATCTTCACTTATTACTATTGCAGAGTTAAGTAGTTATACCTCCACTACTACTAATTACTCAAAATTTTCTTTTATACGACTTTCTATCTTAGAATCTGCTTGGACAGACTCCCTAAAGACTCCAAGAGTAGAGAGCCACCTTCTCTAACACTACTTACTTCATATCGATCTTTTTCTAATTTCTTTTAACTTATTTTCACTTATTACTATTGCAGACTTAAGTAGTTATACCACAACTACTACTAATCACTCAAAATATACTTTTATACGACTTTCTAGCTTGGAATCTGCTTGGACAGACTTCCTAAAGACTCCAAAAGTAGTCAGCCCTCTTCTCTAGCACTGCTTACTTCATGTTGATCTTTTTCTAGTTTCTTTTAACTTATCTTCACTTATTACTATTGCAGAGTTAAGTAGTTGTACCTCCAGTACTACTAATCACTCAAAATTTTCTTTTATACGACTTTCTAGCTTGGAACCTGCTTGGACATACTCCCTAAAGACTCCAAAAGTAGTCAGCCATCTTCTCTAACACTGCTTACTTCATGTTGATCTTTTTCTAGTTTCTTTTAACTTATCTTCACTTATTACTATTGCAGAGTTAAGTAGTTGTACCTCCACTACTACGAATCACTCAAAATATTCTTTTATACAACTTTCTAGCTTGGAATCTGTTTGGACAGACTCTCTAAAGACTCCTAAAGTAGTCAGACATTTTCTCTAGAACTGCTTACTTCATGTCGATCTTTTTCTAATTTCTTTTAACTTATGTTCACTTATTACTATTGCAAAGTTAAGTAGTTATACCTCCACTTCTACTAATCACTCAAAATTTTCTTTTATACGATTTTCTATCTTGGAATCTGCTTGGACAGACTCCCTAAAGACTTCATGAGTAGAGAGCCACCTTTTCTAGCACTGCTTACTTCATATCGATATTTTTCTAATTTCTTTTAACTTATCTTCACTTATTACTATTGCAGAGTTAAGTAGTTGTACCTCCACTACTACTAATCACTCAAAATTCTCTTTTATATGACTTTCTACCTTGGAATTTGCTTGAACAGACTCTCTAAAGACTCCAAAAGTAGTCAGCCATCTTATGTAGCACTACTTACTTCATGTAGATCTTTTTCTAATTTTTTTTAACTTATCTTCAATTATTACTATTGCAGAGTTAAGTAGTTACATGTACACTACTACTAATCACTCAAAATATTCTTTTATACGACTTTCTAGCTTGGAATCTGCTTGGACAAACTCCCTAAAGACTCCAAAAGTAGTCAGCCATCTTCTCCAGCACTGCTTACTTCATATCGATCTTTTTCTAATTTCTTTTAATTTATCTTCAATTATTACTATTGCAGAGTTAAGTAGTTATACCTCCACTACTACTAATCACTCAAAATTCTCTTTTATACGACTTTCTACCTTGGAATTTGCTTGAACAGACTCTCTAAAGACTCCAAAAGTAGTCAGCCATCTTCTCTAGCACTGCTTACTTCATATCGATCTGTTTTCTAATTTCTTTTAACTTATCTTCACTTATTACTATTGCAGAATTAAGTAGTTATACCTCCACTACTACTAATCACTCAAAATATTCTTTTATACAACTTTCTACCTTGCAATCTGCTTGGACAGACTCCCTAAAGACTCCAAAAGTAGTCAGCCATCTTCTCCAGCACTGCTTACTTCATATCGATCTTTTTCTAATTTCTTTTAATTTATCTTCACTTATTACTATTGCAGAGTTAAGTAGTTATACCTCCACTACTACTAATCACTCAAAATTCTCTTTTATACGACTTTCTACCTTGGAATTTGCTTAAACAGACTCTCTAAAGACTCCAAAAGTAGTCAGCCATCTTATGTAGCACTGCTTACTTCATGTAGATCTTTTTCTAGTTTCTTTTAACTTATCTTCAATTATTACTATTGCAGAGTTAAGTAGTTATACCTCCACTACTACTAATCACTCAAAATTCTCTTTTATATGACTTTCTACCTTGGAATTTGCTTGAACAGACTCTCTAAAGACTCCAAAAGTAGTCAGCCATCTTATGTAGCACTGCTTACTTCATGTAGATCTTTTTCTAATTTATTTTAACTTATCTTCAATTATTACTATTGCAGAGTTAAGTAGTTACAAGTACACTACTACTAATCACTCAAAATATTCTTTTATACGACCTTCTAGCTTGGAATCTGCTTGGACAAACTCCCTAAAGACTCCAAAAGTAGTCAGCCATCTTCTCCAGCACTGCTTACTTCATATCGATCTTTTTCTAATTTCTTTTAATTTATCTTCAATTATTACTATTGCAGAGTTAAGTAGTTATACCTCCATTACTACTAATCACTCAAAATTCTCTTTTATACGACTTTCTACCTTGAAATTTGCTTGAACAGACTCTATAAAGACTTCAAGAGTAATCAGCCACTGCTCCTTTCATGTCGATCTTCCATACTTACCTGTTCTTTGTTACATTCACCTGGGATATCTGGAAAAGTATCTAGATGGTTCTGGAGGTGTAAATTTTTAAGCTCATAGTAAAGCGAAGGACATTAAAGTTTGAAAGAATAATTTCCACTAACTCTGCGTAATTTCTGTCTTATGATTTCCAAGAACTTTTTGTACTACTTGAACAAATGAATGTCAAGCGTTAAATTCAATTTCCTTCATTAATGAAATTGTTCTGCTTGAATCATGACACATCTCAGTGCTGATGTTCTTTATACTTAATTAGTTTGATGAGCAGATCTATTCTTCTATATTACAGGTACATTTAGCTAATTGGATTTTAATTTTAGGTTTGATATTCCTATTACAATGTCAAAAATTGGGGCTGACATTCATGATGATGACATTTTTGCTATAAATATCCCAAATCAGCTCTTTAATTCCTTATGTTAAAACAAATAGTCTATATAAATTGATATGATTTACTTGTTTCAATAACTGGAACAAAATATTTACAAGTAAAATATTTTATCTAATTCAGTGTTTTATAATGGTTGTGGTTTTTACCACAATGTTTCATAGATCATAACTCATATGCGGTTAAATTTATCATTTTTACAACAACTTGATACACTGGAATTAGATTAAAAAATATATATTTAACATTTTCAAACATTAAATATAAACAAAGACAATTTGAGCGAATTATCACCAAACAGCTTGCGTAAATATTCATGAAATCACGCTGTGGGTATGCTGAAGTTTTGCGCACAACATTCCAATCTCCAGTCGAATTTTATTGGCAATTTACTAAACCATAAAGATTTTAAAATAATCAAATGCACTTATGAAATGCGACTTATTCAAAATTCGAAAATAACCTGGTTGTTTTCAAACACAATGCAATTTTGCTCAAGTTTTAACGTCCATCTCTTCTTTGAAGTGATATTTTGTTAAGGGTCAAAATATACTGGTTGTTTTATTTTTAGAATGGTCGCATTAAATTTCTAATCGATTTGCCTGGAGCACAACAAATCTCCTCACACTTCAGTAAGTAATTCAGGAAAGATGAACTTGTCATCCTTATTGTTATAGGACACCACAATTTTAATTGTACCTATTAAACTTTACGATCTATTGATTAATTTTTAAATGTGGGCTTAATAAGTCCTAAAACGCCTTTACTTTTACTAAGAATAAAGTATTCAACTTCCACTTTTTCCAAATAAAAGTTTAAAATTTATTTATTAGTACACCAATCATATTTGTGAGGTTTTTTAGTATTTCACCTTTATTAATATTTAAATATAAAAAATAAATCAGAAAATTGTTATTTCGTTCATAAGTTGCAGACAAACTCTGTAAAGAAAAAATTCTTCAACCTCCATTTTTACAAAGAACCCTTCAGAACTTCCTAAACTAATTTAAACTTCAATTAAACTTTTAGTAAGGTTTAATTTAATTTTTGAATATCAACAGAATTTAGTTTTTTTTTGTAACAATATCAACATTGTTAAACTTTTACATTTTATTGATTAAATTAATTTTTAAATATGAGCTTAATAAATTCTAAAGTTTTAATTTTACTGACAATAAAATATTTAACTTATATTTTTCTAAACAAATCTTTAAAACATTTTATACTAATTTATACACCAATCATATTTTTTTTAATTTAATAGTATTTGACGTTTAATAATATTTAGATATAAATAATAAACTCATACCAATATATTTCAGACAAACTCTGTAAATAAGTAAATAGTAAATTAATTCAAACTCGAATTAAACTTTTAGTATAGTTTAATTTAATTTTTGGATATCGAGTAATTTTTTTTTCGTAACAATATCAACATTAAATTTCAAAAAATGGTTTATTAAAAAGTATTTCAAAATATATTTCAACGTATGGAGAATTATAAACATTTGCTATTTTAGAATGGAAATTATAGAGCACTTAAGTTGTAATTGTGTCTATTAAACTTTTACATTTTATTGATTAATTTAATTTTTAAATATAAGCTTAATAAATTATAAAGGTACTCCTTTAGTTTTACTAAGATAAAATATTTACTTCCACTTGTGTAAACAAAACTAAAACTTTTTATACTAATTTATACAACAATCATATTTTCTTAATTTAATAGTTTTTGACGTTTAATAATATTTAAATATGAACAATAAATCCGAAAACTGTTATGTTATTCATATAAGTACTTCCTAAACTAATTGAAACTCCAATTAAACATTTAATATTTAAGATTTAATTTTTGAATATCAACATAATTTTGTTTTTTTTTTTTTTTGTAACAATAGCAACATTGTTAGGTTTCAAAAATGGTTTATTTAATAAGATTTCTAAGAAGATTTCAAAGTATGGAGATTTATAAACTTTTCCTATTTTAAAAAGGAAATTATTAAACACTTAAATCGTAATTGTGTCAATTAAACTTTTACATTTTATTGATTAATTTAATTTTTAAATATGAGCTTAATAAATTCTAAAGCTTTATAAAGGTACGCCTTTAATTTTACTGAGAATAAAATATTTAACTTCCACTTTTCTAACCAAAACTTTTAAATTTTTTTGAACTAATTTATACACCACTCATATTTTTTTTTTATTTTAAAAGTATCTGACGTTTCATAATATTTAAATATATATATATATATATATATATATATATATATATATATATATATATATATATATATATATATATATAAATATATATATATATATATATATATATATATATAAATCCCAAAACCATTATTTCATTCAAATAAGTTTCAGACAAACTTTGTAAAGAAATTATTCAACCTCTAATTTTTCAAACAATACTTCAATACTTCCTAAACTAATACTTTTAATATTTAAAGTTTAATTTAATTTTTAAATATCAACAGATTTTTTTTTGTAACATTAGATTTCAAAAAATGGTTTATTTTTTGAAATTTCTAAGAAGATTTCAAAGTATGGAGAATTATAAAAACTTTCTATTTTAGAAAGAACATTATTGAGCACTTAAATCGTAATTGTGTCTATTAAACTTACACGTTTTATTAATTAATTTAATTTTTAAATATGGACTTAATAAATCATAAAATTTTACATTTTAATTTTACTAGGAATAAAATATTCAACTTTTTTAAAGAAAGCTTTAAAACTTTTTATACTAATTTATACACCAATCATATTTTTTGTAATTTCACAGTATTTAACATTTAAGAATATTTAAATATATAAAATAAATCAGAAAACTATTATTTCATTCAATTAAGTTTCAGAAAAACTCTGTAAAGAAGAAATTGTTCAACCTCCATTTTTTCAAACAATATTTTAATACTTCCTAAACTAATTTAAAACTCCAATTAAATTTTTAGTATTCAAGGTTTTGGATTTCAGAGAATTTTAGTTTTGTAAAAACAGCAACATTATTAGATTTCAAGGAATGGTTTATTTAATAGGATTTCTAAAAATATTTGAAAGTATAGAAAACACTTACTATTTTAGAAAGGAAATTATTGAACACTTAAATCGTAATTGTGACTATTTAACTTCTACGTTTATTGATTAATTTAATTTTTAATTATGGCATTAATGAATCATAAAACTTTAAAAGGACACACCTTTAATTTTACTAAGAATAATATATTTCTAAACAAAACTATAAAACTTTCTATACTAATTTATTCATCAATTTTATTTTTTGTAATTTAATAGTATTTAACATTTAATAATAAATTTAATAAATAAATTTCATACAAACTTCCAAATTTCTAAATGATACATCCTGGAAATTGTGGAACTCTATTTATTTAGGATCCTTTAGTATTAAATAGAGATGACAAGGAATGAATTAATTTAGGATTTCATTAATCATCTCATTAGATCAAGGCCAAGATGAATCAATGAGTGTCTGAATCATCATGGAGTTCCATTATCAGTTTAAAAGAGTGATACTAATCAATAATAATCATTTACTTTTTTTCTATTACCTCAAACTGTACAAACAGCAAATAAATGAAATCCAACTATTTTTTAAACTAAAATTCAACAGTTTCTAAACTAATTTACATACCAAATAAAGTTTTGGAACATGTTTTAAGTTTCATCAGAGCAAAATAATTTTTACATTATTAAACTTTATCGTAAGAAATTTAAAACGAAAGAAAAGTACTTTTTTAACAAAATTTCAGAAGTTTCAAACTTGTCTTATTTATATTCTGGCTTCGACTTTTACCTTTAACCTTTAATCTCATTGCAAGTGATTTAAACCAAGAAGAAATAAATCAATTTCTATTTCTTTTAGGAGAACTTCCAGAACTAATTAATGCACTAATTAAAATTACCCTTAAGGTCTAATTTAATATTGGGGCTTGAGGCAAAAACTGATACCTCTTATTTTTCCTCCGTTAACAAGGAAAAATAACCCAGGAAAGACAATTACCCTTGAAAAAGTCGGAGGCGACAAACATTCCTGGTTAACAACCCCTCCCAGCATCAGTAACGATGTCGCTAATGAATTTAATTTAAGTTCGTCTCAGAACTAACTAGAAGCATCAAAGGGAAGCTAATGGTGCAAATATGTAAAGCAACCGCCCCACTCAAAATCTCGATTTTATTCTTTCCCAGTTACGAACACAATTAAAAACGATTGGTCGAAGTAATTTGATTGATTAACCGTTTCAATTAATGTTACGAGGGTTTAAATGTCATACGTGTGCGACGATAATTCGTTTAAATGATTAAAAGTGCTGCGATGTGTCGGTGGTTGGATGTCCTGCGAGAGTAATTTCGAGAATATGTTCATTTGACTGTTATCCTTGATGTGCATGCGCGGTTACAGTCAACTCCCGCTGTTTCCTTCTACACGAGTCCTTTGCGTGTAAAACGGAATCGAGTGAAATTCATGTACGCCCTAACAGGCGTCCACTGATTGGCTCCGGATTCCGATGTGTGTTTAAAATCGATTAAAATAGGTGTGATTTTTGCAAAATAAAAAGGTAAGTCGTCTGTTTACTGAACGTTTTGGGTTATTCGAATCAAAATCGATAGTGTGATATGTGGTTCTGTTGCATATTTATATCGATTCGACCTTAAAAAAAAACCATCAGGATTCGGATCGAATGTTTTTGAACAGTTGTCCGTTTTTCGGGGGGATCGAGTACAGTGACACAGAATGGAGAAGAAGGAATACAGGTGACTTGCTTAACAGTTACGCTTGTCGAGACCATGATTTCCACTAGCTGTGTTTTAGACTCGTACTGCCTGTACCTATGTATCACAGCGACTACAACATCTGGTCAGTATTGAAGAACTGTATCGGTAAGGAACTAAGCAAAATCACAATGCCCGTTGTTTTCAACGAACCGCTGAGCTTCCTTCAAAGGATGACCGAATACATGGAGTATTCTTATCTTTTGAAACTCGCCTCGCAACAGCCCGATCCACTTTCCAGGATGACATACGTTGTTGGTATTTAATTCATTTCTTTTTATTGAAAGGGTGATTCACTACTTTTTGTGTCGGGGATTTTGCTTTTTATTTTTGTCGTTTTCAGTGCATGGTTCTTTTTTGTTTCGTTTATTTTGGTGGCTGGGCTTAATGGTAAGTTTGGTGCATTCTACAAGTGTCCACCAAACATATGTTGCTTAATTCGATCAATATGGAGCTTTTAATGGGGCCGTGTAATTACATTCCTATTTGTTTCAAGGCCAAGGATTAATATCTACTACAATCTAATTAACCGGAAAAAATCTGAATAGACTTATTTAAACCAAATGTTTAAAACGTCGTGTGCATTACATTAAAACTTTTCACTTAAAAATTTATTACTTAAACTATATATTTTAATATTAAATTACTTTTTTACAACTAAAAAAAATATATTTATGTTTTACTTTGTATTAAACTTATTAATTAAAATATTTTCATTTTCAATTTCATAATAGAAGAATGCTTTTAAGGTTTCCTTCAGTTGAACAACAACAAAACAGTTGAAAATTAATTTCTTTTCCAAAAAGTCATTTCTTTTAAATCCAATTTCACATTGAAACAATCTCTAAGAATTGAAACCGATTTATATAAGCAAGAATAATAAAATTTCTTTTACATTGTATAACTATGCGTTCACCAAAAAAAGCTTCGTTGTTTTTATTTATCAAATTGATCAAGTAAACCAACAAAATATCTAATAAATAATTTTCTTTACATTTAACTTGTAATTATATATAATTAAAATAAAATATTTTTCATTTTCAATTTCATAATAAAAGGATAATTTTAATTTTACTAAAAAGTGGTAAACAGTATAAAACAGTAATAAATTACTTACTTACTTACTTACTTTTCCAAAAATTTGTGATTTCCTTAATTCCAAATTCACTTTTGAACAACCTCTAATAATTGAAACAGATTTCTATGTGCAATAATAATAAAATTTCTTTCAAATTGTGGGACTATTTAATTACAAAAATATTTAATATTTTTATTTATCAGATTTCTCAAATAAATCAATAAATTTTCTATACATTTTACTTTTTATTACACATAATTAAATGAAATAAAATATTTGTCATTTTTAATTCCATAATAAAAGGATAATTTTAATGTTTCCAAAAATTAAGGTACAGTAAAAAATAGTTATAATTTACTTATTTTCCAAAAATTAGTGATTTCCTTTAATTCCAAATTTACTTTTAAACAACCTCTAATAATTGAAACTTATTTATATCAGCAATAATAATAAAATTTCTTTCAAATTATGTGACTATAAATTGATTATAAAAATATTCGGTATTTTTATTCATCAGGTTTCACAAATAAATCAATAAATTTTCTATACATTTTAATTTTTATCATACATAATTAATTGAAATAAAATATTTGTCATTTTAATTTCATAATAAATGGATAATTTTAATTTTCTCAAAAATTAAGCAACAATAAAAAACAGTTACAATTTACATATTTTCCAAAAATTGGTGATTTTCTTTAATTCTAAATCACTTTTAAACAACCTCTAATAATTGAAACTTATTTCTATGAGCAATAATAATAAAAAATTTTTCAGATTGTGTGATTATCTGATTACAAAAATATTTAATGATTTTTTTTATTTATTTAATAAAACGATAATTTTAATGTTTCCAAAAATTAAGCAACAGTAAAAAACAATTATAATTTACTTATTTACCAAAAATTGGTGATTTCCTTTAATTCAAAATTCACATTTAAACAACCTCTAAAATTGAAATAAACTCCTATAAGCAATAATAATACAATTTCTTTCAAATTGTGTGACTATTTTATTATAAAAATATTTAATGTTTTTATTTATCAGATTTCTCAAGTAAATCAATAAATTTTCTATACATTTTACTTTTTATTATACATAATTAGTTGAAATAAAATATTTTTCATTTCAGAATGTCATAATAGAATTAAACTTTTTTTATTAAACAACATTATTAAACTCAACAAGTAAATCACCAAATATTTAATAAGTAAACAATAATTTTGATTACATTTTATATTTTATTATAGATAATTAATAGAAATATAATATTTTTCATTTTCATTATCACAATAGAAAGAAAGATTATTTTTTTAATTGAACGATATGAATCAGTATAAACAAACAATGAGTTTAGATTTATTTACATGTATCAAATAATTATGGTTTAATTCGAGTTTTACTTATAAACAACCTCTAACAGATTTTTAGTAGTAATAATAAAATGTCTTGAAAATATACATCGAAAAAATATTAATTGTTGTTATTTATCAGATTCAATACAATAGAAGATTAACCAAACATTTATTAAATAAGTTTAATTTACATTTTACTTTTTATTGTAACTAATTAGTTCAAATAACATATTTTTTATTTTAAATGACATAATAGAAGAAAACTTTAATTTTTTTAAACTAACCAAATATTCAATAAATAAATTTATTTACATTTTACCTTTTATTGTGCATAATTATTAGAAATAAAATATTTTTCATTTTCAATGTCATAACATAAGGGAACTTTATTTTTTTCAAAAAATGTGCCAGTAAAAAGCAATTAATCAATGAAGTACTTGACATGATGATTGAGAATAATTTATTTGTTTTAATTTTTCGTAAATATTATCTCTGCTCATCCATCTAATTATGAAAATCCTAAAATATCTCAAAAATAAAACGTGAATCACCCAAACAAGCCCATCATTAACATTATAATTGCTTAGGTTTCGCTGTCAGTGCTCTGGCCTCCAATTGGGAAAGACTGGGCAAACCTTTCAACCCTCTGTTGGGCGAGACCTACGAACTGGAACGAGAAGACTTCAAAATCATTTGCGAACAGGTCAGCCACCATCCACCAGTGTCAGCCTTCCATGCCGAACACGAGGACTGGCAGTTCCACGGATCAATCCATCCGAAATTGAAATTCTGGGGCAAAAGCGTGGAAATTCAACCTAAAGGTGTTGTCACCGTTGTTTTTCCCAAGTAAGTTAATTAATTTTGCGGTGCTACTTCAGCTATCGCATTTATTACACTTGGATCGATAGGTTAACTAGTGCTAATTGGATCTAGATACGATAGAAAGTCAAATCGGCAAACAAAAGGAACGAATGGCTGCTCCCACGACCCGATAACTTTGACCATTAATATGTAGTTGAGTTCTATTTTTAGATAGGACAAACGTTATTGGATTTTAATCCGTTATCTATTTTTTTGGAGCATTTTTTATTCAGATAATCTGTCTGAAAGTTATTGATCTTCTGCTCTCGTGTTGGAAAGTAATTTTAAAACTAAATTTAGTGTTTCATTCATTATTTAAGTAATAGAGAAGCTGCTCTGGATATGTGTTTTAACTAATTTATTTATACAAGGCTGAATGAAGCCTACAGTTGGAGCAACGTCCAGTGCTGTGTACATAATATCATTGTTGGAAAGTTATGGATGGAACAATGTGGAAACATGGAGATCACCAATTCAGCCACAGGTCACAAAGCCCACCTGACCTTTAAACCTGCCGGCTCTAACTCGAGGGATCTTCATAAAGTCGAAGGCTACATTGCTGACAAGTTGTACGTACTGTCACCTCTGTGGTAACTCTAGTACTGACCATAAATTTTCAGCAAACATAAACTTCAGTACGTGTACGGCAAGTGGACCGAGTTCATAAAATGCGTGGACTACTCGACTTACGAAGAATATGCCAAAGAGCACTCACACAAGTTCAAGAAAGACGGTGACCGCAGCAAAAGTCCCAACGATTCACCCTCCCACACATCCAGGAAGGTGCTGCAGAAGCTCAATAGTCTCAAAGTGTCGTCCTTTAAGTCGAACTCAACCGCACAAGAAGTAGGTGGAACCCCATTTAAAATAAGTGGTACATAATGTAAGTTTCAGAGCTTCGACGAGTCCGCCTCGTCCGAATGTTCAGACGGAGCCGTGCCCAAAAGCGATTCGACCCACTCGATAGACATACCAAACTCCACTCTCATCTGGCAGGTCAAACCCAGGCCAGCTCAATCCGACGACGTGAGCAACTCCTTTATGATTAATAAATAAAACCTGAAAGTTGTGCCGTTTTAGTACTACAAGTTCACCGTCTTCGCCATGTCGCTGAACGAACTGGAGCACGGCATGAGCAAAACCCTCTGTCCCACCGACTCAAGACTGAGACCGGACATCAGGAAGCTGGAGCAGGGAGACATAGACGGTGCGGCCATCGAAAAAACGCGTCTCGAGGAGAAACAGAGGGACGTGAACAAACATCGCAAGAACAAGAAGACCAACGAATGGGCCCCCAGGTAAGCTAAGTTCTTTCTCGTGACCATTTGTGTGACACCAAATTGTTGCAGATGGTTCCACCTCGGTGTTAATCCCTATACGAAGCAGGAGGATTGGATTTACAATGGGAACTATTGGAACAGGCAGTACGGCGATGATCCGGACATATTTTAAACACATAGTAGAGCACTAGCTTTAGATGGGTATGTGCCAAAGCACACAAATTCGTAGTAGGGCGCTTCACGCTTTATAAAAAGCGCTAAATTAAAAACCATACATATGCAATAACCTCTATAGGCTGACCTTTGTTTCGAGTACAAATTTTTACTTACATTTAGTAGAACGGAGGCGCAGCGGAGATAGATATCATATCAATAGGATGATGATCTAGGGCATGAAGATAGTTCACTCGGTGTATAACTCAATATGTATTAGAATATTGCTTTATCCCCAATGTGAGGTTTCTAGAATTTATGGGTTCCATATATTGGAATGGGAGAGTTTCAATGATCTTATAAAAAATACCTCTGTGGCAGAAAGAATCCCAAAACATAAAAAACTTTAAGTTTCAGTTTTCCTTTATTATATGAAGATGAGGTTATTGAGTTTTATTGTATTGTAGATTATAATGAGTATTTATTCATTAAGAGTATCCTTAAGAAATTCCAATATAAAAAGAAAACAATTTATACAATACAGAGTACGTCGTATGTAATGTAAAGATGCACAACATTAATTATAAAATATTATAACACATTTTATGATGATGTTGTGGACTTTTACATGAACATTTTACTTTATCATAAAAAATGTTTTTTACCAATAATCATTAATCATTAGTTAATGTGTTAATCATTAAAATTAAGCTAATTGTGTAAGGTACAGCACATTTAAACTTTATATAGAAAATTAGACGAACTAATTTAAATACATCATTGATTTGTAATTAACTTAATTATCCGATAACCGCACATACGTAGTTCATACTATGATAAGTTAAGAACAATATTCGTTTAATTTTCATAACAAAGTTTAAAATTAAAGATAAAAATTTCCTCCTCTTTGTATTAATTAGTTAGTATAACTTCTTCTGCTGTCCATATTTTATAATTGCCAAATGGTGCTGTCAATATTATGAATAAAATAATTGAATTGTATATTTTATGTAATTATATATATATTGGATTTATATAATTGTTACTTTGTTATCAAATCACTGAATTGTCAGTGTTTTTGTTTATAGGGAGACGCCTAAATTTGTTAATTATATAAATGAATTTAATAAACTTTCCTATGTATAATATTGTTAAATGGAGGTGTTTTTGACAAAAAATGCAAAAAATATATGTAGAACTAGTTGTTACAATCACAAAAATGAAAAATATATATAAAAACTGTACAATAAATAACGTTGATTGACTGAAATACTAAGTCAATAATTGGGGATCATGTTGTAGGTCAAAGAACGGTATATAAAATAACAGAAAAAAAAAAATATATGTAAAAAAACAATAAATATTTTGTTAAACAATTTTAATTTTATTTCCCCATTTTTGACGAAATTAAATAAATATATACATATTGGTTGGTTCGTATTTTTTTATCAATGAGATTTACAATTTTATTTTATAAAATTAATTTATTAAACTATATCTGTCTATATATTATCTATAATTAGAAATATCAACCAAACTTGCTTCCTATTAGATTATCCAATACACAGGCCAACGACTATTTTGTTGCCAACGAGTTTTCAGTAGTTCCTGGATAATTTTCAAGTGCAGAATCAAAAATAGCCACTACATCTAGTTTTTTAAGCAGGATATATTTATTGTTTTATTTTTAAATTATGTACTATTATTATTTCTCTGGGCTGCGATTGGCACTTAAAAAAAATTACGTTTTGACTTCCTTGAATCATGACATTACTTAAAGGCCAATTCTCTTAATTTGAGGCTGATTTTTAGCAGAGCTGTTCCAAAGAACATTAAGGACAAAGTTTGCTTTAAGCCTGTGCTAAACTGCCCAGTACCACAGAGGCACTGTTAACTATTTTTTATTGGAAAAAGTGACCATTTTAAAGGGCTTTTTTTATTCTAGTTTTTGATAAAATTAAGAAAAAAATATTAAGTATATTCCACACAATTTGTTTAATGTAAACTGTTAAAATATTATTAATTTACTATTATTGTTTTATACAGATTATAAAAACTATAAAATAAATTCTTCTATTAAATGTTACATATATTTTTCGGAATTGAGCTGGACATAGATATAGCAACTTTAATGTTTAAAGGGACTTTTAATGATTAAATCTGTGTTATTTAATTTAACTTTAATACCATTGCATAGACACGACCATTTTCCTTCAAGCTTCTTAAATTGCTGCGATGAGTTCACTTAAATTTGTAAAATTTGTAT
Source organism: Aethina tumida (assembly GCF_024364675.1). NCBI lineage: Eukaryota > Metazoa > Arthropoda > Insecta > Coleoptera > Nitidulidae > Aethina > Aethina tumida. The sequence goes on along the minus strand of NC_065435.1, from coordinate 10,070,086 downwards.
GTCTAATTCAGTTATAAATGTGATCCCCCATGTTTTCTACAGGGTTAATGTCTGAAGATTGATACGGGTTAAAAGACAAAACACCGATGCTTTGGTCTTTTAACCAATTCGTCACAATTTTGGATTTGTATTTGGAACCGTTTTCATGTTGAAACACATTTATTAAGAACATCTTTTCTTCAGTATGTGGAAGCAAATTGTTGTTTAATATATCTCTGTAATAAATCAATCTAAGGGAGTCTACGCCAGAAGAATTGAATCATCCCCATAGCTGAATTGCCACCACGTGGGTATAACAAAATTGTTGAGTAGTCTTTGTTATGCTTACTTTATAGTTCAGGGGAAGGGAAGGTTTTTTAGCCCCTCACTGTCTATACAGTCGTTATTTTAAGATAAATAAAAAAAACATATTTTATTAAACATTTATTGACCTTCAGTCCACATTTTGTTAGAAAAAATTAGGTTAAAAAAAATTACTTATAATATTTTTTGGAATGCCTATGTCTATTTTCTTTATCGTGCGATCCTCTGCGGTGCGAACGCTCAGATTTCCTGTCCCTCCTGGACTTGCGCTTCCTTCCATCACTCGTGGTCGCCGTCGATTGACTTCCGGACGGACCCGCTCTGGCACCGTCTCCTTGCACCTTGGACGTAAACCACTTCTCAAGATCCGACGACCCGGAGTCGGGAGTCGTCTGCATCGGCCACTGCTCATATCCGGGAGGCTGCAATTCCGACCGTGCACAACAGTTGGATGCCATAATTTCGGCGACGTTCAGCGGTTTCAGCACTTGCGCATCGAATTCGATGAACCACTGAATCGCCTTCCAGAGTTTCAGCATCTCGCGTAGCTGCGGGACGTGACGGACGGACCCGTTGAACATGATGAACAGCTCGATCTCGACCAGCGAATGGTGGAACAGCATTTTCGACTTCGGGAAGTCGTTGTGCTGGAACAGCACTTGGGCAGTAATTGCCATCTCTATGAAAGGTGCCACTTCCTCCCTGGTCTCGAACCAGTCTCTTATTTGTTCCGTGTTAAAAGTGGGTGTAACATTGGCAATTTTGTAAAGGGACTTCATGTAGTTCTTGTAACGTTTGATGACCCTCTGTATTTTATATGCGGTTACACTTTTCGTGTATATTTGCAAGCGACTAACCGCCTCCGCCAGGTTTAAGTACGCCAAACGAAAATTGCCATCATGGTAGGCACCAATTGCCGAATTCATCACTTCTTCGGCCCACTTATCTTGTTCAGCTTGGTCCCTGTACGTCTTAACATGTAAATATTTATATTCGGTGCATTCCAACCTTCGCTCATAGCAATTGTAATTGACCAAGTTTTTAATATACCCAATAAAGCTAGTGGGCATAATCCTTTGGTCATAATACTAGAATATAACAACAAAGAAATAACGATAAATGTGCACATTAAATACTTACAGTGATGGGCACCCTCCTCCTGTAAATCAAGTTAAGGTCTTTCAAACTATACTCAGCAAAAGGAGTCCTCCCGTACACAAGGTAGTAGAAAATGATGCCGAGAGAGTAGAGGTCCGCCTTGGGGAGGAAGAACTTGCCCAAGAAAATTTCGGGCGCCATGTAGTGTAGGGTACCCACTTTGTTGTACTTCGTGACGTCCCTCACCGAGTAAACGGAGGCCAAACTGAAATTCGTTTAAATGCATTACTCGATGGACGACAATGACCACTTGCAACCCACCCAAAGTCGAATATCTTTACTTCTACCGGCCACATCGAGACAATGCCTATGTTGTCCGGTTTCAGGTCGAAGTGGATTACGCGGTACTGCTGCATGTACTCAACAGCGCTGCACAGCTGCGAGGCGACACTTCTAATTTGCCACTCTTTGATCTTGTCGCCCACTTTCGTTTTGTAGGCGCGCAGTGTTTGGAAGCCGCACAGTTCGGTGGTTAAGAACTTCTCCCTGAAACATGAATTTACTTACAATGTTGGACAGGGGTATTATTTTAATACGTACCAGAAAAAGTAATCAACGATTTAACTCTGAAGAAGAGCCAAAAAGCCCCAAGAAGGTATAAATTTACTCGTTAAATACGTAAATTATTTTTTTCTGGTACACAATGTATTTTTGTATATATGTGTATTACTATAAAAAATGGTTGTACTTACTCATTATCCAAATTAAAATTGAACATTTTAACTATATTGGGGTGGTTACCCAATATAGTAAGCATGCTCACTTCATTGGCCATGTAGCTCAAACTTTTGGTCACATTATGGAATAACTTCAAGGCACTTTGATGATTTTGTTCCTGAAAAAGAAATATTACAATAAAATAATTTTTTCTACACACTCTAAATGATGTGTGAAGTTTATGATCATTTGAAATAAGCTAATTATTGATATTTAATTCTATTTAATATTTTGGAATAGAGTAACTCTTTTGTTAATGAATGTGCCAAGACCATTACAAGTGTTATTTTTCAGTAAATCACTCCATGTGTGAGCATTTTTTGAAAAATTTAAATATCTCAAAAATGATTCAAAATGTAATAAATTCAGACGTTAGGTTAATTAGGTTACTTTAACTTAACATTTTGAGTTAGAAGAGACGTCTAAAAAAACAAAAAGACCATATCTAATAGATGAAAACATTAATTGTAAATTGATTCTTATAAAACAAATTCAAAGATTACCAAAAATGTGATTCAAATTTATTTAACTCTTTAACAAGCCTGAACCTCAATTTTAAATAATAAATCATGCATTTTAAAAAATCATACACTGAAAATAATTTCAGAATTATCCTGTTTTATTAACAAACCTACAAACTACAACAATTAAATGACAAAATCTACCAAATTACGAGTGAAATCTGGGTTGCTGTAACGTTGCTATGATTTTAAATAGTTTTAAAAGTTTCAACTAATAAATCATTTTTTACACTTACAATGTAAATGTAAGGAAATGATTTATAAGATAAAAATATTTTATTATGAAAATCCAAAATGTTCGTAACGACAATTAAGTAACGAAAAGAAATCTTTTTTTATTTTGCTACGCCACTGGAAAAGAATAGGACGAGTTGCGGTGATAGCGCCACTAATAACATCGGCAACATCTAACGTATCTTTGGACAACATCGCAAAAAGGTGTGCGTAAAAAGTCGTGCGCATTAAAATTAAATATGGCGCTTTATAATGACAGTTAACTGTAGTCGTTGCCTGTCAACTAAATATCTCAAACATGGAGTACAAGCCATATAATTGTAAGTTTCGTATTTTTTATATATAAGTAACCGTTACGAATGAATATTTTAAACAATTAATAAATGTAGAATGGTGTAATGGCACATTTAGGCAGCTTAGTTTATAATAAAAGTATGTGGATATTAGGATAATTACATTATTAGTTAGAAAAAATTAATTTTATATTCCTTATTACATTTTTACTGTTACACATTATTTAGTTGGCTTCAAAAAATTTACATTTTCTAATGGGTAACCATAAACTTAATATTTACACCTTTTATAAAAATCAGATCATAATTTTATCTAAATCGTTAGTATCGATCGTTTTGGAAATGTGGCTATTTTTAAAGGCCTCAACGAAGATCAGTTTAAATTGTACAGTCAGCCATATTTGTTAGTCAAGTTGTTTAAAAATGAACCTTTCACACCAATAAATTCTATGCATGAGCTTTAAGAAGAGTGTCAAATTAACGACTATTCCATAATTTGTTTAGTGAATAAGGCTACAATCAATTAAATAATATAATTGATATCTGATATACATACAATAGTCGTAGTCTTCATTATTATATTAACTTTTTAAAATGTTATATATTTTAGCCATAACTTTTATTTAATGTGAACTGTTAAAATAATTTTAATTTAATAAATAAAATGTTACATATATTTATCTAAATTGAACTAGATATAAATATAGTGACTTTAATTTTGAAAGGGATTTTTAATTATTAAATCTGTGTTATTTAATTTAATATTAACACCTTGTATATTATCCTTTTTGTTTTATAATTTTGGCCCATCTCCGTGACATAGATTCGTCCATTTTCTGAATATTCGATAAGTCTATATTCCTTCAAGCTTCTCATTTAAATTTGTATGTCGAATTTGGTTATAAACGTGATACCCCCATGTTTTCTACAGGGTTGATGTCTTAAGATTGAGACGGGCAAGATAAAACATCGATGCTTTGGTCTTTTAACCAATCAGTCACAATTTTAGATTTGTGTTTGGGATCGTTTTCATATTAAAACACATTTATTAAGAGCATAATTTCTTCAATATGTAATAGAAATTGTTGTTTAATGTATCCCTGTACATAAATCTGTCTAAAGGGGTCTACGCCAGAAGAACTGAAGCATCCCTATTACATAATTGAACTGCCACCATGTTTCACTGTGGGTATAACAATCTTCTTGAGTAGTTTCGTCCCTGTAAGTTGTTTAACATAGATAGAACCATCATTTTTTTTATAATTTAATTTGGACTCGTCACTTAAAACTACTCATTCCCACTGTTCTGTGGTCCAGTGAATGTAATCCTAAGCAAAACTTCATATTTTTAGTAGAAACCAGGGTTTTTCTTGTAGGTCTGGGGTCAAACGAACCCCCATCCACTCACCATCTTCTCACAGTACCTCTACGAATTTCAGCAAGTCCCATTTCCTCCAGGTTGGCTTTAATGTCAGTTGAAGATTGATTGGATTGTTTTAACATTCGAATTATCCAGTTATCCATTTTCTTTCAAGTTTTTCAAAGTAAGAAATTTTTTCGTAGCCACCAATTGGCCAGTTTCTCTATTTTTTTTAATAAAAGCGGAAACGATGTGACTTATTTAGTCGTAACTCATAGCCATCTCTTCTGGTTTATCTCGGTCTTGGTAACGCTAAATTATAAATTTTTCTTACAGTTTCACTTTAACCAATGATTAAATAATTATAATAAGCAAACCATATCTATTAAATAATCGATTTAAATTCACAGAGAGCAGTGAAAGATCATAAAGTAAAAAGTTTATATAATTCTAATCATTAAAACAATAAAAAGAAGGCAGTTTTTTAAATAATAAAATTAAATTGACCAGTTGCACATTAATAATAAAAATAAACAATAAACTTTATAGGTACTGGCATCCAATTCAAGAACTACAGAACATATAGACAATCAGCCACATTCTTTAAGCAAATTGTTTAAAAAAAAAAAATAATTTAGCTGACTTAGTTAACTATATGAACGTTACCATTAGATACCAGTAAATTCCCTCAATGAGTTAATGATTTTCTAACAATTTGTATTATTAATGAGGTGATTAATTAAAAAACCTAACACAATCATTGAACATCAGTACCTATAGAAATGAGTTATGTCACTTAATAGTTACATATTAATTTATTTCAGGTCATGTATCTAATATTCAGGATTCTACGTCAAAATTACAAAGTGGATAAGAACTGGGAAAGAGGCAAGAATAAAAAATGAGGTAATTTTTATATAACCATCTCTAATTACTATAATAAAATAAGCAATAAAGTTATTTAAATTTATATTATACATTACATTTTTTTATTTTGTTATAATTAATTACTTTTGAAGCAACTAATATTTTAATAGTATGGATAAAAAACATATGGAATATTAATTAATTTTTACTTAATTTATTTTAGGTCTTCTGTCTAATATTCAGATTCTACATCGATGTTACCAAGTGGCTAAAGACTGGTAAAGGTCTGTCGATTAAATAAGAGGTAATTTGGTTCAGTATTTGAATAGTTATTAAAATATTTTGTGTTTTCAATGCTAATTCAAGTATTAATATATATGGTATATATATATACCATAGTTACCATAGTTGATTAAAACATTGTTTAAACAAAAAATAAGTCCTCCTCTTGAAGAATTTAACACCCCCAAATTGACTACATTTCAAATTTCATAATTATTAATCAGTTTGTGACACCATTGACAACAACACTTTACTAGTCGAATGTCCTCTTATTCATGATTAAGTTATATACATTGTTTAATAAATGAAATATTTATATAAGATTAATGTATTAATATAATGTTATATAATTTATCTTAGACTTTGAATGTAATCTTCATGATCCCACCTCTAAATCAGAAAGTGGACATCATCTGGAAATGATGTACGATATACAATTTAATTCCATAATTTTTATATAACTAACTATAATTGCTATAATAAAATAAACAATAAAGTTACTTAAATTGATATTAGATATATATGTTACATTTAATGTATTTTATTTTGTTATAATTAATTAATTTTTGCTTAATTTATTTTAGGTCTTCTGTCTAATATTCAGATTCTACATCGATGTTACTAAGTGGCTAAAGACTGGAAAAAGTCTGTGGATTAAATAAGAGGTAATTTGGTTCAGTATTTGAATAGTTATTAAAATATTTTGCTTTTTCAATGCTAATTCAAGTATTAATTCTGTTTAAATGAAATAATGAATTAAATTATGAAACCGTAAATATTAAAACATTATTTAAACAAAAAGTAAGTTCTCCTCTTGAATTGAATTTAACACCCCCAAATTGGGTACATTCCAAATTTCATTATTAATTATTAATCAGTTTGTGGCACCATTGACAATAACTTTTCTTGTCGAATACCCTCTTATTCATGATTAAGTTCTAAATACATTATTAAATAAATGTAAAATGAAATATTTATATAAGATTAATGTATAATAATTAATGTTATTTAATTGATTTTAGATTTTGAATGATCCCTCTTCTAAATCAGAAAGTGGACATCATCCGGGAAATGATGTACAATACACAATTTATTTCCATAATTTTATATGTAACCAATACATATTAGAACATATTTGAAACCTTTTGTAAGCTCTAAAGAGGTTCCACTTAAAATATAAATTTACATTCATCGATGAAAATAACACTTTGCATAATAATTCTTATTCGTATTGAAGTAAATGTGTCTAATTCAAAATTAATAATTTCAATAAAATACAATTGGTAATATTTTACGCTCGCAGCCCTTACCACTTTGTTCTTGACATGATAAACGTTGGAAAACGATCCAGAGCCCAACTGATGCAAAACTTCATAGTCCGAAAGGTGTAGTTGGTACTCCATGTTCTCGGTCAAATTCCAGACAATGTGTTTAATAACTTCTGGTTCGTGATCCTGTGGATAGCTGTTACTTCTTTTAATTTTACCACACACAATGTGATCGGGGTAACTTGCGATTACAATTTCTTCCGACCTATGCTGAAGGGGACAAAAACTGTTCAACTACTTGGTCTCCATACATTAACACAACTTGTTGACTGTTATGCACGGGCAAGACTTACTTTGACGAGAGACATGCGATTCTTAATGGCGTCAAAAATCGTACGTTAAAAATGTCTAAGATTAATAACACGGATAATGTGCAATTTTGAAACCGCAGCTTCTGTAATCAGAAACTAAATAATGAATTGGAAAATCAGAAACGTTTCTTAAGGCACTGTCGATTGGATTCACCTGAAATCTGGAGAAGCACAAGGCTGGAGCATGTACTCGTCAGAAGTTTGGGAAGCAAAGTGGCCTATGATCAGCAACAGCGAGTTCTATTTGAAATGGAGCGGTTGACTGTATGGTTGCCAACTAAATTCGGTGATAAACTAAAAAGCCTCAAGTCTGGGCGGCACATTCAAAATGATAACGTTTGTATTTATTTTGATTATTAATATGAGACTGAAAAATCATCCGCTGAAAACAATATTGTGCCAAAACTCGAAATTGAGAAAGTTTTTATCAAATTAGATTTTAAAAAGTAATCAAAACTCTCCCTGTAATTTATTAAGTTATTACACTGGTAATTAAAGAGGAATTTAAATTTGAAGGGGAGATCTTTAAAATTAAAATTATAATAAATTAATCCACGATTATTACAACATATTAATTATTCTTTTTCAGGGACGTTACTATGTATGTAATTCACTGAAGAATATCCCGTGAACGTTGAAGAGCCAGACCAGTATAATTTTTCCTCCTGTATTTTGCCATTTTATTAATAATTGAAAATAAATAAAATAAACAAACAAAAATATACTACAAAATTAAAAAAGGTTCTTCCCCGCTACTTTTTTAATTTACTTTGCAGTTTCACCACGTCTATTAAAAGGAAGGTAAGGCCCAGAGGAATGGTTCAAAATTTAAAATTGTAACATATTTCATAAATTGATTAAATTCCAATTCTCTCCAGTCAATATAAAAAATATATTTCAATAGACTATACGTTTTTTCGCCTTTTTGCTCTCACATTTTAAAAACGACGAAGATATTACTTTAAGCACACATGGCCATATAAATAGCACATTCAAATATATTTATGTTTTGAACCACTATTTAACAATATTTTTAATAGTAAAATTCCATTCTTAGTAAAATTTATATTATTTTCACACTTTCTGTGGGAAGAAAGAATCATTACACTCCAGAGAAGAGGGAAATAGTAATTAAAATATCTAAATATTGCTGACATAGCTAAAAATTTAAGATGCTCCTGAAAAATGGTTTGCAACGTTATTAACAAATATGGAACAACACACTCAATTGAAAATATAATAAGAAAACGACATAACAATTAAAAAAACAACTTTTATATGCAATTTGGAAGAAGCAGTAAACGTCTTCTAGACTAATAAAGAATGAATTAGTAGTATAGAAAAAAATATTCAAAAAAGACTAAAGTTTACTCAAAAATATATTAATTACCCTCCAGAATTTTTGCGAACAGTACTTTGAACTAATCCAAGTTCAATATAATAGAATCAGATGGTAAAGTCCTCCAAATAAAAATTTGGACCCTAGATACACTACAAAACTTTAAAGCACGATGAAGGAAACATTACGGTTTGGAGTACCTTTTCTTGTAATGGTATAGGACCAGTACAGAACATTATTAATATTATTAACAAATATAAAACATATCCACTTGAAAATATTATAAGAAATAAATTAACAAATAACCAACTCCTTTTGTAGACAGACAAACTGGAAGAATCAGTAAATGAAATCCTTTCTTGTCTTCTAGGCAAATAAAAAATGAATTAATTGAGTCACACAATATCTATGTAGATGTAATAAAGAAACCATTAATAACAAAAAAGAATATTCAAATAAGATTAAAGTTTGACAAAAATATATTAATTATCCTCCAGAATTTTGCTGAAGAGTTCTTTGCAGTGATTAATCAAATATCAATAGAACTAGACGTTCGAAATAAGAGTTTGGACCCTAGATACACTGCAAAAACTGAAGCACTGTGGAGGAAACATTCATTATAGTTTGGGGTTCCTTTTCTTGACATGTATAGGACCATTACAGAAAATTATTGGTAAAATGGATCGTTTCATGTTTAGCGATACCATAAGAGATGTAATGGAACCATTTGTCAACGATCCCTCAACTTACCAGTTACATGATTCCAAAATTGTTCAAAAATGGATAAAAGATGATAATGTTAAGTCCCTGAATGGCCAACTCAAAATCTGGATCTAAATCCAATTAACTTACGGAACTTATGCTATTTCTCTAGCCACAACTGTACATACACACTGACCAATTAAAACTTCAGGAAAGTGTGATAATAAAAATCAAATTTGATAAATATATTTTTATTAAATGTATATAGAATGACAAAGGAACAATTAATGATGATGATTTTATATGTACTCTTTGATAAATAAGAAGCAGATTTGACAGTTTCATGATTCAGCAGATATATATACGGGATTTATTCTTTAAAATTTCCATCGAATATCACAGATACTAAAATTGCTGCTCAACACTTATCGGATAATTTACTATAACTTTATAAAATCCATGTAAAATATTAATTACCCCATACACCTGCTTTACACTCGTAAACTTAAACAAAAAAAATTTAATACACAAATATTATCCAAATTGTCTATATAAGAATCTCTTTTCGTTGAGGCACTGTCTTCTATCACTGATCAAAAATGACAAATTATTATTATTGAAATTCATAGTTAAAAGATCAATCAATAAAAAAGTGTAATTACAGAAATACGATTCAATAAATGTAAATAATTATTTAAATAGCTGGCAAGTCGGTACAGACGGTACATATTAGCACTTCATACAGTCTCTCAGTCGCTTATGAAATGGTAATTCTGCAAAAAATTAACTTATCTCAATTCATTATTATATAAAGCAGAAATTAACTTTTTTGAATTACCACAATTGTTTCATATAAATCTGTGCATTGAAATTTATTAGTATAAAGTTAAAAATATGTACAATTTTAAAAATGATCGAAATATGATATGTACAGATAAGTCGTGGACGTATGCAGGGGGAATTATCCCCCTCCATACGGCCACGAGTATAACAGAATATGGTATAAAAATAAAATAATCTTTAAAATTAATGAAGAAAGTTAATATATGTTAAATATATACCCAGTTCACTAAAGAGTAAAATATGAGAAAACCAAGATTTTGAGAGAAATTATCCTTAATTTTAAAACCTAATATCAAATGTCTAATAAAAACTAAAACACAATAACAAATTTCTGGGACCTGGACTCTTTCCACACATTCCATCTTGGTGTTATATTAATGGGAGATCTAAATTCTGCACTACTAGTTAGTGAATAGGGTTTTTATGACACTATTTTTAAACCACTAAGTTTACTTAACAAAATAAATTTTAGAATAAAATGCATCTAAAATTATTTCAACTTCGTGTCCATTTGATAAATAAAAAGCACTCCACCAAAAATCAGTTGGTGCGTCGTTTAATCCTTCTTAAAGGACTTCCCCTCGAAGTGCCTGTGAGGCACATAGCCCCTGGTCTGTTCCAAGGGCACCTTCGTCGGCGGAGGGGCGTCTCCTACGCTGACGTACCCAGTCTTGGGCGTTTCGGGTGCGTGGGGCCACGCAAAATTCTTCATACTACTGATGGCGTCGGCAGCCTGCACGTAGTGGGGCATCTGCATCTCCTCAGTAGGGGTCGTGTTACTCATCAAGTCGGCGACAACGTCCTTCGGTGCACCCATTGTCGTGACGACGTAGCCGGACTTCGGGCTGGGCTGCACCTCCGGCATGGTTAACAGATTCTTCATCATCAGGTCGCTGCTGATGAGCGGCGTGCTGGGCGTCGAACCTATCGGCGACGTTTTCACCTCCATTGCCTTGTCGAGGGGCACGTAAGGGGACTCCTCCTTCTTGGGCAAGGGCTCGCCGACTTTGCAGTAACTGCTTGACGACACGGCCGGCTTGGCCGCCCAGCCCGTTGCGTTCTCTGGCAACACGTAACCTGACGAAGCTAAAAATATGTCATTTATACCTTGTAACACTCAATAAAATGTCGAAATTTACCTTTAGTTGGGAAGTTACGCTTCCTCAACGAATTCTGAGCGGCTTCCTCGTTATCCTTCTGATCAGTTCCAGAGTCGGCGCTGGAAATGTGAGCGGATTCTAAAGACGACGTGACACTTTCGTGGGCTGAGCTGCAGCCGCTTGTGTCTGCGCTGATTGGAGTGTTCTCCTTGATTTTCGACAGGAGCATCTCCTCGTCGGCCGGCTTCGGTGGGAACCTGGTGTGTTCCTCCGGATGCTTTCCGGACTGCCAGGGCACCAAGTCGTTTTGGACGACCGGAGCCAATCCAGGTGGCAACTTCACCTCCACATTTTTCATTACTATTATTTTCACATATCCCCTAAAAAATATTTGTTAATATACAATGACGCACCTAATTAATAGTAATTGCTTACCATCTGACTAAATATAACATGGAAAATAAGGCGAATACAATAACGACAATAATTATGTATATAAAGTAGTTCCCCTTGACTTGGCAATAAGTTTCGAGTGGTTTGCTCCAAGGCCCTTTGACCGCAGTATTGTTAATAATATTTACAGCTCTGACAGACACCAAATACGCGTCGTAGTCCTGACAATTGCTGAAGTTATACTGACGACCTGTTAATTTATTTAATTAATTATTAATACATCCAAACAAATTTATTTATGTAACTTACTAGTCACGTTTACTATGTTCTCGTAGTCGTCCGCTTTTTTCTTCAATTTTACTTCATAATACTCATTTTTGCCTCTTGGAGGGATAGGTTCACCCCAAATTATGGAAGTGTATGAGTGATTTTGGAACGTCATTACTGGTTTGTCTTCAATGTCTCCGGGAACTGAAAATGAACAAATATTGGTATATTTACTTATAAAATACTTATAAATTATATCAAATATTAACTCTAAAAACTTGAACAATTATAGAGATATTAAGAATGCAAAAGATTAAAAACAAATTAATATTTGTAATCAAATGAAAAATTAGTACCTAAATTATATAAGGAAGAAACAAGAAATTTCAAAAATTATAAAAGAAATATTAATTTAAGGCCAGATTAAGGATTAATAATCAATTAATATCTGAAATCAAATGAAAAATTAAAACTAAAATACAAATGGGAGAAACAAGAATTTTTGAAAAATTTAAAAATATTAATTATGAATTATAGATATCGAAAAGCGTTTGATTCTCTAAATTTTGAGAGAAACATCAAGAATGACAGAGACAGGAAATCTCCCACTACGTGGCCACCACTATATATATATACTTTTCCTGTCTCTGTCGTGCATGATGTCTCATCCAAGATTCAGACGGATCAAACGCTTTTCATTATGTATACAGTAATTAAAAATATTATGGTCCCTAAAATAATTATTTATAAAATTATTATTAAGGGCAGATTAAGGATTAATAATAAATTAATATCTGTAATCAAATGAAAAATTAATTCAAGAATTTTTGTAAAGTTTAAAAAGAAATATTAATTATGAAGTAAGAAAATACTTCATAATTAAGTAAAAATATATAAGTAGATATAAAAATGTATGTGATTAACTGTACTTACTTCCCATCTCTGTAATCACATTTACGTAACGAGACACTGTGGAACACTGAACCGTACAAGCACTCACAGCTATACTGAAGTTCTTGTAACTCTCCAGATTAGTAAACTAAAAAAAAATTGTGATGTTATCCATATCCAAAATTCGTATTAAAATCAATAACTTACATTAAACGAAGTCACAGATGATTGTACATCGACTGTCTTGTTGTTGAGTGAAACGTGGTAATACTTGAGTTTACCGTTGGTCGTCAATGGATCAGGTTCCGTCCAGTTAATGGATATAGACGAATTGGTAACTTCTAGTACTTTAACATACGGAGAGAATTTTGGTGCAGCCTCCAGTGTCGTGTTGTACAGAGGCATTTCGTTTTGTAACAATTTCTCGTCGCCAGATTGGAGGTACACATTCACCTTGTAGGTTGTGTACGGCATCAAATTAACTAGCTGGGCAGAAGTATGTGTATTGTTGAAGACCATGTGCTTCAGAGTCTCGTTTTCCGGTTCTGGAATAAGGACAAATAAAAAATAACAGACTGGTTTATCAGATTCAACATTTGAATTGAAAAATAGAAGAAAGTTAAAGTAAATTAACGTAATATATTGAATTTGGGTTGTTTACCTTTACATTCTTGTAACATGGGCGACTTGATTGGGCAGTATTCGATAACGTAGGTCTCGTTCCCGTCGTTCAGGCTACCGCATCCCCACAACCACTTAACGCCCATCCAGGTGTCGCCCAACCTATCGAAGTATATGCCGGTCAGCTTCGGCCTGCCCGTAGACAGGACGGTACAGTCCGCCCACACCATGCCGCTGCTACTGTTCCATGTGTTGGCAGAGATGGCCATCTGATAGATTTTACTGCTCTCCAGGGTTATTTCGTACGCTTCATTAGTAGGCGGTATCATCTTCCACTGCAGGTCACCGGTACACTGATAAGGACGATCGCGTTCGTCCTTGCACCAGAATATCGTGTAGCTGATCAGCTCCTGTCCCGGGGCCAAAACGGGCCTCTTCCACTTAAGCTTGTACCTCCCGTCGTTCAGTTCACTCTTGGTGAAATCAGTAGGCTTCTTGACACCTGCAAATCAATCAAAAAGTGTGACGGGTGCATTTAAAAACTATAGGTCAGCGACTTACGATCCTTCAGTTTTGGTATGTACAACGTGGAATTGTTCTTGGAAAAGCCGTCCGAATTCTGGGACCATATGTAGAACGTGTAGCTGCGGTCGCTCGACAAGTTCTTAGAATGGAAATAGTGTTTGGTTGTTGTGTGATTAATCGAAACCTCCGGCGACGTGACGACATAATTGAATTTGTCTCCGTTTCTGTATGCGTCCTTAACGCTGCCCCAGTACATATAGAAATCGGAGCCTGACATGTCGAAACCGCCGACGTTGGTTGCTGGAGGTTCTCTCGGCACTGAAATTAAATTGTATTATGTAAAAATCTAATAAATCTCGCCAGTTAATTAGTACAAATCATTTTTGTAGAAAGATGAAGACAGGAAATGTTGTGCTTAACAAAACAGGCTTAAAAATGTTGAAGTTTATGGGTTATACATTTTTTAGAGTTACTTTAAAGGAAAATGTCAAAAACAAATTGATTTTTAACTGTAAATACCTTAACTCGTGTTTCTTTAATGAATGAGGAAGTCTAAATAATTTCAAATGAAATATATGTAGTAAAACAGGCTTAAAAATATTGAAGTTTAGATGTTATTTAAAATTATATAGACATTTTTAAGTTACTTCAAAAGGAATGTCAAAAATGAATTGATTTTTAACTGTAAAGTACATTGAGAAATATGTGAATTTAATCACAAATTACATTAAGAAAAATATTTAACATAGTTTTTTCATTGGATTTGGACGATTATTTAAAAAAAAATTAAATCTGAATACAATTTGCATTTTAAAAAATCATTTTTTGTACGTGTTTTTTGTTAAGTGTGAATTCCTAATCAATATCGATTCAAAGACAAATAAAAATACAAATATTGAAATGTATAGGTGAGTAACAGGTTTTTTCAACGTGATAAAATATAAATAAATTTTATCATATTTATTTAAAAATATTAGGCAACAAAGACAAGATAACTAAAAATGGCAACATAGATTACTATGTTTTTCTACCCAAACATTTACTCACTTCTAGAATTTATACCAATTTCGATAAACAGCTATTTAATTTAATTATAATTAAGCGTCATTATCCAATAAAGAATTCCGGACAAAATTTGTTTCCTAGAGTAACTTAAATTGGAATCAAAATTTCTTTATAAATAACACAAAATTGACCCTATATTTACTAATGGCGTCTACATAGGCAGTCTAATTTAAAAACTTTGTAAATGAAGTAATTAGGAAATTTAATTACCTCTAATTTTAATTAAATAACTTTTCAATTGTCTGGCTAATTTTCAATTGATTTTTAACACCTTTTTCCATGTCTATACTTTGACAAAACTGTTATAATTCGTTGTTTGACTTGATTTTCAACACCTAATTACAAACTAGTCTAGTTTTAATGATAAAAATTTTTAATTTATATTTATTCAATAAGTGGATTATATAAGAAAAATAATTAATTATATAAAAATATTCAAAATTTATAATAGTAATAATTAAAATTGACTCTTTTAGTTGTTTTGGCAATTTATTATTGAAAAATATAAATTAAAAATATTTAGAAAATTATTTTAAACAAAATCTGTGCTAATTTATAGTAGGTGACCTAACTAGACATATTGTATAAATTAATATAAATAAATATGAGTAAAAAATTACTTGATTAAAGCAATCTAAATCTATATTTATAGACTGAAAATAGTTAAATTAATTTTATTACTCTAATCGTCACCTTAAAACTGTATTAATTAACCTTAAAAAGTAATTAACAAAAAATGGTACTTACAAGTACTTGCAGTACGTTGAGTGAACGAAGCGTTGCGGGACCACATCGACTCGTCGTTTGGATCCGCAGCGGCGGACCTCAAAGACACCCGGACGTCGCACATGGAGTGAGGATACGGAATGCCGGTCAGGTTGAAGGTCTTCCAATGTTCCTTGGGGTTGGTCGTTATAAGGGTGCCGAACGTCCAACTAGTCGGTGCGAAGTCGCATTGGTAGAGCACCCTGTGGTGAATGCCGCACTCCAAATTGCGCATGGTCTCCGGTATCGACCAGTTCATCATGATGGACGTCGTCGTGACCGACAGCACGGTCAAACGCACCGGAGGATTCGGAATAACTGCGGAAACACGGTTAGTACTCTGCTTATGGTCGGACGAATGGGTTTTGTTTTACCTCTGGCGAAGTGATCGATTGTGAAGTTCTGATTCCACGAGCCGAATTCATTCGACATGTTCAGTTTGAAGCTGTAATTTTCGTAGCCCAGTCTGTAGTACGGTTGGGTCGATGAGCTGAGGAAGATTGACCTCTTCGTTCCGTTCTTTTGGATAGACGTGTTGTAGATGAATGAATTGAATTTCATGGATATGGATTCTTGGCTTGGCACGTAGGTCATTGGAGCCGTCCATGTACAGGTGAAATTGTCGAAATTGTAACCGATGCATTGAAAATCGGTGACGTTGCTTGGAGCCACTGCAAAATGTGAATTTAATTAATATAGGTATTGATAAAGATAATTTTAGGTTTTTGGTTACTAATTTACTTAGATAAATTTTTACATTATATTATTTGAAAAGTTTCTTGTTGCTTTTTATAATTATAATAATTATATAACATTTTTTGGGTTAAATATGGTGTGTGGAAGTGTATTGATAACTGTCTGAAATGAATTAATCAAAGTATACAGTGGTGACCAAAGAAATAGGAACGTTTCATAAGATATTTAATAGAGGGATTTAATTAAAATTTTGTCGTCAGTAATATGTGATTGCGCAGCACAAAGTCCGGATCTAAATCCAATTAAAAACTTATGGAACAACATGAAGTCTCGATTAAAACACCAAAAATCATCAAATTTAGATGATTTGTGTTATTAATTTAAAACGACCGTAGATATCTCGTTGAAGTGTTGATTTAAATACAACATAAATAATTATAGAAAGAATATATGGTAGTATAATTATTTTAAACAAAATATAAAATATTTTGATTGCCAATTAAGAATAAACACCACTGTCCAGATCTCTCTTCACGACCATCATTTATTTTACATAATAAATGATTTAATTCTGAAGAGAAGGTCAAAACTGAGGTTGATCTGTTTCTTTAGTTTTAAAAACTCAGATATTTTGATGGTGGCATTAAAAAATTTATTGTAATGATGATTATTGTTAAGTTTTCCAGTACCTAATATCATTTGACTTACCTCCAACAGTAACTGAGTTCAAACATATAAGCGACCCCTTTTCCTTATTTTTCCCAGTGAGAAAACAACTATACATGTCATCTTTGGTGGCAGGGGCATTCTCTATGATGAGTTGTATGCTTCTGTCGCTAATTTTTGTTACCTGTAAATAAAGATCATTTTAATTATGGTACGTAGAAATTGACTAGTATACTTACTAGGTCATCATCAAGTACAGATTTATTTCTTCTGAACACAAGTCTTTCATCGCTGTATAACGTACGGTTGATGGTACATGTTATATTTAAAGTAGATCCACGTTCAATTATTATATCACCTTGGGGATAGGTGTCTGTAAAAATAAAGAACAAAATTAATACAAATAATTTTTTGGATTGTAAATTACTTACATCCAATCGTTGATTGTATAGCTTTGCATTTGGGAAAATGTGACCCATAAGTGACGCCCAATAAAACTGTTGTTATAAATAAATACTGGACAATATGCCCCATATTGTCTTCAGTTGTTAGGTAATCTGGAACCAACAAATAATTATTAGTTATTGTTGTGTATTTTATTATTACAACCAAATTAGAAGAATTTAGAAGTGAATCGATGCACTGTAATGAACTCACTGAAAACGTCCACACGTCTATTTAAGAAATTATCAATTTTTTATTTTCATTGCTTAATAAAATTGATAGTGAAATTGTTCTGGGAATGTAGAAATGTAGTAAATTAAATCGCACAATTAATTCAATTGAAAAAGATAGTATGGTCATTTAAGTGTTAAAAATACAACATGTTTGTCAATCGTTTCGAAACTTCTAAGAAAATTATATTGGTACTCTCACAATAATAATTTAGGAAAATTTCTGGGAAAATACCAAAGATGTATAATCAACACTTTTAAGTTCAAGCATTCAGGATTAAATAATGCATAATGTCATTAATCTTTGGTAAAGAGTGATTTATGCAATTTATAGCCAAAGACAATAAACAAACAGTAAGTGTTAATATGAAAGCAAATAAAAATGTTCTTGGAACATTTTATCTGGCTCTTAGTTTAACAATCTATCTGGAAAATTATTGTGTAAACTTTGAGTAAAATGTGAACGTTTTTTTTATTCAACAGAAAGAACGAAACAAAGTTTAAACTTCTCTAATTGAATGGACATTAACTTTTCACCACCATCTAAAGAACCTGAAGAGTGATTTATGCAATTTATACCCAAAGACAATAAACAAACAGTAAGTGTTAATATGAAAGCAAATAAAAATGTTCTTGGAACATTTTATCTGCCTCTCAGCTTAACAATCTATCTGGAAAATCATTTTGTAAACTTTGCGTAAAATTTGAACGTTTTTCTCATTCAACAGAAAGGAAGAAACTAAGTTTAAACTTATTGAATTAAATGGACATTTATTTTTTTAGCACTATCTAAAGAACCTTTGAAATTTTGCATAGATTGTTGAATTATTTTTTCATTGCAATTAAGTGATAAAACAATTAATCAAAATTTAAAACCCCAAGCCAAGGATTCATTGAAAATAGATACTGTGAACACTAGTACAAATATTATTGTGCAAATTTTGCCATGTGTTTCAAGTTGACAGATTTTTAAATGGTCACTGGTAACTAGATAAAAGAATAAAACAGTACCATACAAAAAATCTATGAGTTTTTGGAAAAATTCCTGTGGAAACAGAATAATTAAACAAATTGTTATATATTTTTGAAAATTTGTTGTGTAAATTTGACTTTAACGACTAGTTTATTTAATTGTTTACTGAAGCAGTGTAAATAACCCATTATTCTCATATAGTACAAAGATACTTTCTTGAAACTATAAATCTCAACTTTCTTTTGAACTGTGAAAATAGTAAACTAAACTATTTAAGCTTCTTAGAAGTAACAACAATCTATTAAAAAATCATCAATTTAGGAATACCAGTAAGTAATTAGATATACATCAAAGCTTGAGTAAAATATGGAACAGATATCAGAGTAAAGCAAGAACTATTAACATAACACATGTATGTAATCTAGGTGTTAACACAAAGACATATTATAATACAATTATCAGCTCACATTTATTTCTAAAACTGAAGTACTTAGGTTATATTAATTGTAGTATTTAATAGAACATTGATATAATTATGAGGTAAAAACCTTTCACAATTGTTTTACCAATAATGCTGACGTATTTTGTGTTACTTCTGTGATCATAAGATAAAACTTCTAAAGAACCAGATTTAGAAATATAGTTAGAATAAAAATATACTGAATAATCATCGTGCACATTTCAATTATCTCATTTGCGAAAGCGTAAATAAATAAATATTATTGAAACTTATTGTAAATCGATGTGATAAACGGTCTATTTTTAAAATAACTACAATAAACGAATATTTCTGAGTCAGTATCAGCCAAATTTAACACGAGAATTCTTAGAACAATGAAATTATTGAAATTTTCACTTTTACTAAACACAAATCAATGGACGTAAGCGTTTATCAAATTTTTATCGTGGCTATTAAAATTATATTATTAATTTATGGTTTGCCATAAATAAAGAGATTGATAATATTTAACTGTACGTTTCAGTGAAATAAATTTTTGATAACTAAACTATAGAAGGTCATAAATGTGTCATATGATGTTGACAATTTTTTGAATTTTTCACAATATTCAAAGGACTCGAGAAAAATGTTTTTATTACTACTAAGATATGTTTTAGGTCTCTACTCAAAAAATTATTTTACTCAACTAAATCTGACATAGTAAATTTAATTTTTGTAGTAGAAAATACACCAAATTGTTTTTTAAAAATAATTAAGAATAGTAAATAAATTAATAAATTAAGAATAGTAGATTTATTTTCAAAACCTTTATTGACCATAAATATTAGCCATTTAAAGTACTTTTATTTATTTATTTTACCCAATTTTTATTGGTAGAAGAAACCTCAAACTAGTTTTTTACACAAAAAATTAAACATAGTAAAACATTAATTTAAAGCAAACCCTTATTTCACATAAACATGAAATATTTAACACTGTTATTATTAAAATAACATAAAAAAAAGGAAATTAACAAATATTCTGCCACTCTTACTATGTACTCCAAATGTTTTTTAACTAATGTAAAAAATATTTATACGAGTGTTCAATTTTTATCAATAGAAAAAATCTCAAACAGGTTTTTTAAACAAAAAATTAAGTTAAACACAGTAAAAACACTGATTTGAAGCAGATATTTTTCAACAGTTTGACCCTTATTTACTATAAACATTAAATATTCAACTTCATAAAAAAAAGGAAATTAACTAATTAATTTTAACCAATGTAAAAAATATTTATATGGCTATTTATTGATAGAAGAAATTTCAAACTGGTTTTCTAAACAAAAAAATAAATTAAACAAAGTAAAAATATTGATTTGAAGCAGAGATTTTTCAACAATTTTATTACTATTTTAATCAATGTAAATAATATTTATATATTTACCCAATTTACATTGGTACAAAAAATCTCAAACTGGTTTTTTAAACAAAAAAATAAGTTAACCACAGTTAAAATATTGGTTTAAAGCAGAAATTTTTCAAAAGTTAAATATTTAATAATGTTATACTTAAAACATCATACAAAAAGAAAATTAACAAATATTCACTTGTCTGCTACCCAATTTTTATTGGTACTGTTTTTTTAAACAAAAAATAAGTTAAACACAGTAAAAACATTGATTTGGAGCAGAGATTTTTTTTACCATAAACATTAAATATTTAACATTATAACTCTTAAAACATCAAAAAAAGGATATTAACAAATATTCACTTGTGTACCACCCCTCTTATGTCCCCTACATGTTTTACTGCTATTTTAACCATTTTATTTTTAAATCACATATACATTTTTTACCGTTATAGAAGGTTCGACCAATTTGCTTACATTTAATGAATGAAGTCGATGGTGAAAAGTGAAACTGATTCCAAAACTGTTTATCATAATAATTTGGGCTCATAGTATTGAATGTATTCTTGCATAATACATATAAAATACAATTTTGTTAGTAATGTTTTAAATTTTATTGACTTTCCACCAGCTCCAAGAACATGCATGAACACAATTTTAAAACTACTTCGTTTAATTATTTCAATTAACAATTGAATTTATTGAACTTTTTGTGAAGGTTTATTAATAATAAGGATGTAAATGGCATGCATTTGAATAACATAACATACTGATAACCTCTAACCTTAATATATCGTAGGTACATATGTGCTGTTCATTGAAACTTATTAAAAGTGAACTATATCAGAGATTTTATGTTTTATAAGCCAGTACAGTGCATTGAAATCGAATATATGGACACAAGCCCCCACTATTTAGTCTAAAGACTTTGGTTGTTGTATTGTTATGTGATGTTCGGACAATAACAGTAAATTTAATAAAGAAGCCTTTTGAAATTGAATATTGTGTGCTTATTTTTAACACTATAAGTGATTCGGTAATACTGCGTTTATGATTACCAAGAAACGAAATGATTTAGGTATTAATAGAACTCTTCTGGGGAATAATAAACATTCAGAGAAAAGTTTATCCTTACAACAATAGTGGCTAGTTTATGTTCAAATGTTATTGGTATTGTCCATATTGATGGTAAAATTAAATGAATTAATAAAAATAAACAAAAAAAAATTGCCAATCTAATATTATATTAAATGTCTAACAATAACAAACATTCTTGGTGTGAAATAGCAACATCCGTGAAAATTCAATTTCGGACGTTTCCTCAGTTTCAGAGCATACGGTGAAAAGCAAAAATAGTGTTAGTTCTAAGAAAAAATACGAAATAACATACTTATGATGCACCATTCTCAAAACCGAATACTAGGAATTGATAATACGTATGCGTTCATAGACTTTAGCTGTTATTGGAAAGTTTTCGATCTCATCACGGTCCCAATCACCAATCACTAGTGCCCGCACTTATCAATTTCACTTCACTACACCTGAAACATTCCGTTTAGCACATTTTCTTTGAGTTATCCAGTTTTTTAACACAATATTTCGACTTCATTTTAGGTGCTATTTACGCTCAGTGATGGAAGGTGTTGTGTTATGAATCGCAGATGGCGCCACGCACGGATCCACGGATACCATAGACCGAAGGTGACAATAGATTGGTGGGCCCGTAACGCCGAAACTGGCTATCGTAACCGCAACGAACAGATTTCTCGGATTCGGCGCTTCCGAGATGGATTTTCTTGTTAAGTAATTTACGTAATTGACCCTGTTTTTTTTCGCGTTGACGCGGGGGAATTTCTTAATGGCGAATAATCGAGTTGGCTGTGACAATATTACAACAAAACAAAAGATACTTATGTATCTATATTAATTGATTTGTATATAAAATTATTTATTATTAATGTTCTGTAATCTTTTGTTGCTACTATTGTTACCTTAATGTAAGACACTCATTTTAAGATGCACATTTAAATGTAAACTTTATATTTTCGAAAGAATTTTCTGGATGTTACAAGCAATATTTTCGTTTATTTTTGCAAAAATTCACATATACAAAATCAATAGTGGTTTTTAATTTATTATTTATGACGACTAAAGCGTTCTGTAACACAATTTCATAATTTGTTGCACGTTAAATTATTATAAATTAATATGTAACATGCCAGAGCTATCTAGTGCACAAATCCAGAAACAGAACACATTGATAAAAATAAACATAGATTAGAAAATAAACTACTTGATTTACTTGCCTATGTATTAAAATTTTCTTAATTCAAATTCCATTTTTCTTATTATTATTATTATTATTATTATTATTAATAATATTCAAGAATCAATCTCAAGTTAATATGGAATTTTCAAAAAGTATTAATACTAAATAAAGTTATCACCGATAGTTTATAATTACAGTAGTGGCCATTATTATGGCAACTTTTCAAAATGTTAAATATTTTAACATAACTCTTTTATTTAATATCAACTGTTAAAATAATATTAATTTCCTATTGTTGTTTTATACAGTTTTGTAAAAACTACTTATTTTTATTCTATAATATGTTACATATATTTTTCTCTATTGTGCTGGACATAAATATAGTAACTTTAATTTTAAAAAGGATTTTTAATGGTTAAATCTGAATTATTTAATTTTACAATAACATCTTATATAATGTTC
Source organism: Aethina tumida (assembly GCF_024364675.1). Classification (NCBI taxonomy): domain Eukaryota; kingdom Metazoa; phylum Arthropoda; class Insecta; order Coleoptera; family Nitidulidae; genus Aethina; species Aethina tumida. Next base: position 10,046,612 of record NC_065435.1, on the reverse strand, counting down.
CTTTTGTTTCATAATTTTGACCCTTCCCCGTGGCATAGACTCATCCATTTTCTGAATATACGACAAATCTTTATTCCTTCAAGCTTCTTGAATTGCTACGATGAGTTCTTTTAAATATGTAAAATTTTTATATTGAATATATAAGCGTGATCGTCCATGTTTTCTATAGGGTTGATGTTTGAAGATTGGGACGGCCAAGACAAAAATCGATTCTTTGGTATTTTAACCAATCACAATTTTGGGTTTGTGTCTGCAATGGTTTTCATGTTGAAACACATTTATTAAGAGCATCATTTCTTCAATATGTGGAAGCAAATTGTTCTTTAATATATCGCTGTACATAAGTCTAAGAGGATCTACGCCAGAAGAATTGAAGCATACCCATAGCACTGGATCACCACCATGTGGATATAACAAACTTTTTGTGTAGTTTTCTCCTTGTAGAATGTTTAACATAATCATAACCATCATTTTTTTTATAAATTAAACTTAGATTCGTCACTAAAAACTACTCCTCCTCATTGATCTGTGATATTGTGAATGTTTTCCTAAGCAAGTCAATATTGGACTCATATTTTTGGTAGAAACCAAGGTTTTTTCTTGTAGGTTTGGGGTTAAACGAACCCCCATCCACTAACCATCTTGTCACAGCTCTTGAACTAATTTAAGCAAGACCCACTTCCTCCAGGTTGGTTTTAATTTCAGTTGACGATAAGATAGGATTGGTTTTTGACATCGAATTACCCAGTTATGAATGTTTTTTCAAGTTTTTCGAAAATATTTTCACAGCTACTTCTTGGTCAGTTCCTCTAAATTTTTTAATAATACTGAAAACGATTGACTTATTTAGGCGTAAACTCTTAGCCATCTCTTCTTGTTTCTCTCGGTCTTTGTAAAGCTGATTTATAATTTTTCTTACAGTTTCACTTCGACCAATAATTAAATAATTATAATAAGCAAAAGGCCGTTATTAAATAATCGGTTTAAATTCACAGAGAGCAATTCAAAACAACAAAGTAAAAAGTTTTGGTCAGCTTCTCTAAAATTTATATTAATACGATTATTTAACTGTAAATTTAGGTTTGAGGGGCTATAATTTCTTCAAGAGAATAAAGAACTATTAGTTTTCAGCACGCGGTATAAAACAAAATTAGTAAATTAATTTAATTAATATCACAGTTGGTTAAAGTTGCACTACTGTAGTCACCGCTATTTGTTTATAATAAATTTTATTACATCTTAGGTCATCTGACTGATCTGCTGTACAACGGATGAGTTTAAAAAAAATGATCAATTGGTATACTTATCATTATAATGATAAAAGAGTGATGATTTAGCACAAACCTGTTGCTAAGAATTACACACAATCTAAGGAATTCTGTATTATTCAGTCAAATGAATGATTTGAATTACAAGACGGTGCGGTGCGTTGATAAAATATTATTGATAAATATGGTTTATCAATATGTTTGTGTTTTTAGTTTCTGCATAAAAATTGATAACCACCAAAAACAACAACCATGGCTAGTTGTGGTTGATCAGATTGAAAGTTTTACATAATCACTTTTTAATAATAACATTTTTTTAAACTTTGATTGCCCGGATCACGAAAAACATTCATTTTTATCTCGTTTGAGCCTTTGATCTTGATAACGGTGTGTTTGCGTTTTAAACTAACGTCCAGGGTGAATAACAAACTTATTCTGGATCAAATATTATAAAAATTATAATAACTAAAATATGTTATCAAGTAAATACAGGGTATCAAATTTATTTAATGTTCTTTTATAGTTTTTTTATCATAACATTTCTACTTTTAAGCCTTTCTTAATTTACTTGGTTTTGAAATGAGAGTAATTGAACGAACAAGTGTCGTTTTTCATCTTCCAAAAATTACGACTCAGAATTTCGTCAGATTGAAACAAATTCAGTACCAAATTCGACATAAAATTTTCACAAATTTAAATGAACTCATTAGAGCAGTTCAAGAAGCTTGAAAGCATATAGACTCGTCGATGTCTATGCCACGGAAATGGAGCAAAATTATAAAACACAAATATAAATTAAATACATAGATTTAATCATTAGGACTCCCTTTCAAAATTAAAGTTGCTATATTTATGTCCATCTCTGACCATTACCGTATAAGTAATAGATGTTAGTTATGTGTATATTTAGGAATATATAGAATATATTAAATAAACTACGTGACTTAACTAAGAGAAGTCAAATTTAAAATTCAAAATAAGTTAATTGTTTAAACAAGATAAAATATTTTGCAGTTAATGGTATAAAATTGAATCACATCCTGTATTTAAATAAAATGGCATATGAAATTCAATAATATCGATTTGATAATGGTACATATGATTGCTAAACATATTTATCGAATATTTAATTAATCTTTCATACCATTATACATCACTTCGGTTGTGACTTAAGTAAGAAAATTTTATCACCATGAATAACGAGTTTATTATGCTATTTATAAATAGTGCGTTTATCGAGTATTTTTTTATCTTTTGTGTGTAGCTAAAAATCATCTGTTACATTCAATTTTTTATCATCTATTTGGATCATCAGCAGGTATTGTTAGTTGCAAATTATTGCATACACACAAATATATATTGCGCAACACGATCCAAAAAAGTTCTATTACTCGTTCGTTAACTGCATGATGTTAAATAAAAACAAATATTTTCTTGATATAAACGACCTGCAGATAATTTTTGACCTTCAAAGCTAAAAGGTGAACTGTGATACAAAATAAACCCCAACTTTGTGCGATAGATAGGCTCCAGGAAGGATGATGAGGAAATAAACAGATTTTTGAGTTATTGTATGGTTTTATTGGTGATCAAAAATGCAGTCAAGTCACATAGTAAAATATCGTCAAAATAAAATCAGATTTTAACTCCAGTAGTTTTTATTGGAAAATTAATATAATATAATATATTGTATAAAAGTTAAATGGAGCTTCAATACATGGTGTAACAAAACTACTTCTTCTTGGCAGCCTTTTCAGCGGCTTTTGTGACTTTGCCAGCGCCAGCATCCTTGAAGGAAACGCTCTTGATGACTCCTACGGCGACGGTTTGTCTCATGTCACGTACAGCGAAACGACCAAGTGGGGGGAATTCTTGGAATGATTCGACACACATGGGTTTGGTTGGTACCAAGTTGACGATGGCGGCATCACCAGACTTGATGGCCTTTGGATTTTCTTCGGTGGTCTTACCAGAACGACGGTCGACCTTCTCTTTGATTTCGGCGAATTTGCAAGCAATGTGGGCCGTGTGGCAATCCAATACTGGAGTGTAGCCGTTGGAGATTTGTCCGGGGTGGTTGAGGACAATGACTTGGGCAGTGAAGTCGGAAGCACCCTTGGGTGGGTTGTTCTTGGTGTCACCGGCGACGTAGCCACGACGCAATTCCTTGACGGAAACGTTCTTGACGTTGAAACCGACGTTGTCACCGGGCACGGCTTCGGCGAGGGCTTCGTGGTGCATCTCCACGGACTTAACTTCAGTGGTGAGGTTGGCTGGGGCGAACACCACAACCATACCTGGTTTCAGGACACCAGTTTCGACACGACCGACTGGTACTGTTCCGATACCACCGATTTTGTAGACATCCTGCAACAAACAACAGTTAGCACAATTCCAACATTTTTTAGTTAAGTCGTGTTACCTGAAGTGGAAGACGGAGGGGCTTGTCGGTAGGCCTGGTGGGTGGGAGGATGGCGTCCAAAGCTTCAATCAAGCATTTACCGTCAGCCTTGCCTTCTTTACGTTCAATGGCCCATCCCTTGAACCAAGGCATCTTGGTGGAAGCCTCCAACATGTTGTCTCCGTGCCATCCGGAGATGGGTACGAAAGCAACAGCGGCTGGGTTGTAACCGATCTTCTTGATGTAGGAGGATACTTCCTTCTTGATTTCCTCGAAACGGGCTTCGCTGTATGGTGGTTCGGTGGAGTCCATCTTGTTGACACCAACGATGAGTTGTTTGACACCGAGGGTGAAAGCAAGGAGGGCGTGCTCACGGGTTTGTCCGTTCTTGGAAATACCGGCTTCGAATTCACCAGTACCGGCGGCTACGATGAGTACAGCGCAATCAGCCTGAGATGTTCCGGTGATCATGTTCTTGATGAAATCTCTGTGTCCGGGAGCATCAATGATGGTGACATAGTATTTGGAGGTTTCGAACTTCCACAGGGCAATATCGATGGTGATACCACGTTCACGTTCGGCCTTCAATTTGTCAAGTACCCACGCGTATTTGAAGGAACCCTTTCCCATTTCCTGGGCTTCCTTCTCGAACTTCTCGATGGTACGTTTGTCGATACCACCGCATTTGTAGATCAAATGTCCGGTAGTGGTTGATTTACCGGAATCTACGTGTCCAATGACGACGATGTTAATATGAACCTTTTCTTTACCCATTTTGATACCTGGTAACAAAGAGCAAACCAATTAAAACGTTGTACACACATCACGTGGTGGACGGGTAATTTTCGAGGAATTTTCCAATTAACCGACATCAAAACGTCGAACGTGCAGCAACGAAAGTGAATTAATGACGCCGAAACAACAGGTGGATTGTGTTAGCATGGAGCCGATTTGCTGAAATCTCCTTAGTCCAATTGCACGCATCATACCAAACCCCGAACACTAAAACCAATTTAAAACAACCCGTTTACCAACCAACTAGGTTTATCCAGCACAAAAACCGAGGCATTCGCCGTATTTCACCGGTTAATAATTCCCAATAAGATTTCAGCATATGGCCGCCATTACACATTCGCACTGTACACGTGGTGAACCCGATTTACACCGTGAATTCTCGTAAATTACGCCAAATCGCGCTAAATAATAAACAAATTAATTAAATACTTACGGTTTGGAATAGATTAAATGCAACAGTTAAACAAAAGTACTTAAATTATAAGGAACACTGCGGTTTTATGAGAAACTATACACGGCAACCGCACCGGGCGACGAGCCAGTTAAAAAGGAAGAGAAACGAGTGAGTTCGTCTTTTCATTCCCCCCGTAGGCCGGCATCGGTGACGTCACCGGAAGATCTGCGCGCCATCTGGATTTTGAAAATGGGCGCGCACGCGGCCGCCGTTTTTTTTCTTCGTTGCGCCCCTATTTCGGCCAATGGAGTGACCCAAACCGCGGACGTGACGTCCGCCGACGTTTGGGGTTTGCGAAAAATTCGAATTTTTTCGTTTTGCAAAAATGTGGCGCGTTTCGACCGGCTTTCGGGACGGACCGGTGTCCGTGCACCACCACCGAATTAATTGCAAATCGTTTTCTGATTAATCGAATTCGAATTGGTTTTGGTTGGAAACAACGGACGTTCGTTCGATGCCGTTAAATTAAATGCAGCAACGGTTTAATGGGACTTTATAATCCGGAAAGCGAATTGAGAGGCAACACTGACCCAATTGGATTGTTTATTTTTTCGATGGGTTGTTCCCGTTTTGGTACACTTTCGTGTTTGTTTTTGTTTGTTGGGTCGTTTTTATGTTTGCATGATTTTCTTGAGTCGTGTGAATTGGGGAAAATCTTGAGTTTTCCTGAAGCACGTGTTGTACACGTGTTTTACTCAGGAGACATTTTCATATCTCATAAGTTTAATAACAGTTGTTGCTGTTACAATTTTTACCCCTCTAGCAATTTGTGAGCTGTCCAAGAATAATTTATTAGACAGGATAAAAGGAATTTACTATTAAATGTATGAAATATTCTGAGTCACCACCCACAACGACACCGTAAATCTTAATAAATAAAGATAAACGTACTCAAATACCCTTACATAAACATTATTATTTGTTGTTGAGTTATTTTCAAAAACTAAACCAAAAAATGTGTACTTGTATTTGTATATTTTTGATAACAACCTCTCAGGCCAACACACAGTACAATTGGTGGATACCCCACGTGCTCCTCTAAAATAGATACTTATTTTTAAATATTTTGTGTACAAATACACACTGTAACTATATATTATTATTTTATAGTCAGGGGTGCTTTATTTTTTAACTTCACGCCTTTAATTTGGCGAAGAATTAATATTAATATGTTAGTTCAGAAATAAACAGTTTTTATCACATTTATTTGAAGAAAAAAACAATCTAAAGTTATATATTTTTGCCAATTTTTAAGAACGACCAGTAAAATTTCCTGATTCTAAAAATAAATATGTTTATGTTCTTTTTAACAGATATTTAAACATGTATACTTAAAAATCAGGACACTATAATTAGTAAAGGAGTAAAATAAAAAATTTAATTGAGGAAAATTACCAATTTTTATAATATTTTGTGTTGCAGGAATGAATTTTAAGATGTGGATATTTATTTAATAAATGGGTGACAATTAATTTTGATTAAATAAGTATTTTATTGACTCATCAACACAATTAGTTAATTAAATTGGTACACTAAAATATACAACTATTATAGTAATAAAATTAATATTTATAGTAGTTAAACTTAATTTCATAAGTTACACAAAAAGTATAATAAATATTTATTCCAAGCAGTTATTAAAATATTTAAAAACAGGCCATTAATAATTCAAAAAAAAAAAAGAAAAAAATTTGTTAATTAAATTCGTTTTTAAATCCCAAATTTTCTTTCAAATATACAGAAGTGGTAAAAAAATTTGAATTATAAAAAATTGTGATACATATTCAGATCAAACACTTATTAATTAACATTGAGTAAACTAAAGTATTTCTTTACAACTAATAATTGATACAAATTGTATTTTAATGTACCTTACATTAGTTTTGAACATATTAATTTACCAATTACATTAACTCTTTGACCTTGCAAAAAATTGATCTGACTACATAAAAACACAATAATTATTTTTAAAACTTTATTATTTCATGTAAAAACATGCAAAAAGCACATTCCTCAGTGAAACCCACTAATGCAATTAATTTAGGCACCTGGTGCTGTTATAAAAATATGAATGTCGGGATATTCTTAATTTCTATTAATAGATTTGAGATCAATATGTAGATTTCATCAAGGAAATTGTTTGTTGTGTAGTTAAAAGAGATTGTAATGGACATTCAAGTAGTTAATATAGCAGTAAATATAAAAATACATAAAATATAATTAAATTTTGTTCGTATTGTAATTAAACAGTATTTTTATTTTGTATATTTTGAGAAAGTGAATTTTAATATATGGATGTTTATTTAATACAGCGGTGGGCAGAGAAATAGCACACATTACTGTTTATTATTAATTATGAAATGCTCTAATTAGTTGGAATCAAAATATTTTATATTTTATTTACACTGATTATACTATATTTTTTCGTTAATTATTCATTTTGTACTTGATTTTAAATAATTTCTGCTTAAATTAAACATTGAACAACATAAATGAGTAATGTGTCTGCCCACAGATTTTTATTTCCACAACTAATCAATTAATAATCACAATTCATCTAAATTTGATGGTTTGTGGTGTTTTAGTCGTTACTTATATCGTTCTTTAATTCTCCAATTGGATTTAGATCTGGACTTTGCGCTGGCCAATCGAGAATCTTAACATCTTTTATCCAATTTTGAACAACCTTAGAAGCATGCATAAAAATCCATGTAACTGGTAAATTATTATTGGCAAATGGATCAATTACCTCTCTCATGATATATCTTCTGTACATGAAACGGTACATTTTACCAATAATTTACTGTAATGATCCTATACTATGCCAAGAAGAGGAACCCCAAACCATAACGTTTCCTCCACCATGTTTCAATGTTTTTGTAGTGAATCTAGACTCCAAACTTTTATTTGGAGGACGACGAACGTATTGTTTAACATCTGATAATTTTCTATTGAAGATGAATTCATCACTTAAAGTACTCTTCAAAATTTTGGAGGATAATTAACATATTTTTGTTCAAACTTTAGTCTTGTTCGAATATTCTTTTTTGATACCAATTGTTTCTATACTGTTTACTCAGTCGACGTTTGATTGTTCTACTAGTCACTCTGATATTATATGACTCAATTAATTCATTTTTTATTTGCCTATAAAACAAGAAAGGATTTGTTTACTGATTTTTCCAGTTTGTTTATAAAAGGAGTTGTTTTTATTGTATTTTCAATTGAGTGTATTATTTCATTCAATTATTTTAATAATTTTATAGAAATTATTATTAATTTTTCTATTTTTGTTTATGATTTAGTTAAGTAAATTTTTATATATTAACATTTATATATTAAATTATATTATTATTAATTGATAATTTATTCACTTTTTCTAAGTTATCATATAGTCAAAGATATTTTTTATGAGTCTATAACTTGCTTTTGACTGAAGAGGAAACCAAAACAAAAGTCCAACTTTTCTTGAGTTTCAAGAACCTGACATTTTTGCTCCAGGCATGAATATGCAGATTATTGACTATAAGGATGATTATTTAGTTGATTATAAGTTAATTATTTACGTTATGTAAATTACATTTTCGGTGCCCAATATTATGATTGTCATAAATTAATATTTATGTGCATAAAATTTATTATTATTAAACCAAATTTTATTACCCACTTAACTCACAAAAGAAAAACTAATAAATATACAGGTCAATCTCAAGATAATTCAAAAATTGATCATAAAAATTATTATTTTATTGCAGTTATAATTATCCTTACCAAAAATACTTACTGACCCTTGTGTCCCTTTTCTTCAGGTATAATACCGCATAAAAACACAACAGTTATTTTAAAAACTTTATTGTTTCCAATAAAAATAAGTGTACAAAAACCTGCAGAAGGCACATTCCTTTGGTTTACTCTATGAAACCCAATAGTATAAATCACAACCAATGTATGCAATCAATTTAGGCACTTGGTGCAGTTATAAAAAATATGTCGGAATATCCTTAATTTCTGTTAATAGATTTGAGATCAAGATCGTCGATTTTATCAAGGGAATTATTTAGTATGTAGGTAAAAAAACATTATAATTACAACTTAAGTAGGTAAAAAAGAGTAATAAATATAAAAAAATTGCAAATTTCATATACGCCAAACAAATAGGCAAAATACATTCACACCAAACAAAAATCATAATTATCGAACCTAACTAAAAATAATTTACGGATATTTTTTGCTATAATAATTTATAACAATAGTAATGATAACGGATTTTAAAAAAAGCCTAGTCCTATTTTATAACACATGATAGTCACAGACAAATTTAATAACAGTGAATAATAAAATAGTACATATAAAACTTCATTCATTCATTCATCGTTTTGAGCATCAAAAAGTTTAACAACAATACAAATTTGTATAAATAAAATTCAGTACAGTTACTTTTGCCTGATGAGAACCGATTGATCAAGTAATAAAACCGTCTCGAAAACTTCAGTTAATTAATAATGGTTTTTTAAAACTATTATACTATAAATATTTAACAGCTTCCATTAATTTAAATATAAACTATTTACAAATATATAAAAACTCATCTTTTTTATTGCATTGTACTCTTAATTAATAACGAATACTCGTGTATTATAGACGTCAGACCAAAGTCGCCGTCGACCTACTTTTCGAACCTGATCCGCTCGAATTGTTATTTTCTATTTGATTCTGTTCCTTGTACCAGGCGTTCATCTCGGCCGAAAAATTATCCGATACTGTTATTTGGCTTAAGTTCAAACTGTTGTTGATGTTGCCGCTTGAGTTGTCCGGGCTTCCGATACTCATGTTGTTTGTACTGAAATGAAACATTCCATTTTATGTATCATATATACAAATTTTTATTTTTAAGTAATTTATTTATCATTTATTATGTAAAATATGTATTACAAACGGTTAAATTAATTTTGATATCACAAATAAATATATAAATTATAAGATTCCATATATGTTTAAAGTATTAATATAAATTTTAATTAATTTGAACATTTAAAAATGATTATTTATTTTAAATAATTAAATATATTATTGTTGTTGTTTCTCTTATACTTCTAATGAACTCTTGTAATAAGAAGTTTAGTAAAGAATACTAACTAATTGGCAGTTAACTTTTTATTTCCTAAGATATTTTCTATAAAAACATCGAAAAAAATTGAAGAATTTAAGACTCCAGTATTATTTAGTTACTACCATATTAATTCATTAATTTCTTCTGTACTTCCCCCAATAAATTCTATTTTACAATTTTTCATAAACTTTCTCAATTATCATAAAAATTTCAAGAAACTGAATACTTTAAAAGTTCTGTCTTACTTTGTTACCGGTGCAGTAAGTTGTTTAGTTTCTTTTATACTTCCAATGGACTCTCGTGGTAAGAAGTTCATTAAAAAGCTCTTACAGATTTATGGACATAAATCTGATAAGATCTAAACAACTTTTCATTAAGTTTCCAAGATATATTCTACAAAAATATTGAAATAGGCTGAGGAATTTAAGAGTCCAATATTATTTAATTACTACCATGTTAATTTATTAATTTCTTTTGTACTACCCCTTATAAATTCTAAATATTTTATTCCATAAACATTCTCGTCATTTTCCATAAAAATATCCAAAGACTGAAGAATTTAAAAGTTCTGTATTATTTTATTAGTGATGTAGTAAGTTATTTAGTTCTTTTTATACTTCCAATGGACTCTCGTGGTAAGAAGTTCAATAAAATGAAAAATGAGTTGAAAATTTCGAAAGACTGAAGAATTTAAAGGTTCTGTATTATTTTGTTAGTGGTGTTGTAAGTTATTTAATTTCTTTTATACTTCCAATGGACTTTCGTGGTAAGAAGTTCATTAAAAAGCTCTTACAGACTTATAGACATAAATCTGATAAGATAAACAACTTTTCATTAAGTTTCCAAGATATATTCTATAAAAATATTGAAATAGGGTGAGAAATTTAAGAGTCCAATATTATTTAATTACTACCATGTTAATTTATTAATTTCTTTTGTACCACTCCCTATAAACTCTAAATATTTTATTCCATAAACATTCTCGTCATTTTCCATAAAAATATCCAAAGACTGAAGAATTTAAAAGTTCTGTATTATTTTATTAGTGATGTAGTAAGTTATTTAGTTCTTTTTATACTTCCAATGGACTCTCGTGGTAAGAAGTTCAATAAAAAGCTCTTACAGACTTATGGACATAAATCTGATAAGATCTAAACAACTTTTCATTAAGTTTCCAAGATATATTCTATAAAAATATTGAAATAGGCTGAGGAATTTAAGAGTCCCATATTATTTAATTACTACCATGTTAATTTATTAATTTCTATGGTACTGCCCCCTATAAATTCTAAATATTTTATTCCATAAACATTTTCAACTCATTTTCCATAAAAATTTCGAAAGACTGAAGAATTTAAAGGTTCTGTATTATTTTGCTAGTGGTGTAGTAAGTTATTTAGTTTCTTTTATACTTCCAATGGACTCTCGTGGTAAGAAGTTCATTAAAAATTTCTTACAGACTTATAGACATAAATCTGATAAGATATAAACAACTTTTCATTAAGTTTCCCGAGATATCTTCTATAAAAATATCGAAATAAACTGAAGAATTTAAGAGTCCAGTATTATTTAGTTACTACCATATTAATTTATTAATTTCTTTTGTACCCTCGAATAAATTTTAAATATTTTATTTCGTAAACATTCTCAAGTCATTTTCCATAAAAATTTCGAAAGTCTGAAGAATTTAAAAGTTCTGTATTATTTTGTTAGTGATATAGTAAGTTATTTAGTTTCTTTTATACTTCCAATAGACTCCCGTGGTAAAAAGTTCATTAAGAAGTTCTAACAGACTTGTAGACATAAATTTGTTAAATTCTAAACAACTTTTTATTAAGTTTCTCAAGATATCTTCTATGCAAATATTGAAATAGGCTGAAGAATTTAAGAGTTCAGTATTATTTAGTTACTACCATGTTAATTTACTAATTTCTTTTGTACTCCCCTAATAAATTCTAAATATTTTATTCCATAAACATTTTCAAGTCATCTTCCATAAATATTTCGAAAGATTGAAGAATTTAAAAGTTCTGAATTATTTTGTTAGTGGTGTAATAAGTTGTTTAGTTTCTTTTATACTTCCAATGGACTCTCGTGATAAAAAGTACATTAAAATGGTTTAAAAGACTTCTAAACATAAATCTGATAAGTTTCTCGTGATACCTTGTATAAAAATATCGAAATAGACTGAAGAATTGAAGAATCCATCATTATTTAGTTACTATCATATAAAATTATTAATTAAAAAATATCAATTACCTGTTTCTGTAATGCGAGGGTTTGGCTGGCAAGTCAGGTTGGTAAATAGTCTTGTGCTCTTCAAACTGGTGACTCAGATTCTTCTGCGCCGTGCTGTCCTGGTGGTCTCTAACTTTAGAACCGTCACTTTCAGCTTTAACCGGCGACTTTTTATATTTCGTCGAGTATTTATAAAAGTCCGACATTTCGAAGGGCTTGGTCTCCTCGTAACCCTGCTGCACGACCGTACAGTTCTCCGGCACGTTATTATTGAACATCTCGATGTTGTTCTCGAGTATCCTGGGCGATTTGTTCGACTCCGCGGGTATTTCGAGGGGCGGTTTCGGGTTTAGTGGCGGCGGCACGTGGGGCTGCATGTACTTCTCATCCGGCGACAGTATCGTTTGCAGCGGTGGGTGCGGGATGGCGTTCGGCAGACTGGGCGGCATGGGGTAGGGCGGCGTGGGCGGCGGCGGCACTGGCGGCTGGTGGGCGTGGGGCGGGATCTGGGGGAGCATGCTGTGCGGCGAGGGCATCGACGAGTGCGGCGACGGCAGCGCCGAGTGCGGTGAGGCCATCGCCGAGTGGGCGGAGAGGGTGGACTGTGAGTGGGACAGCACCGAATGCGTTGGGGATATCGGCCCGTCCAGTGATGTTTCCACCCTGGAAAAAGAATATATTTTGTTGAATTATGCACATTATTTGATATATTTCCTCATTTTCCAACTTTAAAATTACATAGCAGCTCCTTATTAGGTTTTAAAGACACCAATTTACCATAAACTTGTTTAATATCCATCTTTTGAGGCATTATTTATTAGAATCTAGTCATAAATATAAAAGTTATGTAGGTGTTTCCATTCAAAATGGATGTTACATCGTTAAACATAAAAATTTAACACATACCACTCTTTTTCTTTGGGTTTCCTAGAGTTGTGATTGATTTCGCTGATACTGTGATTGTCACTGTTGCACGAGGAATTGTCATCGCTGGGACAAACACTGTCAACAATTGTCTGAGCCCCTACACTTCCCAAAGATTGGGTCCTGATTAACAGCCTGTTGTCCTGCCTTCTATTCACCATCTGCAATTAAAAGTCAATTGTTAAAAACACCATTTTTGACCCAACAAAATAAAACTACCTGAGAAGATTTGACCGACGCCGCCCTAACATGGTCCGTATACGAAGGCACGTTGGTCACCGACTTATTGTCGACAGGCGAGATCCTCTTGTATATCCTCCTATTTTTTCTCCTGTCCAAACTGCCAAAGCTGCAAACACACCACCATAAAATAAGCAACCTTTAATCGAATGATCAAAGTTCATTACCGCTTATCCTTCTCCCAGTTTGTGTTGTCCATGGTGGAGCACCAAATCATCTCACCGTTCTCCATGCTCCGCCAACAGCCGCCCAGACCTATAGTCTGTTCGTACTGCTGATGCGGCTGGATTTGATGGGGGTTTCGATAGGGTTGATCTAATGTCTGGTACTGCCTCACATTTGGTTGATTGTATGACTCACTTGCGAAACCTTTGTAGTTACTTGAATTCGGACTAGATTGTCTGTACATATGTGGATTGGACATGGTTTGGTTCATGTTTAAACTATATCTAACAAAGTCTTGCTGGTAATGAGAGGGATAATTGGATTGTTGTGGAGATCGTTGATGGAAACTGTGAGAGGATTGAAAATGAGGATTGTGTTGTAATTGTGGGCTGTGTTGCTGATAGTGTGGGCTGTATTGCGTTGGCAGGGTGGACATACTTTGTGGACTGTAATAGACGTTCAAACCCTCTCTTCGTTCTATATAATTCTGGTAGCCATTCAGACTTAGTCCGTACAAACCGGTGGTTATGGCGTCGTCTTGTCGATAGATTTTATTGTCTAAATACGAGGTATCCGAATTTCTGTACGAGTGGCGGGGAATAGAAGAGGAGTAACGAGTCTCAGGTGAGCTTTCCGAAGGTAAAGGCTTTAACGACCTTAAGCTTTGCCTTAAATCAGACTTCACAAATGGCTCACTTGTTGCCATGGTGTTTACTGATATGTTGTCATCTGAAAACATTACAAAATAGGTGCCTATAGCTATTTAACAGTTAATTCAACAATATTATGATTTAAAAATCAGCCAATACTATTTCATTATCATAAAATTAAAGACCCTATATTGGTAACCAGTTAAATATATTTTTATTAAGTAATAAACTGATACTTATTTTCCTTAAAGATATTTATTTGTAAAAATGGTGGTGACTAATTGCATTTTAAAATATATATGCTATAATATTAACAGCTGTGTTGTAACAAAAATATAATCTCAAAAAAAATCCTTGATGTCAATAACATGAATTATGACACAATTATTGTTCAAAATGTTTGTGATAAAATGCTATTTAGATATTTATCATATATTATATATATTTTGATACAAATTGCTGCTCCAATCATGGAGTATTTTAAAACAATCAAATTGCATAAATTGTTCAAAACATAAAAATAGCTTAAATATAATCTTCTATGATAATTTAAAACACTAACTACTAGTTTGACTAACTGGTAAATGGCACTAGTAAAAATAATTAACTAAATAAAAAGTTTTGTAGAAAATACAGGAATGAATATGAATGAATTATATTGAACAATTGAAAAGTCATTCCTCAAATTAAACTTAAGCAGATGTGACCTACCTTGCTCTGATACCCTAGATTTCTTTTTCTGTTTCATTTGTTGTTCACGTTCCTTTAAAGTAGCCAACTTCTCTCTCAATTGCTTCAGAATCTGAGTATAATTTTGATATTCACTAATGTGTTGCTTCTTGAGTGTCTAAAATACGACCTATTAGTTTGCAACAAACAATCACACCAGCCAAAGTACCTTAGACTTAAATGCCAAATCTCTCGCAGCATCGGCCAGCTGCATGTGAATTTGTATTTGAAGCTCCAGTCCAGGTATTGTTGAGTCATCTTGGTCAGCTATTTTAACAAAGTTGTCAGGTAACTGGTATGCAGTTCCAACTCTCCTTCGAATCATAGGCAATGACTCCCCAGGCTCTAAGGGCATTTCTGGGGGCATTATTCCCGTTAAATCCGCCTCCTAAAACGTTACAGTGTTACTTACTGTCGTAAATACAATGAGTGTGTATCACTTACTTGAGTACATAGTTCTCGGAGTTCCTTAATTTTTTTGTCCAATGCTTCCTCCAAACTTTTCTTTTTCTCCTGGAGAGCCGCCAATCTTTCACTGTTTGGGTTGCTTGTGGCCCCCATTTTTTGTACTTTATCCTCTTTGTCTACACCCACACCATCTTCTAAAATTTCAGTTTAAATATCCATGTAAATACAGCTAGTTGTTGTGATTAGCTTACCCATTATTATTGGACTCGCCTTATTTCAGCAAAATTACATAGTTCGTAATGAGTCAGTAGTGTGTGGTTATCGATAAAGTATTTACATTTTTATTAATTTTAATAACAGATAACTGATAAAATAATTGTTGATAATATCACTTTTTTATTGGTGTGTTGTCTTCATTCTACAATTAGCTGTGTCTCAGATTACGTTTTTAACGAATTGTTGTTGTTGACGTCCCACAATTTAGCCCTTATAAAACGACCCATGCAAGTAGATAAAGCAGGGTAAAGAATATAAATTGACGGCAATGCCAATTTTGTTATATTAATGCGTTGATAATTAAATAATTTGATTTTCAGATTTATCGGTATCGTTGACACCGCAATGTGCCAACAAAAATCCCGTTAAACTCACGCAACCAAAAGTCACTAGCCTCTTAGATAATTAGATAAACATAACCTAACTTTATATGCATAATAGTTTATTATTATCTGCAGATGTTGGGCTTAACAGATTTAGATTCAAATTTTATAAAATGCATTGGGTTTTTGCACGCAAGCGACAGTCTAACAGTGGGAGACCAGGTGCCCTTGCAATTATTCCTGGAAGAAGCCATCAAAAGCAAAACTGGCCACAGCAAAGATTTAACACATTACGTTACGGGGTGTTTAAAGCAAAGACGAGTTGACGATCTTAAAATAAACTATGAAGAAAGTAAACAGTCAAACTCCGATAATGAACTGGAGCTCGATTTATTAAAGGAAGATTTAATGTGTATTGTTTGCAAGTATGTTTATTTTATTAATTTTATATAAATATTGTAGCTGGATTATATTTTAGTGAAATGGACGTTGGAGCAAGGAACAGACTGCTGGAGTGCTCCGACTGTCATTCATTGTATCATCAAGAGTGTCACACACCTGTTGTGACTCTGGAAGACTCATTCGACACATGGGTTTGTCAGAATTGCAAGGAGGCGAGTAAAAAGAAGCAACAAAATCACTCCAATTTGAACCCCATTGTCACAAGCGCTCCAGTAACACCAGCCAGTTCATCCAGTTCGAGCTCCTCAGGACATCAACATTCTTCCTCCTCATCAAAGCGAGACTCAAAATCTAGTTCATCCCACCGTCATTCCTCAAACAGTTCCTATAAATCTAGCTCTTCCAAGGATAAGGATAAATGTAAGGTTTGAAATTTCCTGGATCACACAAGTTGAACGGAATTTTTTTGCAGATAAATCAAGCTCAAGTAAAAATTCATCCAGTAAGAGCAGCTCTTCAAATTCATCATCCAGCTCCAGGAATAATGCTCCACAACACAATTTAAACATTATTAGCGCTGACAAGAGGCTGCAAATTATGAAGAAAAAAGCAGCCAAGTTACAGGAAAAGAAAAAATTGACCAGATAACAGTTACAGTACTTCTATTAGTTTTATTTAATTCTTTTTAATGTACTGTATGTACAAATTTACCTTTTTATTTAATTGACGATATTTTATATTTATCTTCAGTTTACTCAGTTACAATTCTTTTAATCGATTTTTAACTAAATAACGTTTATTTGTTTACTTTTTAAACTTAAAATCTTCGTTTATCTGGTGTCTCATTAAATGGAATTTATTTCAACTACCAGATTGTATATAGCTCCTTGGACTATTCATAAATGTAAAATTAAATGATAAATAAGAAAATAAAGTATTCATTCGGGTATATTAAGTTTATTAAATCCTTTTACTTAATATTTATTAATAACGGTTGAACAATGTGAGAATTAACTCGAAATTTTAACTTTTAAACTGTTTTATTAATAATTGGATCGGGGTAATAAGGATTATAAATAAAAGTCGACTTCATAATTGACAGGATATTTTTCAGAAAAGAAGAATACTGTATGGAATGTAAAAACGTGATGCGGGGAAAATTATATTAGCCATAACCTTATCTATCTTACTAAATTGAATAATGTAAATATGTGATGATTATATGAACACTTTATGAAGAAAGGTATATGAAGCCTGTCTATAATATAAAATTATCACATCAAAAATACAATACACCTTTGAATAAATCCTTAGAATAAAGGAACACAGTAAGAAAATATGTGATTTTTCTGAAGGAAGGTGTTATATTTTCTTATTCTATTAAAATAAATTAAAAGGGGTAATATTCATGATTATCTTCTGTTTTATTCCATCCAAATTCAACCAAATATTATTAAAATTTTATAATATGTTACATTTGATTTACACATGCATAACTGTTGGTGAACATCATTTTTTCTATTAAGGAAACGTGATAGAACCAAAGATAAATAAATATGTTTACTGGCAGAGGGTACTACTAATAAACATATCTATTTAATCTTTGACAGAACTGTAAAACTGAGCTAAGTACCTATATTGTTTGTTGTGTATACTATAGTAATTTATAATTAACATTAAAAGGGACTGTAAATCAAATGCCTCATATAACCACCCACTTTGAGTGCTTTTTGGTTGAAACTGTTTGGAATGAGAATGATAATCTCACATTGCAAACAGTTTAAAGCTAAAACACACAAAAAATATATATATATTATTTATATATTTTTCTTAGAGGTAGAAACGAATGTAAAATTTTGCTTGTGATATGAAAAAATATTAGTTGTTACTAAAAACTTTCCAACATTGTTATACATTTCTACCTATACAACAACGCTTAAAGGTTTTCGCTATGTATAAAACTGTACAATATCTAACTGTACATTATTTACAATATTTAATAACCATACTGTTCCATTGAATAATCTTAAATAAAATAAACAAACAGTATGGTGAGATCCAACTAGGAAATGTTGTTTGGACAAATCTGCAGAATGGTGATCCATTCTCTTAGTAAATAAATGTACGACTGCTTGATTTAGATGCCATTTGCCATTTCTATTAACAAAAACACTCGAACTAATACTAAATTTGTACTCATAATTAGCTTGATACAGTCTTAGCCTTAAATTATATTTAGAAAAGAAAATGACAGTGAAATTGATTTGTTCAAGTTTGAATTAAGGTGTTTTGCTTATTAGAACGTCTTGAATTTGTAGCCTTTAATTAAAAGTCACAAATTCGAAATGTTCTAATATGCAAACTCCTTAAGTATGAGTATCTGATGAATACAGTAGTAACAATATTGAAAATTAAGTATTTTATTAATTTTAAGTTCATCTGCAACATTAAACACTATGGATTATTTAAAAAGTAATAATAGTCAAGCTCATTATCAGTTAGAAAATGAAAAGTATTAAAAATAATGGAAGGATATTTTCGATGTTTGCTGAAATACAAAAATTACTAATAATAATTTAATATAAATATCTACGGTATGATACGAAAGCTACAACCTAACTCATTAATTTAATAAGTACCAATGTGAATTGTTAATTTCACGAAATTGACTAGATTTTACTTGTTTCGAATTTTACAGACGTAAAAAAATAATTTACCATCTGCCTTATGGCTCATGTTTACAAAGGGCATAGACTGTATAATTATAAAAATTTACTTGCAAATAGCATCATAAAGGCAATTCCAGAAGTCTGCACTTCTAAAATTGTTCATGTTTACTTATACATTAAAATATTGTATTCAAGATATTTCTAACTGTTTCTAGTTTATGTACATTTAAACATATGAAACAAATTTAAAGTTCTGAAACAATAAATATTTAGGAGATTCTAACGTTGGCTAAAATACATCAAGCAAACGTCTCAGCATATTTAAATATACAACATTTTGAGACACCTGCCAATTTTAACACACTGTAAGTTAATCGTAAAACGAATATCCCGTAAATAAGTCCGTAACGAAATGAATAAACTACATTAAAAAATATATACTTTTAAACGAATCAATAAATAATTACATCTATGTATTAAATCTAATCCGGACCTAATGACGAGATATTCCGTAAGGATACATAAACTTTCGGGGGGGCTATTTGTTCATATGTTTTAAAATATCACCTAGGACATCAGCAGATTGAGGCATCTGTTTCTTCTGGATCTTATCCCTGGGTTTCTTGCTCGGCGTCGCGGACGGATCCGACGGCGACTTGCTCGAGGGATTGGTGGCGTTATTACTGCTGGGCGTTTTGAGAACATTATTGTTCACTCCGGACTTCGCCTGTTGCTCACCACTCACACCACTCGAGGACTTCACCTGCGACGACGACGACGACGACGACTTGTAATCAGTACTTTTCCTTTCCTTGTCCTTGTCCTTGTCTTTGTCCTTGTAAGGCGAGGAAGAATGGTGGGACTTGGAAGATGAGGACGAATGTTTCTTGTCACTACTGCGATGCTTGTCGCTTTTGTGATCCCTGTGACGGTGTTTGTCTTTGTCCTTGTCGTGTCGGTGTGACGAGGACGACGACGACGAGTGGTGATGGTTGCGATCTTTGTCGTACTTGGACTTGTCTCTGTGTCGGTCTCGATCCTTGTCCTTGTCTTTGTCCCTGTGTCTGTCTTTATCCCTGTCCTTATCCCGCTTCTTGTCGCGGTCCTTATCTCTGTCCCTGTCCTTGTCCCTCGACTTGTCCTTCTCGTCTTTGTACTTGGACTTGTCCTTGTCCTTGTCGTCACCATGAGACTTTTTGCGTTCCGCCGACTTGAGCTCGAAGTCCAGTTTGTGCTTCACCTTGTCGACTTTGGCGTCGTGGTTGACCTTGTGCGGCGTCTTGTGGTTTTTCTCCTTGTGGTCGTCGACCCCGCTAGTGCAGTTCTCTGCCGGAGGCTCGAAATCCTCCAGCTTGTAGTACTGCCTCAATCGCACGTGCCAGGCTGGAAAGAAAGTAAATATTTTTAGAGTCCTAACCTTAGTACAACAATGAAGACTTCCTATGTAGACTTCTGAGGGTTATAATATGAAGAAATTATGCAAGTTAAGAAGACATACCAATGCTTGTGACAGCAGTAACAGTCCTGAACTGATGTATTATATTCCTTGGCAAGAAGTAAATGTCGTTATCATACAAATTTATTCTGGCATACTCAATGCCCTCCCTTCTGAGCTGATTCAGCTTCGCATCTTCAATCCACGTAACACACTAAACAAACAGAAACAAACGTGATAATAATATTCCTCAGACACAAACCATCCAGTAATTTACTTGTGATATCGGGGGTTCGTGTAGGTCCAACTGTAACTTCTCGGCCAGCACGTCGAAATGCTTGGCCGAGAAGGCAACGACGTCCTTGGTGATACGGTTAATTGGACCCTCGTTTTTGCCGCCGTGTATCGCCTTCAGTATGCCCACAGCCGCGGTGGTCTTCCTGTCCAGACCGGCGCCAACGTGGTCGGCATGGGCTCTGGTGCGGTCTTCGAACAGATGCTCCCTCGCCTCCGACATCCTCGGCAGATACTGCAGGTTCCTCAGCTCGTTTATGCCGGTCCTGAAATCGAACTGTTAGGTGGGTTTGCCGACGTACGTGACGGACGTACCTCTTCCGCTTGTTGGGGGTTTTTAAGTCGGCGGTGGGCACGAGCTGTTCACCGGGACGGCACCAAATTATGGGCCCGTCATTCGATTCGGTCGGCTTCATTTGGTCGCATATCGAAAGGGCACCCCACGGCATTGTCTGTTAACAAAACGCATTAAACACAGGCACGCACAATAAATTTTAAACCCATTACCAGTTCCAAAAATTGGTTGTCCTCCAGCAGGGACAGCATGTCCGGAAAATATCCACCCACTTCCTCATGGGCAGTTCCTACGATGCTTATTTGATGCAATGGTCCATACCTGACAGTCCCGCTGTCGTAATGCTTGCACACGTTCTCATTGTAGGCTGCCAGTGTGGTGGTCTCAATGTCCGAACTCTTGCTCAACAGGCCGTTCTTCACAGTCAAATTGGGATAAGTTTCGGCCATGTACTCCAGGATGTCCGGCAGATAATTGCCGGAACCGTGGACCACGGCCACCACGAAGATGGCGTGCTCATTCTCGTCCTCGGAGAAAGCAAGACTGAAAAACTCCAAGGCCAGCTCTTTCATCTCAGTCGGGTCTAAGTGTTTGATTTCGTCGTGGTACATTCGTAGGATTTTTGCACCGCCGTTTGAGTGCGTCTCTATGTGGTAAAACCTTCTGTATTTTAAGTTTTTCTGGAAACAAACACGATCTAGTAAATACACATTTCAAAATTATAACAATGTGGACAATCATTAATTAATTACAAAAGGAAATGGATTTTCAATTATTAAATTGTTGTATGCCTGACGATAAATTAATTACTTTTAATGCAATTTAAATTATTGTGTAGAAATATTAATATAATAATTAAATGGCATGATACAATCTGCATAAATTGTGAATATACAATGGAGTATTTAATTAATTAATGAAATTATATAAATTATTACAACACCAGAAACAAAAAGAGGAAATTAATTGGAGCTTATTCTCTAAAATAATCAATCAATGAAACATTTAAACTTAATATGAATTATTCTAAGCCAGTTTTTTGTACTTTATAATCAAGTTAATAAAAAATTTAATTTTTTTAATAATAATAGTATATTTTTCTATAATTATGATAATTAGATAAATAAAATACTGCAAAAAACTTGATAAAAATATTGTCACTCACATCATCTGGAGGATAACTGTAATTTCCATTGGTGAGTATTCTAGGTGTGATTTCGTCCTTATCGTGGACATTATTAATATGCACTTGTTCCCTTATTTTGGTCTGTGTGGTGACGTTCTTCTTTTTTAATCCCTTGCTTTTTGACTCGTGCTTCTTTGACTTTCTATCTTTGTACTTTTCATCCTTTTTCTTCTCAGATTTAACGGGTGTTTGATTTTTTGATTCGCAGTCGGAGAACTCGATTTTCCTAAGTTTCGCCTCTGAGTCATTGACGTCTACCGAATGGGACCTCTTAATACCTGCTTGGGGTGTGGAGGCGACGTCCATGGATCTTGTTCGGCTCTTCCTTGGTGAACATACATCCCCCGAGTCGGAGTACTTGTCGCTAATTATGTTAATGGTTGATTGTTCTTCGATAGCAGTGAGCAATTCAATTCCTCTTTTACCTTTAAGCCGATCATAGTCGAGTGTTTCAATGGGGGATGCTTTCTTTGGCTTAACAGGTATATCATTCTGTGTAGAAGATATATTTATATTATTGTTATTCACATTTGAATTAAGAAGGCCACAATTTAAAGATGCTTCAGATTTCTTGTGGATCTTGATATCTAAATCTATATTTACATTACTAATATTGCAAGTGGAATCACAGACTTTATCTGAAAATTTAATGTCATCTTCTGATTTGATATGATCAATATTTTCAGAGAATGACTGCTTGGATGAGTTATCCGAAGAGTCCATAACAGGAGACACCGCCTCTTTTTTAAATGGTATGATGCAATTCTCCTTGTTCTCGATATCACTCATTGGAGATATTGATTGGTGGTGGTTGTTGTACTCGATCAAGTCCTTGCAGTTGTTGCCCATTTTAGGCAATGTTTCCATTAAGTCATCAGTGCCAGTAAGATACACTTTGTCCCTTTCATAACTAACACTGTCTTCATCCTCTTCATTCGTATCACTGGTGTGGTTGGTTGACTCGTCCAGGCAATTCGTTGAGCTGGTCACTGTCTCATTGGCATATTGACTGTTGTCATAATTCATCGAACAAGAGATGAACGGTTCACGAGCACGAGCCTTGTCCACATCAGTAACATCACCCACTGGATTAAAACTGGAAATCCTTTGCCCATTCGACAGATTGTCTATGTTATCTGCAACAAAACCAAACCAATTAGAATGCGGCTACGCCAAAAGGGTGCATTGAAGCTAGTACACAATCGGTATATTATTGTTTTGGAATGTGTTTACAAATAAAGGCGCTTACTTGTTCCGTTGGATATGCCAAAGTTGTTCGACACGCGACAAGTGCAGCTCGACCAAGATGACAAACACGCCAAACACTGTTGCACCGGTCGCATCGCGTCGAAACGGCTATTCTTCGCGAAATACTCTTTATTTTCATCGTCTGTTGAAGTTTCGTCGTTCGACGCCATAATATATCAACTCGGAAAGCCCGGGCACAATGTTTATACGCTTATTTCGCGTCGCGCCGCGTCTAACTTACATTTTCATTAATTGACTTATGATTCACTGATAGCGAACGATGTTATTGTGACACAATCACAAAAATTACTTTCAAAATATTTCGAAAAAAACCACAAAACTAGAATACTTCCACGCTTGCCGCCATGCTTACACCGGGACAAACTCGTATTCCACTAAAACCAGTGGCGGCCCGTGCGTTTTTGTTCGGACAAAATATTAATTAGTTATTTGCTGCCACACACGTTATTTACGTGTGTTTTTGTCCATTTTAAGCATGTCTTCAATTATTAGCACCTTAGAAGTGTCATAAATAAGCTAGTCAAAATTTAATTCAAACAAAATTTGATTTAAATTCAATGTTGCCAATTGTAAAATTGTAGATGTAATATTATGGGACATTCCATCCCAAATTTGACAATTTAAATAAGTTCATATTATGAAGAAATTTAAACCTTTTTGTTTTAATACTTTTCATAAGTATTGAACCAAATTTCGGTAAAGTTGCATTATAGCGGCCTGAAATTATGTTGGTAGTTCCCGCAGGCGCATTAGCGTCAAGAATTCTCACAACGTTGCCGTATCTGATATTTTATTACTTAGTGAGATATTTTGTAACATTCCGACGAGCAAAAAATGTACATTATAACGTAACCTAATTTTTTTTAATTTATATTTTCAATAATTTACGGAAAATTTTGATTGAAAAAAAATCAAATATGTAAACTTCCGTTTTACCAATTTTACCATCACAGATAAAGTTACATTTATTATCGATTAAATTTACTGAAAGTTTACGAGATATCCGTTGGTGCTTGTTTGTTTTATTTTATGATATATTTTTGGAATTTTATTATCTTGTTTATTTATTTTAAAAATATTCTTTCTTTTTGATGAACTGTTAGGTTCGGTTAGGTATTTCTTTTTTTTTTTGAAAACATTCAATTTTTAAATAAACTTTCTGAAAAAAGAATAGGCATACAGTGGAAATTTTTTTCTACAAAAATTTCAAGGGAAAACCTTAAAAATAAGTATTGTTCAAATTTAAAATTATTTGATTGACCAACACCGAGTTCTCATTACGAATAAAAATAAAACATTTAAAAAAATATAAGAAAGGAAAATGTGGGTTTTTAACGAAATTTTGAAAAAAATAGGCATATAATATAGAAAAATTTTTTCATAACATAAATAAAAATATAAAATAAAACACTCTAATTAAAAACATATTGTGTCCTAAGACAAACTAAAATTGAACTAAAAAAATTTCCGTTTCTTCTATATTTATTCCGCCACACAAATTCATGTAGGTGGGAAACAAATAATGCTTCAGACGTTCCAAATTGGCGCCGCAACTTTCTTTTGGCCCTCATCCACATGTTTTCAATGTTTTGTGTATGGATGGTGGCATCATCAGGATCCACAAAATTTCTCTCATGAATAATTCTATCATGAGTGTAGATCCCATCCCTAATTGTATCTACCCCATCATATGCCCTCCATCCATCTGATATAATATGGGATCCGGGTAAAATATACCTATTAAATCATGACACTTTTAATTTTAAAAAGGAAACTATAAATAAAAATAACTCAAAAGGTATTCTGTAAGATAATAATAAAATAAACTCAAAAGGTATTCTGTAAAATAATAATAAATCATAATTGATAAAATCTTAATACTACCTGTCTTAATGTTACCTGTCATCCATCTGGTTTGGCATATATTTGTTTAAAACATC
The DNA here is from genome assembly GCF_024364675.1 of Aethina tumida. Lineage (NCBI taxonomy): Eukaryota > Metazoa > Arthropoda > Insecta > Coleoptera > Nitidulidae > Aethina > Aethina tumida. The sequence continues at coordinate 10,021,141 of NC_065435.1, read as the reverse complement.
ACTTACCATAAATTGTTTTTTGTCTAAAAATAGTAACTACAGTGCAATTTTCCTTATAAATCGAGAAATTTCCATGGAAAATCTGCGATTTATTTGGAAATGAGCATGCATTCATCAATTATAAGCTATTACAAAGCCCTAATCAGAAATACATTCAAACCTCTGAATCATTTCGTGGAGGGTTGCAGTTGTCCTATCAGGAACTTCAACAAGGAAGCATTTCCCTGTTCCCCTTTCAATTCCTCCAAATACCCACTGTCCCTCAGTCCACCGACCTCTATTATATTTGCGGTGGAAAAACTTGGACTCGTCAATCTCCACCGTTTTGGGCTCGAGAGTTTCCTCATCAAAACCCCCAATAACGTCCGGATTATTTATGAGGTCCACCTCACAAATTTCCCGGCAAAACGAACACCAGTCCACTATTGTGTGGGTGGAATTTGAACCAAGGTGGGCCTCCCTCTTAATGTCTTCGTGTGGCATTTCTATGCTCCAACAATAAATAATGATCATTGATTGCAGCAAACTAAGTTTGCTGTTAGCAAAAAATGAGCCATGCCTAAATAAAAATTATTAATAATTTACAATAAGATTCAGTAAAAAAAGAACCAGTTTCACCTTATCGATTTTCGGGTGGTACATAATCGGCATTTCCACCGAAAACCGTCTATTCCACCTGAATATTTGTTTAGAGACATAGGAATGTCACACACATCGCACGTGAAATGGTTTTTTATTAAGCCTCTTCTGGCCAACCACTCCATCATCTCTTTTTTTGATTCGGGGAAATCTCTTAAACAATGATTTTCAATTTTAATTTCCTCAACAGTGAGGACTTCGTCAACAATTTCTGTTGGCGCCATTATATTCAAATCCTTAAAAAAAAAACTAAACAATTTTGTTTCAAAATTATTATTATTCATAGCTAATAGCTAATATTATAATTAAAATAAATATATGAATACCTAAAAATACTAAACTAAAGCTATAGCACAATCTGAAATAGTTGAAATAAGATTAATAATATAATATATATTTAAATTAATTTTTTACTTACCAACAAATTTAATATAATACCAAATCAAACACAATAAAAATTGTCTATAAATCAAACTAACACAAATTAATAAACACGAAGATAAAACTACACAAAAGGATAAACACGAACACAGGTTAGAAACAAAATATTGAATGAAAATATAAAAAGTCACAGCGGCAACGTTGCGTCCAATTTCGAGGTTCCAGAATTGCCAACTTAATCTTAGGCCGCTATAATGCAGTTTTACCCAAATTTCCAGTTTTTATGTTTGAAATAATTTACTATAAATATGCCTATAATTATTGGAAAGTATCAAAAATAAGTTAATACATTGTGAAAATCAAAAATTAACTTGTTCAAATTGTGTTTTGGGTCAAAAACTAAAATTAAAATGAAAGTAAACGACTTTTATACATCTTTCAGTCATGTTGAACCATGCAACTAAATTTCATGAACGTAAAAAAACAATAATCAGCTACAAATGTAAAAGCTTCAAAGCACAAAACAATTAGAATATTTATTTATGCACTCGAACAACTTTTGCTTACCTATTCGATTAAACACAAAATCACTTTTAAAATCATATTAACACTTGTAATTTAGCCAACAGGTAGTAAAAACCTGTTCTAATTTAACAATTATTCATTATTTACATGGCTAAGTAACTGCATAAAAACATTTAAGATGCAGCGTATTAATCTCCGTTCCAAGCCAAACTATTGAAACGGGTGGAATTCAAACGCACGCAGTAACCTTAAAAGTAAATTGTTCTGCCACTGGTGAAGTAAGTGGGACGCGTCGCATTCAATAATTATTGAAAAGAATTGAAATATCGTTGATATTATAGATTATTTTGGCAAAATTCGTTGTTTAATCGAATATATCTTTTGCTTCGCATTAATCGGGTACGTGCAGGAGGTCACGTAGGCTCGGATGGCGGGAAATTCAAACTGATTATGTAAAGAAAAGCCCATAAGTCAATAAAACACAGTTTTATTTAGCGGTTCTATTATATAAATCCATTGATTGTATTAATTTTTTATATAATACAGTTACTATAGTGCAAGTTTGTGAATTCAGTACATGTGTCTGTTAATTTTTTTATATAAAAATCACATGAATGAAAAGTTTTAAGTATCAATTAGTCTATTTACAAAAATATGGATCAAAACAGACACATTACACATTGAAAATTTGTTTTAATTAATATTTCAAGGTTCACAAAACCAAAAAAGAAACATATACTTCGATATGTCGTAAAGTAATTGGGAGCCAAGTAATATAACCATTTATTATTAATAATAAAAACTTAACAACAAAAAAAGAATAACTTGCATGCAGAATAAAAAATACAGATCAAAACATACAATCCGTTTTATTTATTAAATTGTTACAGTTCCCCCGACTTTTCACATTGTTGTAGCAAGATACTTTCATGATGTGATGAATGGGTCTCTTCAAATAAAAATTTTAATAGGATCAGCCTATGTCTAAAATAAGTAAACTTGTGAAAAATAGCGGGAAAAAATCACAAGTGAGGTAATTATTGAACTTGATGAAAAAATAAAAAGCAGACTTAACTACTAAAATTATTTTGTCACTAAATGTAACAAGCTTTTAGCACCAAGGGATAACGATTTTAAAAACTGTTTTCTAGATCTGATTTACCCCCCAAAACAATGAACCTATCTGCGCAATCAGTACATCCAGAACTTCGACTTCAACGTGCGAGGAAAGCGTCTTGCTTCAACGGATTCCCCGAGTTACCCTTAATTTTATTAAACTAATTATTAATACACCTATAATATACAAAATAAGTATCCTACCGTCGATTAACAAATAAAAAGTCCATAATTTTTTACAATTACCCTGATTACATCAATGAAAAGTACAAAATAAAACGTGAAGAACTGGATGTACTAATAAAACTAATATTCCATTTATTATCTCCTTAAACCTACTCTTACTGGATAAATACAAGGGGGTATTTTCTATGTTTCATTTTGTGAACGTCCCAAAATCTTCCAACCAACAGCCGCCCTATATAATCCAAAAAGACTGGACTATACCGATAAGTAAAGGCTATTGTATAAAAACACTTGTTAAAAATTAATGGCTTCAATTACGAAATGTAGGCGTAACATTAACAGACGAACAAGAAGTCCAAGTGGTTATTCCCCTAATTCTTTAAGGCTATGGTATAAAAATGTATTCAATAAAAAACGAACGGTGTAACTTCTAATCGATCAATGGAAATTTCTCACTTACAATTTTTTTTTATTAATTATTAAATTTGAACACGACGATCGAGAGCAAGTAGCTCGTAAATTTATAAGTGTGTTGGCACATGAGCCACTCGAATAAACACTTTACAATCCTATTTGCTAGAACAGCATAATGTGGCCAATTAAATGCAAAACAGATTATAAAGTAATATTTAATTTATTTCAATTTTAACATCTGAGTCTATATAAAAAGTACATAGTCAGTTTAATTCAATACAGTCAAAATGATTAATATACAAAGGAGTTGATGTTGATACAGTACGTAACATAAGCTCAACCTATTGTAAATAAATGCCACTTTTTAAACCGTGCTTTCAATGATTGGGTACAGATGGCTAATTTAAAATATGATCGTGGAATAAAGAGAGAAGGGGGGGGAACACTCATAGTCTAACCGAAGATGACTAAAAAAATAAAAAGGTATATAAAAAGTATATATGTATAAAGAGTTACACAGCAAATATGCTGCACTTGTTAATCAATTAATAATACTACACTATAATTCAGAACATAATTAATGCCAATTCAACGACTGACTTGAGATTATTTTACACTCGCCCAATTTTACGTGAAATTATACGAATTCGATGACACCCCTTTACATAATTACAATTTAAATGTCATTGCGGTCATCCACCGTTAGACTATCAGATGGAGGCGATATACCGACGCTGCATTTTACTAACGCAGAAAAATCACTGACTAGTAAAAACCAGATTCAATTTGTTTTCATACCGATACAACAAAAACGAAAATTAAACAAAAAATTAATGAAAAAAATATTACGCACTTAACGCACGAATACCGGACTCGCATCGTTGCATTGGTACGAAGGATCAATCAATTAATGTCATTATATATTTTTTTTTGTGTTGCAACTGCCAACCATATTGTCCCAAAAACAAAGCTACGGCTGACCCCTTTTTTTAATAACTGACTATATTCTAACCGAGTGATGGGAAATCGCGTTCATCGTCGACCTTGGGAGCTCTACGATTTTCAGTTCTGTCTTCGCCGCCAGTAGCCTGCAACAAAAAATAATCAATTAATGTTTGTCCAATTGCTGTATTATTTGTGAGGTCTCAAAATTGGTCAGTAAACTGGCGTGTGTACCTACACAGTTATAAGAGAACTTTTGTTGGGCTAAAGATTATTTCTCAACAAAAAGTTTGAGCCAAAGACAATGCACAGTTTTACTTATTTACTGTCTTGGTGAAATTTTGAACACATCATAAGCCAGGGTGAAAACAAACTTTCTCTTATGTTTAGATTATATCAGAAGGGGTTATCTTACCTGTTCTTCGTTCCTGAAACGTCTCTCGGGCCTCTCGGGATCCGGTCTGCCGCCGGCGCCGCCGCCTCTCGCGTTACCGCCGCGCTGACCGCCGGCGCCTCGCGGTCCCGTTCTCTGGCCCCTGCCTCTGCCGCCGCCCGGACGTCTGTTGTCGTTGAACTGGATGTCAATGTCGAGCAAGTGTTTCTGTCTGCCGACGCGCTGAGGATACTCGGAGGCGTCGTACTCCTCATCTTCGGACTCCTCCTGGTCCTCCTCCTTCTTTCTCAGCTCGTACATCTTCTTCCATTGGCTCGGATCCTCGCCCTCGCCGGCCTTGCGGATGTTGTATGTCGGCTTCGAGCGACCTGCGCGTTGGGCCTTCCATTCGTCCAGGGTCAGCTCCTTCGGCTCCTCCTCGACGGGCGTGCTCTCGACTTCGGTTCCCTGTTCATCCCTGGAAAAGAGCGCCTTTATTTAGCAAGGGATACACTTCGATATTAAAGCTGAATTCAATTTATTCTGATCATCAAATGTGATACAGGTAGGTAGGTATTTTAGAGGTTTGCAGGAGTGCAGGAGTTATAAATATATGGGATGTATTTTAAATCAATTTACTCTTATTGTCACCAAATGTAACACAAAAATATTTAATATTTATGTTTTTATTGCCACAGTTAATTAAATAAATTTGGAATCAGTTTTTTTAGCAGAAGATAGATTGGAATATTAAATATTAATTCAATTTACTCTAATTGTCACCAAATATAACACAAAAGTGTTAAATATTTGTTTTTATTACCACATCTAATTACGTGTAAGTTGGAAACAGTTTTTTCAACAGAAACTAGATTAGGATATTAAATATTAATTCAATTTACTCTTATTGTCACCAAATGTAACACAAAAGTATTAAATATTTCTGTTTTTATTACCTCATCTAATTAAGTATAAGTTGGAAGCAGCTTTTTCAGCAGAAACTGGGTTAAGATATTAAATATTAAATTAATTTACTCTAATTGTCGCAAAACGTAACACAAAAGTGTTAAATATTCCTGATTTTATTACCACATTTAATTAAATATAAAGTTAGAAGCAGCTTTTTTTAGCAGAAGCTGCGTAGACATTAAATATTTCTGTTTTTATTACCACTTTTAATTAAATATTAATTCGATTAAACTCTAATTGTCACCAAATGTAACACAAAAGTGTTAAATATTTCTGTTTTTATTACCTCATCTAATTAAGTATAAGTTGGAAGCAGCTTTTTCAGCAGAAACTGGGTTAAGATATTAAATATTAATTTAATTTACTCTAATTGTCGCCAAACGTAACACAAAAGTGTTAAATATTCCTGATTTTATTACTACATTTAATTAAATATAAAGTTAGAAGCAGCTTTTTTTTTGCAGAAGCTGCGTAGAGATATTAAATATTTCTGTTTTTATTACCACTTTTAATTAAATATAAAGTTGGAAGCAGCTTTTTCAGCAGAAGCTGTGTTGAGATATTAAATATTAATTCGATTTACTCTAATTGTCACCAAATGTAACACAAAAGTGTTAAATATTTGTTTTTATTACCTCATCTAATTAAGTATAAGTTGGAAGCAGCTTTTTCAGCAGAAACTGGGTTAAGATATTAAATATTAATTCTATTTACTCTAATTGTCACCAAATGTAACACAAAAGTGTTAAATATTTCTGTTTTTATTACCACATTTAATTAAATATAAAGCTGGAGGCAGCTTTTTTTTAGCTGAACCTGAGTTGAGATATTAAATATTTGTTTTTATTACCATTTTTAATTAAATAAAAAGTTGGAACCAGTTTTTTTAGGAGAAGCTGGATGGAGTTATTAAATATCAATTCAAAATCTTCCAATTATCACTAAATGTAACACGAAAGTGTTAAATATTCCTATTTTTATTGCCACATTTAATTAAATATAATATTAATTCAATTTACTCTAATTATCACCAAATGTAACACAAAAGTGTTAAATATTCCTGTTTTTATTGTCAAACAATCTTAATTAACTTTCCATTAGTGTCTCCAAATGTAACACTAAAGTGTTAATATTTCTGTTTTTATTGGTATATTTAATTGAATATTAAGTTGTGAGTAGCACTGTTAACAAAAGCATTGTTTTGACACTAAATGGTAATTGAATTTAAAGTGTTAATGTCTAGTTTTATTGCTGCAATTAAATAAACATAAAGATAAAGTTAGAAGCAGCTATATTTCAGTAAACGCTTAATTCTGATATCAAATCTTATTTCAATTTATGCGAATTGAGACTTAATGTAATGTGTTAAACGTTTTTATTGCTCCATTTAAATGAAGCACAATAATAAATTTTCATTTAATTATTAATTCAAATTACAATCACAACAAACATTAGAACAGAATAAAGCAAGTCGTTTCACATGAATAAATTATAAAGTAGAGATAACTATGCAAATCTACTTGAACTAAAAACATACAAAAACAAGTAAAATATTCACTTACTTGGCTTCTGGCTGCGTTCCCTCTACCTTCTCGCCTTCACCCCAAGATTGATCGTTTTCATTATTAGGCCTGTCAGCTTCCCTACAAACAAATACGACCCTTTAAAAATGGCTGAACGAATAGCAAATTCCACATATTCACAATGCAACGCAGCACCAAACTAAAGATTATTGTTTGAGCGAGCTAATAAAATGCTGGTGCTAAACTTTCTTGGCAAATTTCCTACTTACTCAATAACATCTTTGTGAGATCCCCAGTTATGCGATCCGCCACCTTCACGTTTGTCGACTGGTTTAACTCCTCTGTAACCATGGCTGCATTCAGTAATGATGTCATTGACAAGACAACATTGAAACATTAATTAAGGCCCAAAAATAATAATAATATTAAATTAGACGGTGCAATCTGGTCAAAGTGAACCACATGAATTTCCGATTAATTTTCAGGTTTAAAAACAAAACCAAATATATATCAATAATCTACGTTTTATTTTACTAGTGCAATTTTATGGTGTGTTGTTGTTACACAAAGTAAAGTAAAATTAGTTTTGTTTTTATGTGACTCCTGAAAAATAATTATTCAGTGGACACCCTGTAACTTCGACACCAAAAATTGCACCGATAAAAAATTGTAAACATATCTAATTAAGTATTTAAAAATAATTCAATTATCCTCCATAATTGGAACTATGCATGAACAATTTCCTGTTTAATCACGCTCCATTATTTAGGATAATCAACTCGCCAAAAAATATTATCAGTTTGAGACCATAATTACAATAACAAGTTAACAATTAAATCATCCACCCCCACGAAACAACCAAAGACACATACCCAAAAAACAAAACGAAACCAAAATCAATCAGAAATTCAAGCGTTTCATGTGACGCGCATAATCAGCATGTATATAAAAAACAGCCCATAGACCAATAAGGAAAGCCGACCCGGCCACTTACGTTTTATCCGATCCGCTTTGCCTGTCGAATTCCCTTTTGCCTCGCCTGTCGTCGAAGGTGCGTCTCGGTCCGCGCGGACCGCCCGGCTTGTTGCCCACGGCCCTGCCATCCCTCGGCGGACGTTCCTTGTTCCTGTTCTCGAAGTCGCCGCGGTCGGCGATGTCGCGTCTCGGCGGTCTGTCCTCTCGCACCCTTTTGGAACAATTTTATATGTTTAGGGCACAACGCTTGGACGTGTGGTGATATTTACGTTTTTGTGTCTAGCATGTTAACGTTACCAATTTGATAAGATAAACCAGTCAAATATTGTTGACTAAAGCAAATTATGGGTGTGCAAAATAATTTATTTTATAGGTGTATTTGTCGCCATTGTTGCTATTGTTTTATGTTTATCGATTCCACAAATTCATCTGGTGTTATCAAATACGTAGACCGATAAAAATTTACTGTAAAACATGGTTTCAAAGAACAACTTGAAATTGTCTCTAGAATAAACAAATTTTATCAAACATTAAGCTAAATATACACTTCTGAATTTATATCTGTGATAAATTAGAGGAATTTTAAGGAATAGAATTGATATTATTAAAACTAATGAACTACTTCGAAGATTAGTATGTTGGGAAAACGTTTTCTATGACTATAAATTTCGTTAATCATCTAACCAGGATATAATTTCATAAAACAACTTGAAATTAACTCTATAATAAACAAATGTTATCAAACATTAAGTTAAATATACACTTTTGAAGTCATAACTGAGATAATTTAGGGAAATTTTAAGGAACAGAATTGATATTGATAAAATTAATGCACTACTTCGAAGATTAGCATGTTGGGAAAATGTTTTCCATGACTATAAATATTGTTAATTATTTAAAATTGTTGTAAATAATCTCACAAGTTTTAATTTCATAGAACAACTTGAAATTAACTCTATAATAGACAAATGTTATCAAACAAAGTTGAATATATATTTTTGAAGTCATAACTGAAATAATTTATGGGAATTTTAATGAATGAAATTGATATTGTTAAAAATAATGCACTACTTCAAGGATTAGCATGTTGGAAAAATGTTTTCCATTACTATAAATATTGTTAATTATTTAAAATTGTTGTAAATGACCTTACAAGTTTTATATTCATAGAACAAAATTTACTCTAGTACAAACTTAATTTATGATAATTTAAGGGAAATTTAAATAATTAAAATTTATGGTAAATAAATTGTGCAAAAGTTTGTTTACAATAAGAACATATAGAAACAGATTAATATTATTGAAGTTAACGTACTACTTCAAGGATATCTTATGCAATCCCTGAAAATACTGATATAAAAATGAAGGTTTACAAAAAGTATTTGTTATCGACTTGTTGGGGAGACATTATCATTCTTCGACTACAAATATATTAATTAAGAATTCAGCTAAACAAAGATAATAACACTTCAAAATAAATAATATAATAAACAAATTATTATCAAATAAGTTTGAACTTATTGTTGGCTTGAAAGACATTTTATTTAATCTTGTAAATCATGTAATATTATGCATAATCTTATAGGTTTCATTAGCATTCAGTTGCCTTTTTAACGTATCATTAAGGATTCAGGTAAACAAATACAACAACAAAGCATTAGCCAGATCATTCACCTAGTCTTTACGTAGAACAAACTTTGGTAAGATACTTTAAGTGTTCTGAAGTGAACGGTTAAGTTGTTTATATATAAACAATGCAAGATCATCAATTTTAGAAGTTGCTAGAACTAAATTATCTCCCCCTATTACAAAATATTGATCAATTTAATCCACAAACAAATAATTTTGTAATGTTATCTAATAATTACAAGTGAATCACAACAAACTGAATCACCAAAGTTATAATTTCTTTTACATAACAACATCCTTAATTGAATATAATCACGGTGATTATTAATTACACCCGAACACCAGCAATTAATGACTTCCCAAGGAAATAGCTTCTGATATTGGTGACAATTACCTGTTTTCAGATGGTCCATTGTAAGGTCTGTCGTCGCGGTTTCTCCTGTTATTCCTGTCCTCGCGGTTTTCATTGTTGTTGTTGAACTTATTGAAAGTACGTTCAGGCTTTCCGTCGGCGTTAGTCCTTGGCTGAGTCGGTTTGAAATCTGTAACAAAAAACACGTGCACGGAAATGAGGTTATGTTTGTCGGTTTGGGGGATAATTCACCAAAAATCGTTCACCAAATACACCGTGATTACACAAAACCTAATCCCTAATTGATGAATGATTGTTAAATACGTCTGAATTGGAGTATTTGTGTTGAGTTGAAAAATTGTGCGTTTGACACATGTCTAATTTTAAGTCAAAGTACATTTTTTGAGGTAATTGCGGGCATTTACAAAAGCAACGGCGTTTATTCCTTCGTCTTATTCGAAAGAATCCTGTAATAAAGTGAAACTGGTTTATGTGCGTAAAAACTGATTGGATGTAGGCAGTACTCAGTGTGATTTTGAAATATAATACATGCTGTAAGCAACCTGATACTGGCAGTACCTTAAAAATGAACATGAACATTTTTGCACTCAACAATTGTAAACCGTAACAAATAAATGCCCACACCTTCGCATTTATTTAAATATTGATGTAAATAATCGCATATTTAAATAATTTTGAAGTGTGCACAAATCGAATCAGACTTTGGTGAAGAATTGTACACAATTGGATTTGCTTGTGGTGAAACGCATTCGACGAGATTTCGAAGAGCGTGCGCCCAATTTACGTTACCGGTTCGCATAAATAAAACAATTCGAAATTTCGTATCACATGTGCGCATACCCTTTTTAGAATGGCGGACAATGTTTTAGCAGAAAAAACTCACCTTTATTATCTTGAGCTTTGTGACTTGTTTCTTTGATAGATTTTTTCTGAGCAGTGGTAGTCTTAGGTTTAGCAGTTTGTTCCGTTTTTCCTTTATTTTCCTTTTCGGCCACTTTGGTCTTTTTCTTCAGTTCTTTTTCTTGTTCTTTCAACGATAGCGTTTCCAACGGATCGGACTCGTCGTCAAGAAAAAGAGCGTACCTGTTGGCAACGCCAATGCCGTAGGAATTCTCCATGATGATAAACTATGGGAAATGTCTTCGCAACTTTGAGATGTTGGAAGATTTATTTATGGCTAACTCAGCCTTGTCTAATTCACGCACTCATTCGATGCAATATGGCCGGTGCACGAGGATTCTTCCGCGCAATTGGCGAGCGCAAACACGACAGCGCAAGTGCCGACTATACGTCTTGTGTCATTGGCCGTGTACAATTCTGCCGGTATTTGGCCAATGAGATTTACGAACAACCTAACCCAAGCCGTAACATTTCGGCGGCAAATTTGAATTTTGACATTATGTAAGCGTCGTTATTTCGGCGATGAATTAAATATCACAATGCCTTATATGCCATTCGGCGACAAGCGTTCGAAAAAATCAATGGAAAACGAATTTTAGCTTGGGAATGGCGTTTTTATGTGAAACCGGCACCGATTTGTGCCATAATTTTAAAATAATCTTCATTTCGGATAAATTAACAATCGGATCGCTGGAACTACTGCCGTAGTTCTTTGTTGTTTTTTGTTAAGCGGAGTAGTTGCGGTGTCCAATTAGATTATTTTCAAAATAAAAGTAAGGAATGCAGTAACTTGTTTACATTAAAATTTAAGAAATATAAATGTATTTGTGCCTTCCTCAGAACAAAGTAAGTAAAGATTTTCTTTCAAAATAGACAGAAGAGTTAAAATGACATTTTCCGTGACATTAAAATTTAAAATTTCATATCAATATGTAAATAAAAAAACTTTAAAATAAGTTGTGGGTGATTTAACATTTTGCCGCTTGCTTTTAGACTTTAAGCGACATGCGGTGTATTGTCGTGCAACAGAATTTTCAGTTGACTTAAGAAACTTGCCTCTCAGAAGGATTTTTCATGAAAGGCTTAATTTATGTGGAATCTATTTGTCCAACATTTCGACGAAATTTATACTAGTTGATTCACTGCTGATTAAAGACTGTCAATTTCCAAACACGACGCACAAGGATTTTTCACCAAATATTGCTCAATTTCATTGTTGATACAAGTTTAAATTGTTACACTGTCCCTTTGTTGATTTGAGCTGATTTGTGACTCCATAAGGTAAAATTGGACGAATTATATCACTTCAATACATCATTTTTAACCCAAAGAAATATTTTAAATACCTGTAAGAAAAATAAAAAGTACAGTACAGAGTTTAAAGAATATTTAAATAATAGATACAATTTACTTATAAATTCTCTTTTTTCCGAGAACAATAAGGTTTCATAATTTAAATATATACATTTGTTTCAACTCTATCAGTACATTAAGTTACGAAAAAAATAAATAAAGTCAGAAATAAAACTATCTTTAGTTCCATCATCTAGCTTATTGATACTAGCACAGAATATGATATGATCTTTGACGTAACGTATGTTTGAAATACAGATTACTCTAATTTGCGCACTATGCGAGTGCTATTCTCCGATAGATGGCTTCCAACTGACAGATGCTATATATCCCATAAGAATTTTTTACTTTTATTGAAAGAAATAATCGTGGGTATCTCGACCAGTCCCTTGCGGACCTATGTTCATTAATAGTTTTCTTCGTAGTTTTAGGTCACGCTATCGCCTTTTTGTAACAGTCGAAAGAATACGTGTTTCTGAAATAAATCATCTTCCATATCGTCGGAATCTTTTATATGCCCTAAAAATTTAATAATAATAATAATAATAATACACTTTTTAACACTCTGTATAAGCGTTATAACAATAATTTTAAGTGACAATTGACAGTATCTATTTTTCTATTTGGTTTTCATATACTATATTTAAGTATTTCTATTACAAACATGATCAACATTTTTGAGGAATTTCATTTCTCTTGTAATCATTCATTTCTCCACTCATTTATTTTATGCGACAATCAAGGTGTCCCATAACTAACATCAGCAAAAGCTGTGGAGAACTTCAATTCAATCTTGTTGTGTCTTGCCATATGTAACCTGAATCTTAATTGTCAAGCTGACAGCACCAGTTTTTCTATTCATCTGGGGAATATAATATTTCAAGAGTTTATTCCATAACTAACTCCAGTAAGAGTTTAAGGAATTTCTATAATGTATAACCGCAATTTTAGGTGTTAGTGCACAGTTCCAATTTTTATGTTCGTCTGTCCAATCCAGTATTTAAGATGTTCCATAACTAACACAAGCAAGAGCCTTTATATTTGTTGTGTAAACGAGTACTCTCCAGTCATATATAACCTCAATTTTAATTGTCAAGTTGATAGCGTCAATTTTATCATTCGTCTGTAGAGTTTAATATTGAGATGTCCATTCCATAATTAACTCGAGCAAAAGCTTAAGGAACTACAATTCTCTTTTGTATTTATAGTGCAAAGCAGTTTTAGTTGTCAAGTTCGCAGTCTCGATTTCTTCATCATCTATCGAATCCCATATTCAAGGTACTAACACAAACAAGAGCCTTGGAGAACTTCGATTTTTATATACTTGTTGTGTACACCAATACTCTCCAGTCACATGTAACCTTAATTTTAAATATTATGTTGAGAACATCAGTTTTTCTATTCGTCTGTGGAATCTAATATTCACGGCACAGAACACCCATTCACAGTGTTCATTCTGCAACCAACTTCAGATAGAGCTTGAGGAATCTTCTTCTTCTTTATGTTTGTTCTGTAAAAGTAATATTTTTGTGAAATTTTATCCATTCGTCAATGGAATTCAATATTTAAGGTATTCCTTAAATTCCCTAACTAACAAAAGCAAGAACTTTGGGGAACTTCAATTTTCTTTATACTCGTTGTGTAAACCAATATTCTTCTGTCATATTTAACAGTAATTTTAAATGTCAACTTGACAACGTTGCAATTGATAAAACAGTGGTTAAACTTGAATGTTTTATTAAATATCTCCTATTTATTTATTTTTTCAGTGTTATTGAATTAAAAAACAAGATTTTGATCAATATTTCATCGAATACATCGTAGTGTACTTTAGAATTCCCAATTTTTTATATCTTGGTACATTTTTATTTCCTAAAAAATATTGTTTGTGAAAAAAAAACAGCTTATAATTATCATTCAAGACAATTAAGTTTAAAATATTTAAACTGTATACTGAAATTTGAATGTTACAAAACGTAACCTAACCTAACCTAACCTTAATTTTAATTGTCAAGTTGACATCACCAGTTTTTATATTCGTCTGGGGATTATAATATTCCAGGAGTTCATTCCATAACTCACTTCAGTAAAAGTTTAAGGAATTTCTGTCATGTATAATCGCAGTTTTAGGTGTTAAGTGCACAGTTTCAATTTTTATGTTCGTCTGTCCAATCCGGTATTTAAGATGTTCCATAACTAACAAAAGCAAGAGCCAATTTTCTTTATATTTGTTATGTAAACAAGTACTCTCCAGTCATATTTAACCCCGATCTCAAGTGTCAAGTTGATAGCGTCAATCTTACCATTCGTTTGTGGAGCTTAATACTGAGATATTCATTCCATATTTAACTCCAGTAACAGCTTGAGGAACTTCAATTCTTTTTATTTATAGTGAAAAGCAGTTTTAGTTAACAAATTCATAGCCTCAATTTTTTCATCATCTGTCGAATCCAATATTCACGGTACTAACACAAACTAGAGCCTTGAAGAACAATTTTTATTTTTATATTTGTCGTGTAAATCAATAATTTCCAGTAACACGTAATCCTAATTATAATTATCACGTTGAGAGCATCAGTTTTTCTGTTCGTCTGTGGAATCTAATATTCACGGTGTTCATTCTATAACCAACTTCAGATAGAGCTTGAGGAATCTTCTTCTCCTTTATATTTGTTCTGTAAAAGTAATATTTTTGTGACAATCAAATCCAATATTTAAGGTATTTCATATCTAACAGAAGCAAAAACGTTGGGGATCTTCAATTTTCTTTAAACTCGTTGTGTAAACCGATATTCTTGTGTCATATTTGACAGTAACTTTAAATGTCAACTTGACAACGTTGCAATTGATAAAACAGTGATTAAACTTGAATGTTTTATTAAATATTTCCTATTTAATCTTTTTTTCAGTGTTATTTAATTAAAAAAATTTAGATTTTCGAATACTTCGAATTCCCAATTTTTTATAACTTGGTATAATTTTATTTCTTAATAAAATATTGTTTATAAAAAAAATACATCTTATAGTTATCACTCAAGATACTTAAGTTTAAAATATTTAAACTGTATACTGAAACTTGAATGTTGTAAAATATTAATTTACAAAACCTAACCTAACCTAACCTTAATTTTAATTGTCAAGTTGACATCAAACATTTTTCTATTCGCCTAGGTAATATAATGTTCCAGTTCATTCCATAACTCACTCCAGTAAAAGTTTAGGGAATTTCTGTCATGTATAACATCAATTTTAGGTGTTAACTGTACAGTTTCAATTTTTATATTTGTCTGTCTAATCCAGTATTTAAGATGTTCTATAACTAACAAAGGCAAGAGTCTTGAGAACGTTCAATTTTCTTTACATTTGTTGTGTAAACGAGTACTCTCCAGTCATATATAACCTCAATTTTAATTGATGAATCTTCCTCTTCTTTTTGTTTTGTAAAAGTAATATTCTTGTGACATTTTATCCATTTGTCAATCGAATCTAATATTTAATGTTTTCCATAACTAACAAGCCAGAAATTTGGGGAACTTCAATTTTCTTTATACTCGTTGTGTGTGTATTCTTGTGTCATATTTGACAGTAACTTTAAATGTCAACTTGACAACGTTGCAATTGATAAAACAGTGATTAAACTGGAATGTTTTATTAACCAATCCAGTATTTAAGAAATTCCATAACTAACAAAATCAAAAGCCTTGAGAAAGTTCAATTTTCTTTACATTTGTTGTGTAAACGAGTACTCTCCAGTCATATATAACCTCAATTTTAATTGTCAAGTTGATAGCGTTAATCTTACCATTCGTCTGAGGAATTTAATATTGAGATGTTCATTCCATAATTAACTCCAGTAACAGCTTGAGGAACTTCAATTCTCTTTATTTATAGTGCAAAGCAGTTTTAGTTGAGAAATTCACAGCCACAATTTTTCCATCATCTCTCGAATCCAACATTCAAGGTACTAACACAAACTAGAGCCTTGGAGAACAATTTTTTTTATATTTGTTGTTTAAATCAATACTTTCCAGTAACACGTAATTCTAATTTTAATTATCACGTTGAGAACATCATCAACTATTCGTCTGTGGAATCTAATATTCACGGCACAGAGCACCCATTCACGGTGATCATTCTGTAACCAACTTCAGATAGAGCTGGAGGAGTCTTCTTCTTCTTTATGTTTGTTCTGTAAAAGTAATATTTTTGTGACATTTTATCCATTCGTCAATCGAATTCAATATTTAAGGTATTCCATAACTAACAGAAGCAAGAACTTTGGGGAACTTCAATTTTCTTTATACTCGTTGTGTAAACCAATATTCTTCTGTCATATTTAACAGAAATTTTAAATGTCAACTTGACAACGTTGCAATTGATAAAACAGTGGTTAAACTTGAATGTTTTATTAAATATCTCCTATTTATTTATTTTTTCAGTGTTATTGAATTAAAAAACAAGATTTTGATCAATATTTCATCGAATACATCGTAGTGGACTTTAAAATTCCCAATTTTTTATATCTTGGTATATTTTTATTTCCTATAAAAATATTATTTGAGGAAAAAATACAGCTTATGATTATCATTCAAGATTTAAACTGTATATTGAAAGTTGAATGTTGTAAAATATTAATTTACAAATTTATATTTCATTTTAAATTTTAAATGTTAATTTTAGAATTAATCAACCGAACGAAATTTCTTACGTTTATCAAATATTAAAATTTTAACTTCAATTAAGCCAACGCAAATTATTTATCCATAAATTTTCAGATTATTGTTTAATGAGAAAATAGAGGTCTTTATCAAATTTGTTGAAGGTTTTTCTAGCTTAAACTCCGCAGTATTTTTTATATAAATAAGACTTAAAATCTGCGTAGTTTTTAAAATTATTTTTACTTAATTTACAAGTAAATATTTAGAGGGTAATTACAGGAAAACAGTAATACATTGACTAAATTATTTAGTAGTGATATATAATATAGAAATAAAATGAATAAATGTGTAGTATAATAATATAACTCAATTTAATATAATTGTTATTGAACCTGAATATTAATGGCGCTACAAAATAGATAAAGTTATTTGGGTAATCAATAAAACATTTATTTAATACTTAATTTGGTTTTAATGCCACCTAGTTGGTAAGTTATTCTCAACTTAACTATAAACAACTCTCATTTATTTGTTATATAATACGTCAGCGTGGTGCTTAGATTATTATGCAAAGCTCACGCTGCGACATTTAAGCAAATAAATTATACAATAAAAAATAATCAACTTTCCGCAACAAGTGTGAAATGGAAGTAACGACGCCAATTTATTTATTTCCAGATTATCAGCCGTTTAATAGGAAAATTGGTCAATTACACGGAATAAAGATCTGCGTAACCAGTGAAAAGAGTTAGTTTCCTTTAATTTTATTGAAGGTTTACACATTAGAAGTCCGACACATTAAATAATAAAACGTTTCATATCCAGAATAATTGGTTTGTTTAAATCACTGTCCGAATAGTCATATAAAAGGCAAAACACATTATCCGTACCTTTATGAATATATTGTTTTACTTCACTATGTCAACAGTTAAATTAATATCAGCGGTATTGCAATTGGTCGAGACAAGTGAATTTAATATTTGTTTGTGGAAATTTCTATTATTATATTTGTGTACAAGGTCACAGAGAAAACAAATTTTTTTGCATTCTTTGCACAGTTTAGAGGAAAACAGGTACTTTTGATTAATATTGATTATCACACCCGATTTTAAGATATTTCAGTTTTAATGTTTGAAGAAAATTAAAGTGAACATTAAATCTGAAATATCTCAAAACCGGCTGTGTTAATCAAAATTAATCAAGAGTACCTTTGTGCAAGGAATATGAAAAGTTTAATAGTCTTAAAAAATCTCTAGTGGCGTAGAAAATAGGGTGAGAAAATGAGGAGGACTTCCCAGAATCTACGCCATTGTAAAAATATGGAAAAAAATTATTTCATTGAATTTTAGACATATATATCAAATTTAAACACGATTAGATTAAAGGTTACGCATATATTTGTTATTTTCTTCAGGAGAAAGTAAATTACTTCTTTATTGAACGTAAATTGTTCAAGATTAATTATTATGTAACAGCAAAATTGAATTGTAAGTATAATTAATTTTTATAATAATTTTTATCGACATTATCTAATTTCAACTAATTTTGGACTGTGAGGCAATTTTGTTTTGTTTATATGGTAATAAAAATAATGTATAAGAAGTTTTCTAAGAAATCTGTTCAAAATTTGGGATCAATAATGAAGAAAATCTAAATATTTTTATTTTCTAAAGTTTTTCCTCTCAAATTTAAATTTAAAAAATTGTTTTTTACTCATATTTTCGTAACCTTCGATCTAATCGTATTTAAATTTGGTACATAGTATCCTAAATTATGTACCTACAATTTAACATAATAAACTTTTTCCATAATGGCACAGTAGCGTAGATTCGGTGGGGGGGGGGGTACTCCCCTTTTTCTCGTCTTATTTTCCTCACAACTGAATATTTTTTAAAACTGTTAAGCCTTTTATATTCTTTGCACAATTAATATTGATTATCGCATCCGTGTTTAAGGTATTTCAGTTTTAATGTTTGAAGAAAATTAAAGTGAACATTAAATCTGAAATATCTCAGAAACGGCTGTGATAATCAAAATTAATAAAGAGTACCTTTTTTCTTCTAAATTGTGCAAAAAATATAAAAAGCTTAACAGTTTTAAAAAATATTCAGAGGCGTAGAAAATAGGGAAAAAAAAGAGAAGAACCTCCCAGAATCTACGCCACTGTCACAATAAGGAAAAAATTTATTACATTTAATTATAGGCATGTATTTCAGGATAATACATACCAAATTTCAATACGATTGAACTAAAGGTTACAGAAATATGACAAAGAATTTTTGAAATGTAAATTTGAGGAGCTGTATTTTCTTCAGGAGGAAAAATTTATTTGGATTTTCTTCATTACTGGACGGGTTCTAACTGGTCCCAAATTTTGACCACCCATTTTATAAGCACTTTGTATATACAATGAAGTTCCATTTTAAGTTTAATATCCCCAACTTTTGTATATGATTATAATATAATTATTGTCCAATAAAAAAATTAATTAAGTTTACCAATCTATAATAATATGAAACGTCACCGTTGCACATTAAATATTTATTTGTGTAAAAAATTACCAAACACACACGTATTTAACGTTGACTATATGAAGGGAGGTCAAATAAATTATAACTTAAATTAAAAACAACGTTTAATAGAGACAATATGTGTCAAATATGCAAGGGATATATTTAAAACACCGTTTGTAATATGTGTGATTTACTTTATGAGATGGAAAACATTTTGCACCTAATGATTTTATAAACAAGGACTGAAAATTGAATATTAACCATGTGGTAAAATTGATGGAGAAATGTGAGATCAAAAATTAATTAATTAACATCGCTGCATTCAAATTATGACCAATTACAAGAATGCATTTATAGTTTGTATTTAAAACGAAATATTGATTTTTGATTAAAATGCAAAATAATGTTGGCTTGTGTGCTTTCATTTTTAAATTTCGGCTGAGCCGATTAATGTTATAGCGAAGAGGTAATTAAAATACTGAAAAATATGAGTAGAATAAAATTTTCATTGTCCCGCAAAAACATTTTAATTACATTTTGTTTACATTTTTCCATTATCCAATTAGTTGAGAATTAAAATCGGATTATAAACCAACATCAAATAAATATGTAATATTTTCTGTTGATATGTTTGACGTATAAATTAAAGCGGTGGTCTAAAATTAAGTATATATATATATATATATATATATATATATATATATATATATATATATATATGATCATAACGCCAATGTTTCAAATACCAATACTGAAATTTATATGAACATATCGATTAGTTAAGAGCATTCAGTGTCTAAATAAATTATTAAGGTCACTCAGAACTCCAAATAAAAA
Organism: Aethina tumida; assembly: GCF_024364675.1. Classification (NCBI taxonomy): domain Eukaryota; kingdom Metazoa; phylum Arthropoda; class Insecta; order Coleoptera; family Nitidulidae; genus Aethina; species Aethina tumida. Next base: position 10,000,835 of record NC_065435.1, on the reverse strand, counting down.
TATGGTGGTCAGAATGTTATGTCATTTCTTCTCAGATTCCTGATCAATCTAACTATGTCACCGTTGACGAAATCTGTGTCGATCTCCTTGTTAATAATTTATATAGCTGCACTAATTTTGTACCTATCTACTTATAAATTTGCACTCATACCAGTGAATTTTCACTGTTTTAACAGATAATTGATCTCTTTTTGTATCACATTATGAATGAGTGAGTTAAATATAGAAAGGCAGCATTAGGGGAGTTCAATTCTTAATTAGATGAAATTAGCCATGAGTTTAGAAGTTTTCATTATAAATTGAACTTCTGCTTTGATTTTCGTGACACTTTGTTAAATAAGTCATTTACATTTTATATAAAAACAGTTACCAATTTTTTTCTTTATTTAACAGTTTATTTTTTTCAGTCATTTGAAGTTCAGTTCTTACCATAATAAATAAAAATTTTATAATTGTTTAGTAACATGCAACAGTTTTATTTTAAATTTTTTAAATAGTTAAAGTTCGTTAACTAAAATTTCTTTTTTGGCATCTTCTGTAATGATTAAAATTATTTTTTAATAATTTTTTAAAACAAAATATTGAACATAAAAAATTATTTATTGTTAATTAAATTATTAACTATTAAACTATTAACTAATTATTAATTAATTAAAATATTGTTTAAAATTTAAAAATGACCAATTATATTTAAATATATTATACTTAATTAAAAATGTAAACTAATTTAAATTTTAAAAAACGAAAACTGTTAATTTAAATTTATATTTTTTTTTAATTTAAAATTAAATTTAACTTGAAAAATTAAAATGAACAATTAAATTAAAAGTAATAATAATAAACTGGTTAATTTAAATTTATAGAATTAAAAATATTAAAAATAAATTAAATTTGCTAAAATTAAAATTAATTTAAATATTTAAAAAAATATATAATAAGCTTAAAAAAATAAAAATGAACAATAAATTGAAAAAAATTAACATTATTAATTATTTAAATTAATCTTAAAAAATAAAACATGAACAAATAAAAAAAAATATTCATTTAAATCTGTAAAATTTAAAATATTTGAAAATTTAAAAATGAAATTAAGATAAAAAAATTAAAAATAAACAATTAAATTTAAAAGAATAAAAAAATGTTAATTTAAATTTATAGAATTTAAAACATTAAGTTTAAAAAATTAAAAATAAATTACATTCACTAAAATTAAAATTAATTTAAATGCATAAAAAAATGAAATTAAACTTAAAAATTAAAAATCAACAATAAAATGGAAAAATTGTTAATTTAAATTTATAAAATTAAATTAATCTTAAATATCAAAATATGAACAATTAAATAAAAAAAAACAATAAAATTATTCATTTAAATCTAAAATTTAAAGTACTGATTATGTTTGAAAAATTAAAATAACCAATTTAAAATATTAAGCATGAAAAATTAAAAATAACCAATTAAATTAATTAATACAATTAAATTATGCTAAAAAATTAAAAATAAACAATTACAATTAAAAAAAATTAAATTGTTTATATTTATGAAATTTAAATATTAAGCATGAACAATTAAAAAATATCTAAATAAATTTAATAAATTAAAACTATATTAAATTTATAAAATTAAATTAAGCTTAAAATATTGAAAATAAGCAATTAAAATTAAAAGTATTAAAAATGTTGAATTAAATTTAAGAAATTTAAAATATTAAGCTTGAAAAAATAAAAATAACCTGTTAAATTTAATAAATTAAATTTATTTTTATTTTATATAATTGATATATGCTTAAAAAATTAAAAAAAAAAACATAAAACTTAAATAATAAAATATTAGGCTTAGAAGATTAAAAATAACCATTTAAAAAATAAAAAAATTATTTTAAATTTATAAAATTCAGAGCTTAAAAAAATAAAATAAACAATTAAATTAAATATTTATTAAATATACAAAATGGTCTAATTATTCTGATTTTTTACTAGTTTAATCTATTTATTGAATGTTTTAGAAAAAATTAATTATTTCTACTTAATGTTTATTATTTTAACTTACCGGTTTATAAAATTTATAAACATTAGTAACATAGTATTTATTTTACTATATTTACTTAAATTTTCAGTGAAACAACGACGATATAATGAAATTTGTGTTTATATATAATACCTAGCGTTTAATTTGTGGCGCCTAAAAATGAAATTATGAATATTGGCGAATGCGTTCAGTAAATACATGTTTCAAGTATCAATAATTATATTAATAACTAAATTATAAACTGATATCCAATAATTTGCATACATTTAATATTATACATTATTAAATATACATGCATAATCAATATTATTAGTGTACGACCAAATTAACCGTGCTAATTTTGGCGAATGCGCCCAATTAAATAATAAAACATCAATTACGTCTGACAATCAAAGTAATCACCATTTTATACGTGAACTCGAACCTTTAAAAATCTTACAGAAATGCAGTTTCAATTATGTTGTCAGAATTTAAAATTCTTTCATGCTATTTATTGTCTTCGGTTCGTTTAATTTGAATATTACCTTAATAATGCATCGCACTGCCTTTTGAAGTTTTTATTGTACGCGCAGCGAAATTTGAAACAGATATTATTAAAATAATTGCAGTATCCCTTCTATGTAAGCGCATCTAAATATTTAATTTAACTTTTCTCTACAGCATTTGCAATAAAAGAGGAGTGTGCTTTTTTGTAAAATAAGTAAATGTTTCGCGTATCTAATACCTGTTTCTTATAAACAGAAACAAAAGTTGATATTCTGTATCAAAGTGTATCATAATATCGCAGAAATAAACGCTACTGAGAGTATTTCATTTTTATTAATTAATTTCTTTGGAAGATTGTAAACACATTTAATTAAAATATGTTTGTGTGTGTATGTGTATGTGTGTGTGTGTATGTGTGATTTTTTTTATATTCATAATTTTTAATTTAATTTATTATAATAAATATGTTTGCGTTGCTTTCATTACATTTACAAATTATGAACGAACATGTAAATTGATATTTTCACCAGTTAAATTAATAAAAAATTATATTTTTTTGTTGAGAATATTTTGTTGTAATTTTTTAATTTTTAATAGTTATTTGAGGGCTCTGAATGTAATTGAATTGAATAAATTTATATTTGTATGTCAGTGGTTAAAAATAATTAAAATTATGTTGCCTGAAAATATTTTGTTGTGATTTTTAATCTTTAATAGTTATTTGAAGACTGTGAATGTAATATTTTTTTTTAATTTGTTTAAACCTTTAATAAAAAGTTATATTTGTATGTTAGTATTTAAAAATAATTAGAATAATAGTGCCTATAGTGAAAATAGTTCGTTGCGATTTTTTAATTTTTAATAGTTATTTGAAGGCACTGAATATAATTTTGCATCTTCATTTGTTTATAAATTTAATAAAAATTAAAAATTGTATGTCAAAATTACAATAATGGTGTCATACAGTTTTATAAATATAAATGAATAAAAAGCAACATTAATAATTTTAGAAAACAGAATTTAAACCTTTAATAAAAATTAAAATTTATTTTATTTTTAAAGCAGTTATAGTTATTAAATATTGATGTTTTTTATTTATAAGAATAGAACTTAATATTTTTTCTTTTCTCAAAGGAAAAATAATTTTGATTGTCTAAATTCTGTTTTCTACAATTTTTTGGCAAAAAAAAAAATGGAAAATAAAAAAAAATTTTACGTTTACAAATAAATAAAAATTACCTTTGTAACTAGAAAACACAATTTAGTCATTTAAATTTATTTTTAGATTTGGTTTATAAAAGAAAAAAATCTGTAGTACTATAGTATAAATAAAGTACAATTAATTCTAGAAAAGAGAGAGAGATAATAAAATTTATTTTCATTAATCTTTTGAATTTCTGCACTTTCAAAAAAAAAAGAGCAATTAATTCTAGAAAACAGTTAAACGTTTATCTTTAATTCCAGAATGGAAATAGACAAAATATTCAATCACTGCTTTTAAAATTAAAAAAATCAAATTTTTGTTTAATCTTTACAATTATTTTTTTTTTCATTTTCATTTTGAAATTAAAGGTAATCGTTTAAATTCAGTTTTCTAGAATTGAAAAGTTTATTTTTAATTTCAGAATGAAAACAGCCAAAATATTCCGTACCTGTAACTGCTTTTAAAAGTAAAAAAAAACAAGTTTCAGTTTCTTTTATTATTAAAGCAGTTACAGTTATTGAATATTTTCGCACATAAATGTGGAAATTTGGAATAAACTTTTTTCAACATTTTTTTTCTTTTATAAACGAAATCTGAAAATAAATTCAAATATCTAAATTCTGATTTCTAGAATTTTTAGAATTTGCATTTAGATTGTGTTTATTGAAAATAAATTTAAAGTTTAAAATATAATGTATGTAAAATGTATCCTGTAAATAAACACAGTTTCCCACTGATTAAAAACAAAATATCAATAATTAAAAGCAATCACTTATAAAAATTTAAGCGTTTTTTGTTTAACATCAGTTAAACAAAAAACTATTAAACATTCCATGTTTAAAAATAAATAATGGAGCTTGAAAATATTTCGTTGTGATTTTTAATTTTTATTTGAAAACTGGCCAATCTAATTTTCCTTTCATTTATTTGTATATTTATTTTACAATTAAAATTGTAATAAATCTCCATGAAAATTAATTACCATAATTACCATAATTTTAATTGTTGTCATTAGATGAAAAACGTTAAGCATTTAAATATTTACTAGTGAAAAGTTCAACTATTTACCCTTTTAAAATTATTAAAACTAATTTACTTAATTACTTAACCTGATGTTTATATTTTATTAATTTATTTCATTATTATTATTATTATTATTTAAATGTAAATAATATAATATATTCTCTGTAAAAAGTGTAAAAACCCAGTAAAAATAATAAATGTTAAAGTCATTAAAGTCGAAATCAGGAATGAAAGTTAAATAAATAATTTAATCCCCTAATTAAGTCGCTACAAATTAAATATTATAGCTTATACATATATTTATTTATTTCATTATTAATATTATTTAAATGTAAATAATATAATATATTCTCTGTAAAAAGTGTAAAAACCCAGTAAAAATTATAAATGCTAAAGTCATTAAAGTCGAAATCAGGAATGAAAATTAAATAAATAATTTAATTCCCTAATTAAGTCACTACAAATTAAATATTATAGCTTATACATATATTTATTTATTTCATTGTTATTATTATTTAAATGTAAATAATATAATATATTCTCTGTAAAAAGTGTAAAAACCCAGTAAAAATAATAAATGTTAAAGTCGTTAAAGTCGAAATCAGGAATGAAAGTTAAATAAATAATTTAATCCCCTAATTAAGTCGCTACAAATTAAATATTATAGCTTATACATATATTTATTTATTTCATTATTAATATTATTTAAATGTAAATAATATAATATATTCTCTGTAAAAAGTGTAAAAACCCAGTAAAAATAATAAATGTTAAAGTCGTTAAAGTCGAAATCAGGAATGAAAGTTAAATAAATAATTTAATTCCCTAATTAAGTCACTACAAATTAAATATTATAGCTTATACATATATTTATTTATTTCATTATTATTATTATTTAAATGTAAATAATATAATATATTCTCTGTAAAAAGTGTAAAAACCCAGTAAAAATAATAAATGTTAAAGTCGTTAAAGTCGAAATCAGGAATGAAAGTTAAATATTATAGCTTATACATATATTTATTTATTTCATTGTTATTATTATTTAAATGTAAATAATATAATATATTCTCTGTAAAAAGTGTAAAAACCCAGTAAAAATAGTAAATGTTAAAGTCGTTAAAGTCGAAATCAGGAATGAAAGTTAAATAAATAATTTAATTCCCTAATTAAGTCACTACAAATTAAATATTATAGCTTATACATATATTTATTTATTTCATTATTAATATTATTTAAATGTAAATAATATAATATATTCTCTGTAAAAAGTGTAAAAATCCAGTGAAAATAATAAATATTAAAGTCATTAAAGTCGAAATCAGGAATAAAATAAATAATTTAATCCCCTAATTAAGTCGTTACAAATTAAATATTATAGCTTATACATATATTTATTTATTTCATTATTAATATTATTTAAATGTAAATAATATAATATATTCTCTGTAAAAAGTGTAAAAATCCAGTGAAAATAATAAATATTAAAGTCATTAAAGTCGAAATCAGGAATAAAATAAATAATTTAATCCCCTAATTAAGTCGTTACAAATTAAATATTATAGCTTATACATATATTTATTTATTTCATTATTATTATTATTTAAATGTAAATATTCTCTGTAAAAAGTGTAAAAACCCAGTAAAAATAATGAATGCTAAAGTCATTAAAGCAGAAATCAGGAATGGGAGTTAAATAAATAATTTAATCCCCTAATTAAGTTGCTACAAATTAAATATTATAGCTTATACATATATTTATTTATTTCATTATTATTATTATTTAAATGTAAATATTCTCTGTAAAAAGTGTAAAAACCCAGTAAAAATAATGAATGCTAAAGTCATTAAAGCAGAAATGAGGAATGGGAGTTAAATAAATAATTTAATCCCCTAATTAAGTTGCTACAAATTAAATATTATAGCTTATACATATATTTATTTATTTCATTATTATTATTATTTAAATGTAAATATTCTCTGTAAAAAGTGTAAAACCCAGTAAAAATAATAAATGTTAAAGTCATTAAAGTCAAAATCAGGAATAGAAGTTAAATAAATAATTTAATTCCCTAATTAAGTCGCTATAAATTTAATATTATAGCTTATACATATGTTTATTTATTTCATTATTATTATTATTTAAATGTAAATAATATAATATATTTTCTGAAAAAAAGTGTAAAAATAATAAATACTAAAGTCATTAAAGTCGAAATTAGTAATAAAAGGTAAATAAATAATTTAATTCCATAATTAAGGAATAAAAAATTATAGATTTATCATTTGTTTATTTATTATCGATATCTTTTAATTCCAACTAAAATAGATTTGGCTCTAGGAGGAATTATAATCTTCAGTCTTATAGCTAGCTAGCTATAAATTTGGACAATCATCTTTTTTATCCATTGATTTAAGCCTTCAGGATTGATGGTTGTTTATACATTGAATATTATAGCCTTACACTCATTGAAAATAAAAAACTCTAAATTTTTACTTATTCTTAAATCTACATTGCTCATTTCAGATAGATTTTTCGGATAGATATTAACAATTTCTGTTCTCTTTGATTTTCCTAATGTTGTCTTGGCAAATCCAAGTGACTTGACTTTATTTAGCTGATGAAATAATTGAAGGACGATATAATGGAAGTCTTCCTTTTAAAGTTATCTCATCCTTTATTATTCTATTGAATGCTTCCAAGACATTGTTGGTACTCAACTTTTGAACACCTCTGAACCACATACGAGAAAATTATTTGATTCTAAAGGCTAAAAACCTGTTCTGCCTTTGTGTTATGTACCTTTTCATGAGCCTGGCTGATGTGAACCAATTATAAGTTTAACAGAATTTCAAATACAAAAAAAGTAGATGGGAAAATCGTTGTATCAAATATACTTTCAAAGCCCATATTATGTATATCAATGTTTGTGAGCATATTACAGAGGAAATTATAAAATTTCCCATTACACATTGCTTATTTTGCAGGATGCAATTTCCCATTTTTTATCAAAGCCGAAATAGTTGAAATTACAGTGCAGTTTATTAAAAAGTTAAAAATCATGGTACGTCGCAGCAAAACCGAATATTCCGTCAAGCATGAACGCCGCCAATACTAAAACAAGTTTCGAAATTAGTTAAGTTACGTTTGATTGCTAATATAAAGTAACAAAAATACGAAAAACAACCCGAACCGGGTGGGTGGGCAGTGCCTTTATAAAAATCAAATAAATAAATAAACCGGGCCCGCCGTGTTCACAAATCAGGCGGCCTTTTTCCTAGGGAACACACTCTTGCGTACTAGATGCAACAAACACATCCCTCCTATCTGCAATTCGTAGCGTGCCGTGGTGGCGGCGCAAAATTCAAACATTCACAAATCGTCAGCGGAGGTCGGAACAACAACTACTCTCACAGTGGCGGCCCGACACCGACCAAATTAGTCAGCCCGTTCCCGCATCGAGATGACACCTCTACAGGGGTCCCTCGGGGTCTTCCTGCTACTCTATACGATCACAGGTAAACGATCTAAACCCCCACACACCCACCGCCGGCCGCGTCCCCTTTTCACAACTTTCGTCACACGCCGAAACAACAAAATAATAATAATAATAATAATAATAATAATAATAAAATAAAAATACGGTCGCACCTCGGAACGCGTTAGTCAATTCATAAATTATCACCATTCAGCCCGCTTAATCATTCCATAAAATAAATTCGTGCTTTGTTGTTGCCTCCTCTCTCTATTATTAGATAACGCCGCAAAGACGAAGAAAAAAATTGAGCCTGAGCGATCGGAGTCTATTTCATTTTGTATTTTTTATGGGGCATGATTTTTAATGCCGGCTTGGCGTCTTCGTTCACCTGTCAAATTTATTTTCCAAACGATGCGGACGTTTTGCCGTCTCGGTATCGGTGGCAGGGCTAAACTGACACGTAAAATCTGTACGAGTACAACGTTTGTTTTAGGTTTGTTCTCTAATTTTTTTTGTTTTGTTTTGTGTGTTTAAATCGGTTGGATTGTCCTAGAACGGTGAACTTGAACTTATTTTCGATTCGCGGTCGGGACGGCCTAATTTAAAATAGGAAGCACCGGGTTAAAGATTTAACAATGCGGAAGCGGGTTTTGCGCTATAATTATTCTTCTACAGGGTGTTCGCGTTGTCGTTGAGGCATTTTGCGGCTGTTTGCGCTAATTTGTGTAATTTGTTCGTTTAATATCATGTTATATGTGGTATATATTTACATGGAACATTTAATAGTTCTTTGTTTAACTTATGACGCTTAAATTTTTATAAATGATTGCTTTTAATTATTGATATTTTGTATTTAATCAGTCGGAAATTGTGTTTATTTAAAGGAGACATTTTTTTAAATATATATTTTAAGCTTTAAATTTATTTTCAGATTGAATAAACACAATCTGAATGCAAATTCTAAAAATTCTAGAAATCAGAACTTAGATATTTGTATTTATTTTCAGATTTCGTTTATTAAACAAAAAAAATACTTTAAAATTAAATTTATTCCAAATTTCCATATTTTTGTGCCTTAGAAACAGAATTTGAATGTTTATTTTAATTCCAGAATGAAAACTAACAAAATATTCAGTAACTGTAACTGCTTTAATAATAAAAAAACAAAAACTATTTTTTTACTCTTAAAAGCAGTTACAGATATATATTTTGTCTGTTTCCATTGTGAAATTAAAGATAAACATTTCAATTCTTAAAAACAGAATTTAAACGTTTACCTTTAATTTCAGAATGAAAACAGGCAAAAAGTATTTAATAGCTGTACCTGCTTTAATAATAAAAAAAACTAAAACTGTTTTTTTTTTACTCTTAAAAGCAGTTACAGATATATATTTTGTCTGTTTCCATTGTGAAATTAAAGATAAACATTTCAATTCTTGAAAACAGAATTTAAACGTTTACCTTTAATTTCAGAATGAAAACAGGCAAAAAGTATTTAATAGCTGTACCTGCTTTAATAATAAAAAAAACTAAAACTGTTTTTTTTTTACTCTTAAAAGCAGTTACAGATATATATTTTGTCTGTTTCCATTGTGAAATTAAAGATAATCGTTTCAATTCTAGAAAACAGAATTTAAACGTTTACCTTTAATGTCAGAATGAAAACAGGCAAAATATATTTAACTGCTTTAAAAATGAAAAAAATTGATTGTAAAAATTTAACAAAAATTTGATTTTTTTAATTTTGTCTATTTTCATTCTGAAATTAAAGATGAACGTTTAAATTCTGTTTTTTAGAATTAATGGCATTTCTTATTTTTTGTTTTTGAAAGCGCAGAAATTTAGAAGAATATTTTTTTTCTTTTATGAAGACATTTTGAAAATAAATATTATTATATTTAAATTCTCTTTTCCAGATTTAATTGTACTTTTTATTTATTTATAACTATAGAACTTTCTTTTTCTTTTATAAACTAAATCTAAAAGTAAATTTAAATGACTAAATTCTGTTTTCTAGTCACAAAGGTAATTTTTATGTATTTGTAAAAGTAAAAATTTTATTTATTTCCATTTTTTTGTGCATAATCATAAAATATTTAATATTAATCATTGTAGGAAACAGAATTTAGACAATTAAGATTATTTTTCCTTTGAGACAAGAAAAAATATAAAGTTCTATACTTATAAATAAAAAAACATCACTAATTCTAGAAAACAGAATATAAAGAAAATAAAATTTATTTCTAGAATTCGTCTATAAAAGAAAAAAATTAAATTTGTTAATTAATTCCAGAAAACAGAATTTAAACGTTTACCTTACCCATTTTTGTGTGTATTTTGTCTGTTTCCATTCTAGAATTAAAGATAATCGTTTAAATTCTGTTTTTTAGAATCAATAGCACTTTTTATATTGTTCGTAAGTGTAGAAATTCAGAAGAAATAATTTGTTTTCTGTTATTTACGAATTGTGAAAATAAATATTATTTTTTTAAACGTTTAAATTCTGTTTTCTAGAATTATTAATGTTTTCTAGATTTTTGTATGATTGTAATGGTAAAAAAAATTAAAAAAGTGAATTTATTTCTATTTTTTTGTGAATAATCTCAAAATATTTAATACTAATCATTTCTAAATGGCAGGAAGTTTTAAGAAACAGAATTTAGACATTTAAATTTATTTTTAGACTTCGTTTATAAAAGAAAAAAATATATTATAAAGTTCTATTCTTATAAATAAATAAAAGTATCATTAATTCTAGAAAACAGAATATAAAGGAAACATAATTTATTTCCAGAATTCGTTTATAAAAGAAAAAAATTAATTTTTTTCTAAATTTATACACTTATAAACAAAATAATGAATACCATTAATTTTAGAAAATAAACTATTATCTTTAATTTCTGAATGAAAATAACTGTGTAGAAATTCAGAAGAAATTAAATTTTTCTTTTATTTACGAATTGTGTAAATAAATTTTATTTTTTAAACCGTTAAAATCTGTTTTCTAGAATTACTATTGTTACTTTTTATTCATTTATATTTATAAAACACTAAAAGAATTTTTTTCTTTTATAAACGAAGTTTAAAAATAAATTTAAATAGCTAAATCTATTTTCTAGAATTTGTTGACCCTTAAAAATGTTGAATATTTTGTGATTATGCTATCCGAAAATAAATTTAATCTACTTTAAACATTTTAAACTTGTTGAGTTATTTGTTTATAAGATTATGATTATTCAGTCAAAAAATAAAAGTTTCCGCTAAACTTTTAAAAACTATTTTCTAGAAAATTTAATTTTTATGACTTATAAAGGATTAGTGTTAAATATTCTGTGTTGATTTAGTCTAAAAATAAATTTAAGCTTTTTTAGACGTTTAAATTCTGTTTTCTAGAATTAATTTTTTTTTCTAGAAATCATAATTTAGTGAACATAAAATGCCAAAAAATCAATTTCTTTTAAATTTTTACACTTAAAATAAATACTTTTTGTTGGTTAGGAAATTTCTAAGAACATTTCATTCAATCTAACAACAAATATCTAAATTCTGTTTTCTAGAATTAATGATACTTTTTACTGGTTTGTAAGGAAAAACATTTGGAAATAGTTTAACTCTTTTATAAATGGTTGGTGTTGAATCTGAAAATAAATTTACAGTTTATATTCTGTTTTCTAGAATTAAACAAAATGGAATGGAACAAAAAGAATTTTTCGTCACATAAACGATTATTTTTATTAAAATTTTATATTAAATTACGTTGAATATAAGAAATTTCATTTCTATAAAAATTATAATGACTTTTATCAGGAATATAGACAAAGAGTTGTAATTCTCTTTAAAAATAATTAGAGACAATTCAATCGATTCATAAAAACATTCAAATGTGCTACGTCAGTTTTGTTGCATTCTACATCATTTTATTTTAAAATTGTTTTATGCACAAATTTAATAAATGTATAGTAGAATAATAATAATATCTTTTATACAATTATAGAATCAATAATCAATAAATTTATAAGGATGTTACCGTTCCACTGCACAATATTGTTTGAATAAATAATTATCTACTCTGATTTCGTATTAAATGTATGTATAACCATTGACGTGTTTGTTAAAATTATAATTAGTTATATAAAATATTCTCAGTTTATCATTGTCAAAAATACCAACTGATTAATTAAATTGTTTGAAAGCTTTAAAAAAACTTGAAATTTACAGTATTCTTTGTTCTATGTAAATAAAATTGTAGGATAAGATTTTAATGGTTTTACCTGGTCCTTTTAGCAACAAGACGGAAACATTCCGCAGTTTTATCCCGAACAGAGGCAGTATTTACGCCACCATTGCATTGCTTCTTAACCCTAATGTGCATTTTATTTTATTTTTTTGTTAAACGACTTCTTTAATTATACTTAATTAGATTCCAAACCGGGTAATAAATGTTAAATAAACAGAAGAACAACCGGGAGGGAACTGCGGTCATTTTTAATTTGATCAATATTATGACAAACTACACTGAGCCATTAATCCAATTTGTACAAGGGAAGAAAGTGGTTTTTATAAAAAGGCACTTGGCAAATAAACTCATATTATTTGGCATCTGTTTTAAACGAAAACGGGACGTTTTTTAACCGAATATCGATGTTTTCTTGAATCGTCATTATTAATCTATTTTAAAATTAACCCTCATTTTAATAAGATTGATTACGTTTTCATAAAACGCGTGACAACACGCAACACACTCACCTTATTAACATAGATCGTATGTTTAGACATATTTTTATTCAGCTACGCCGTTTTATTTTCAACGCAGGTTGTTTTAATTATTAGCCGAATTCTAGTTTTTTTATACGACTAATAGTGATAATGTAAAATATAAAAAAATAATGTCTTAATATGATTAAAGTACTGCTCTATTTTATTACGTAATACAATCATAATAAACATATTAAAAAATTAATTATTTTTAAAGTTTTATGCCAATCTTTTTAATTATATAAATTTAAATTAATAATTTTATTTTTTCAGTTAAATTTAATTGTTTTTTTTTAGATTTTTACATAAAAAATTAAATCTTCAATTTATATAAAAAAAATCAGTTCAAAAAAATTAAAAAAATTGAGAATTTTAAAAAATCATTTTTACAAAATCAAAAATAAATTAATTAAAAATTATTATCATCAATTAAATTGGAATAAAATTGAAATAGTTAATTTAAGTTTATAAATTTTAAGAAAATTTAGCTTAAAAACCTTAAAAAAGTAACCATTAAAATAAAAAATGACCGTAAAAAAATTAAACTAAAAAATATTGAAATTATTTTAAATTTAAAAAATATAAGAAATTGGGGTAAATATAATCAAACAAAATTAATATTGTTAATTTAAATTTAAAAAAATATATTATTTTAAATTTTAAAATGTAAAAAATTAGTTTAAAAACTTGAACTATGAAACCAATAAAATTTCAATAAAATTAAAACTGTTAATTTAAATTTATAAATTACAAAAAAATTTGATTAAAAGCTGAAAAAATACCATTAAGATTAGAAAACAAAAAATAATAAATTTATAAAAACTAAAAACATGAGCTTAAAAAATAAATATAACCAATTAAATTTAAATAAAATCACAACTGTTAATTTAAATTTATAAATTCTAAAAAAATTAGCTGAAAAGCTCAAAAATAATCATTAAAATTAGAAAACAAAAAACATAAAAATTGAAAATAAAATTAAAATTCTCATTTTAAATTTATAGAAAATAAAAAAAAAATAGCTTAAAAATACTTATTAAATTTAAATAAAATTAAAGTTTTTATTTTAAATTTATAAATTCTAAAGTTTAAAAGCTCAAAAATAACCATTAAAATTAGAAAATAAATACTAATAAATTTACTAATATTAAAATTGTAATTTTAAATTCATAAAATATAAAAAATTGAACATAAAAAATTTATATAACCAATAAAATTTGAATAAAATTAAAACTTAATTTAAATTCATAAATTCTAAAAAAACTAACTTAAAAGCTCAAAAATAACCATTAAAATTGGAAAATAAAAAACAGCATAAAAAATTAAAAATAAAATTAAAATCATTTTGAATTTATAAAAAATTAAAAAAGAGCTTAAAACATAAATATAATCAATTAAATTTAAATAAAATTAAAATTGTTACTTTACATTAATAAAATTTGACTAATTAAGCTTAAAATAGTTATTAATTTAAAATTATAAATTTAATATATTGAAAATAACAATTTAAATAAAAGAAATTGTTTACTTCAATTTATAAAATTTATAATTTAACATTAAAAAATTAAAAATTATCATTCAATTATAATTAATATAAATTTATTGTTTAAATGCATAAAATTAAAAAATAATCTTTAAATGTTAAAAAGAAAAAATAAAATTTGTATTTAAATTTTTAAATATTCAAATTTTAATTTAATTAATTATTTTTGAATTGAATTAATTAATTTTATTTTTTTATATTGAAGGAATCCTAAATTATATAAATGTATTACATCATAAATTATATATTTTTGCAAATTATATTTTCGAAAAATTTATAATTTGTGATATATTAAATTATCTTTCGTTAAGGTATAACGATATTTCTGGTAAATTTCGAGATATTTAATATCTGATTATTTTATTATATAAATTTCGATTATTATATAAGAATGTACGTTGATTGATAATTTTGTCAAATATCATATATGCACAAATTACCTCGAAAGAGATTTAATAACCAATTTTAGACATACAAAATTATAAAACTTTTAATCAATATTAATTTAGGCAGTTCGTAAATTGGCTTGCGCATATTTTTCCATTTAATTACAATTTTATTCAGTTTTATTATATATTTACTTTATCACTGCTTTGAAATTTTATGTTTCTTTGACACAAATGTATTTTAAGGTAAAAATTAACATTATAAAATTGATAGTTGTATAGATTAGGTCTACATTTTAATAAATATTTCCTGTATAAAAAAATAATTGCATATTCAACCAACCACACATTGAAAATCAATTGTTCCAATTCTAGAAAGTCGATTTTATCATTTGTCATTTATTTAAGAGAACACGGAACTATGTTTGTTTAGTAAAGCTACTTTAGTTCTAAACAATAAAACTTATTGATTAACGTTATTTGATAACCACACAATTAAAGCAAGCAATAAAAAAGCGTAATCAATTATTACCATTTTATTACGGAAAACACTAATTTAAGCAAATTTAACAATTAAACGTGCGAAACGATCCACGTCAGTATTGAAAAATCAAAAGGAAATAAATACGATCTGCCGAAATTAGCAAATTTGTTTTGCTGCCTAACGGCGTGGAATAAATAAATACGCAAATTTGCCAACACAAAATCCCAACAGGATATTATGTTTTATTATTAAATTGCATCCAAATTGTCATCGCAATTTTTAAGGACGTGTAGGCTGTTTACGTTTACGACAGCAAACTCACGACTACGGGAAAATCAAATTTCATAAATATTCAAACCGCGACGGCCGCAATGAGGTCCCAATTTAAATTGGAAAACTATTAAGCACGAATAACCATCTCGGAATGGATAAATAATAAAAAGAAAACCAATACACCTTCCGACTTGTGTTTCCTCCCAATTTTATTTCATTCAGTCGTGGGCACTTTACATTTCTATTTTGGTTGACGATTTTCGTCAAGTCGTTCTTGCTTTCCCCGCATTCTCGGTAGATGTTTCTATTCTGTATATATAGGGCGGTAATTTTATATACAAAAAAATGTTTTTTCTTAGTACGTTGACTGATTTTTGGCTGTTATAAGTGATATTTGGTAAATTTCGATTTTATCATTATTATTCATGTTGTTCTTGTTAATTATATAATATTAAGAAAAGAAATCAGTAAATATAAATATATTATTCAATTATGGTACATAATTTACAATTTATTAGTTTTTTACAATATTCATATTGTTTTCTTGGGGTTTTTTCATTTTAAAATAATAAATCTTATAAATTTAAATAAATTTTTTATTTTTTTTTAGTAGTAAAATAATGATTTTTAATTTTTTTATGCTTTTTTTTTTTAATTTCATACATTCAAATAAACAATTTAATT
Organism: Aethina tumida; assembly: GCF_024364675.1. Taxonomy (NCBI): domain Eukaryota; kingdom Metazoa; phylum Arthropoda; class Insecta; order Coleoptera; family Nitidulidae; genus Aethina; species Aethina tumida. The sequence goes on along the minus strand of NC_065435.1, from coordinate 9,984,490 downwards.
TTTTTTATATTTAAATGATTTTTCTAATATTTTATACATAAATTTTATAAATTGAAGTTAACAATTTTATTTTTTTATTTAAATGGTTAATTTTAATATTTTAGCTTCATTTTTTAATTATTTAAATTATTCCAGTAAATGTATATTTTATATTCAATTACATAATTTGATAATTACGCTGAAAATATTAAATATATCAAGATTAATGCATCACAAATTATATATTTTTCGAAAGTATGAATTTATTAGCTACTATGTCTGTTTGAAATAAAACATTTCATGCCTTATCTCAAAAGAGGCATTTTATTTTAAGATTTCCTAAAGTATATAATTTATAACATAATAAATATCGTTATATCACGACTAAGTATTGTGTCTATTTAAAATAAAACATTTCAAACATTATTTATTAAGTTTTCCAAAAATATATAATTTATAATATAATAAATTAGCTTTATCTAAGATATAGAGATATTTCTGATAAATTTCGATATATTAAATTAAAATAATCTAATTAAATATTTAATTTATTTATCCTTTTAAAAATCGAATTTAAATATCTCAAAATTTACCAGAAATACCATTATGTCTCAACTAAAGGTAATTTAATGTATCTGAAATTATACATTTTTCGAAAGTATGATTTTTTTACACTCTGTTGTGTCTATTTGAAATAAAAAATTATTATTTATCTCAAAAAAAAATATTTTATTATCTCAAAAAAGGTATTTTATTAAGTTTTCCTAAAATATATATTTTATAATATAATATAATAAATTAGTTTTATCAAAAATATGAAAATATTTTTAATAAATTTCGAGATATTTAATATTGTCATCTATAAAAAACGGAGGATCTAACTAATTATTTAATTTACTTATCTTTTCAAAATTCGAATTTCGTATTTAATAAAGTTTCAAAAACTTTTTGATCTAATTATTAATTTTCAAACAAATTAATCATTGATTAATATGTTTCATAGGCCTAAATATTTAATATCTCCAAATTTACCAGAAATATCGTTACATCTCAACTAAATATAATTTAATGTATCTCAAATTATATATTTTTCAAAAATATGTTTTTTTTTTCTGATATTTTATTGTGTCTATTTGACAAAAGAGATATTTTTTATCTAAAATATAGAGATATTTCAGATAAATTTCGAAATATTTAATATTGTCGTCTATGAAAAATAGAGGGCCTAACTAATTATTTAATTTATTTATCTTTTCAAAATTCTAAATATTAAATAACTTGGAATTTACCGGAAATATCGTTATACCTCATCTAAAAATAATTTAAGGTACCTCAAATTATATACTTTTCGAAAGTATGATTTTTTTCTATTCTTAGTAAAGTATTGTGTCTATTTGAAATAAAAAAATTGACATATTATCTCAAAAGAGATATTTTTCCTAAAATATATAATTTATAATATAATAAATTAGCTTTATCCTTGATATGAATATATTTCTGATAAATTTCGAGATATTTAATATTGTCGTCTATAAAAAATAGAGAGCTGAACTAATTATTTAATTTATTTACCTTTTCAAAATTCGAATATTATATTTACTAAAATCTCAAAACCTGTTTGATCTAACTATTAATTTTCAGACAAATTATTAATGGTTAATATTAAATAGTAATATTTATGTCAAAATTTCGAGATATTTAATATTAAAAATAGAAGAAACTAATTATTTAATTTATTTACCTTTTTAAAAATCGAATTTTGTATTTATTAATTTACAAATTATCAATGATTAATATACAATAATAATATTTTTGCCAAATATCCATAATTACCTATGAAAAATAATATTTTCAATATGTTTCATAGGCCTAAATATTTAATATCTCGAAATTTGTCAGAAATATCGTTATATCTCAACCAAAGATTATTTAATATATCTCAAATGTATATTTTTCGAAAGTATTGTGTTTATTTGAAATAAAAAATTTCATACATTATCTCAAAAGAGATATTTTTGTAAGTTTTCCAAAAATATATAATGTATAATATAATAAATTAGTTTTATCTAAGATATAGAGATATTTATAATAAATTTCGAAATATTTAATATTGTCGTCTATAAAAACGAGGGCCTAACCCCTCAAATATCCTATTTGATTGACTTAACCTATGAAAAATATTATAGGCCTAAATATTTAATATCTCAAAATAATAAAGTGTGATATATTTCAGAAACGGCCAAAATGCAGTTGTTAACACTTAAGTTAATTTTTCTCTGTCCAAAATCAACCAATTTGACACACCCGCCACATTTTAATTCACAATTGTAAAACCGACGACACGAATATATAAAACCAGTCATGTATTATTAAAAAAAATGCAATTAAAAGTTTTATATATACATATAAATAAAAAAACTTAATTAAAATGTCTATTTGCATATAAGTATGTAATCGCACAACTTGGTGCGAGAATTATTTCAAATTAAAACGGGCTAGTGCTGTTCCTTCATTATAAAAATTCTGCATGGACACGTAAATAAATATGCAAGTGAAAACTAAACTGAACAAATAATTAATGAGTCGCATTTCGCATAAACAAAATATCGAATGACAAATTGAATTCTAATTAGTGGTTAGTTAGTTACACGATGGTGGTTTAAAAAATTAACTAACACATGTTAGTTTTGTCATTGTACACATGAATAATAATCGATACACGGTCTAATTACCGGTTTTAAGTGGCAGATTATTTAAAATTGAATATCAAATGCACACGGAGACGGTAACTAATATTGAAATGTTCGTCTTTCGAATTGTCGATTTCCAAGGTTGGTGTGGGGTGATAATCTAGCTGAATTTCGTTGGGGATGACCGAATACAGCAAGCAACAAATCGATCACTTTTATTTAATATAATTCTAGTCCAATTTCTTACAGTTAATACGCATTTATTCATTCAATAATGTTAATGAAATTTTTTTGAACGTTCACAGAATTGATGGCGATACTGTCACAATTTTATTACACATTATTTGATTTTATTACAAATTATTTGATTTTATTTCAAATTATATATTTCTTTGTGTGTGTACAAAACGAGTAGTTTAATATATAATTTCCAAACATGTAAGTACCTACTTGTTTGTAAGAAATCTATCTTTTTGTAAATAATAACTGATAATAGTTATTACATCGATTCGTATTGTAGAACCGTGTGCATCGAATTGATTTCTTTGTTGGGAATTATTAATATATGTATATTGGGGTGATTATGCTGTTTTATCCTATTATAGAATAATATTGAGCATTTTTAACTAAATTCATTAATTTCACAACTGAATTATGCTGTATTTATATTTAAAATTATGCAGTGGGGTCCTAAAAAGTATTATAAATAATCTGTTGTACTTTTATACGATTTTATGTCTTTAGTTAAAATTTAACATAAACGTTTTTATTTTAAACCATGGTATTACATTTTTATATATACAGGGTGTGCCCTTTCCGGGAATTCTGTACAGAATTCTACCACAAATTATCGAGGTGAAAATAGATGGATTACTTTAATACAAAAGTTGTCAATTATGGATATACAGGGCGTCAAATTTAGAAAAGATTCAGTTAACATTTTAAAGTAAAATGTGGAAATAATTCAAAGAATACAGTTTTATTTTCTTCGTCGTGTCACTTGCGGTGTTTTTACATAATTTATTTATTAAAAATTACATTTTTTCAGTTTTATTTTATTGTCAGTCCTTTAATTGCATTTATATACATTTTTATGGCCTAAGGATATTTTAGTCCAAGTAGAACTGGATCAATATATGTAAATATTCTAAGAAACAATTTGATTATCAAAACATAAATATTTGACATCTCAATAATATGCCAAAATTGGTATTTAGGACTGAATGCAGATTTAATTTGTTTGGAAGAGACGATACCAGACAAGTAAGATGATTTAACATACACACTTCCATAGGGAGGAGGAATTGTTATAGCCTAAGGATATTTTAGACCATGTAGAGCTGGGCCAATATATGTAAATATTTTAAGAAACAATTTGATTATCAAAACATTAATATTTGACATCTCAATAATATGCCAAATATGGTATTTAGGACTGAATGTAGATTTAATTTGTTTGGAAGAGACGATACCAGACAAGTAAGATGATTTAACATACACACTTCCATAGGGAGGAGGAATTGTTATGGTCTAAGGACATTTTAGACCATGTAGAGCTGGGCCAATATATGTAAATATTCTAAGAAACAATTTGATTATCAAAACATAAATATTTGATATCTCAATAATATGCCAAATATGGTATTTAGGACTGAATGCATATTTAATTTGTTTGGAAGAGACGATACCAGACAAGTAAGATGATTTAACATACACACTTCCATAGGGAGGAGGAATTGTTATGGTCTAGGGATATTTTAGACCATGTAGAACTGAGTCAGTATAAATTCAGTCAGATTTAATTTGTTTGGAAGAAACTATACCAGACAAGTAAGATGATTTAACATACACACTTCCATAGTGAGGAGGAATTGTTATGGTCTAAAGATATTTTAGACCATGTACAGCTGGGCCAATATATGTAAATATTCTAAGAAACAATTTGATTATCAAAACAAATATTTGACATCTCAATAATATGCCAAATATGGTAATTAGGACTGAATGCAGATTTAATTTGTTTGGAAGAGACGATACCAGACAAGTAAGATGATTTAACATACACACTTCCATAGGGAGGAGGAATTGTTATGGTCTAGGGATATTTTAGACCATGTACAGCTGGGCCAATATATGTAAATATTCTGAGAAACAATTTGATTATCAAAAAATAAATATTTGACATCTCATTAATATGCCAAATATGGTATTTAGGACTGAATGTAGATTTAATTTGTTTGGAAGAGACGATACCAGACAAGTAAGATGATTTAACACACACACTTCCATAGGGAGGAAGAATTATTATGGTCTAGGGATATTTTAGACCATGTACAGCTGGGTCAATTTATGTAAAGATTTTAAGAAACAATTTGATTAACAAAACATAAATATTTGACATCTCAATAATATGCCAAATATGGTATTTAGGACTGAATGCAGATTTAATTTGTTTGGAAGAGACGATACCAGACAAGTAAGATGATTTAACATATACACTTCAATAGGGAGGAGGAATTGTTATGGTCTAAGGACATTTTAGACCATGTAGAGCTGGGCCAATATATGTAAATATTCTAAGAAACAATTTGATTATCAAAACATAAATATTTGACATCTCAATAATATGCCAAATATGGTATTTAGGACTAAATGTAGATTTAATTTGTTTGGAAGAGACAATACCAGACAAGTAAGATGATTTAACATACACACTTCCATAGGGAGGAGGAATTGTTATGGTCTAAGGACATTTTAGACCATGTAAAGCTGGGCCAAAATATGTAAATATTCTAAGAAACAATTTGATTATCAAAACATAAATATTTGACATCTCAATAATATGCCAAATATGGTATTTAGGACTGAATGCAGATTTAAATTGTTTGGAAGAGACGATACCAGACAAGTAAGATGATTTAACATTCACACTTCCATAGGGAGGAGGAATTGTTATGGCCTAAGGATATTTTAAACCATGTAGAGCTGGGCCAATATATGTAAATATTTTAAGAAACAATTTGATTATCAAAACATAAATATTTGACATATCAATAATATGCCAAATATGGTATTTAGGACTAAATGTAGATTTAATTTGTTTGGAAGAGACAATACCAGACAAGTAAGATGATTTAACACACACACTTCCATAGGGAGGAAGCATTATTATGATCTAGGGATATTTTAGACCATGTACAGCTGGGCCAATATATGTAAAGATTTTAAGAAACAATTTGATTATCAAAACATTAATATTTGACATCTCAATAATATGCCAAATATGGTATTTAGGACTGAATGTAGATTTAATTTGTTTGGAAGAGACGATACCAGACAAGTAAGATGATTTAACATTCACACTTCCATTGAGAGGAGGAATTGTTATGGTCTAAAGATATTTTAGACCATGTAGAGCTGGGCCAATATATGTAAATATTCTGAGAAACAATTTGATTATCAAAACATAAATATTTGACATCTCATTAATATGCCAAATATGGTATTTAGGACTGAATGCAGATTTAAATTGTTTGGAAGAGACGATACCAGACAAGTAAGATGATTTAACATTCACACTTCCATAGGGAGGAGGAATTGTTATGGCCTAAGGATATTTTAGACCATCTAGAGCTGGGCCAATATATGTAAATATTTTAAGAAACAATTTGATTATCAAAATATAAATATTTGACATTTCAATAATATGCCAAATATGGTATTTAGGACTGATTACAGATTTAATTTGTTTGGAAGAGACGATACCAGACAAATAAGATGATTTAACATACATACTTCCATGGGGAGGAGGAGGAATTGTTATGGTCTAAGGATATTTTAGACCATGTAGAGATGGGTCAATATACGTAAATATTCTAAGAAACAATTTGATTATCAAAACATAAATATTTGACATCTCAAAAAGTGAAAATGATGTAAGACAAATTCAGCATAATTTGAATATTTCACCTTAAAAAAACCTTTTAATACTACTAATACTTTTATACGTTTTATAACGTTGACACTTTTTATCAATAAAAAATATAGAAAATTGAAAATAAATTATTAACTTTGACATTCTGTATCTCGGTAATCGTCAACTTTGGTACTAAATAAGATAAGGCAAATATTACCATTTTTATCTGGAGAATTGGTGTTGGAAGTCTATGCAGATCTTTCAGGGACATCTTCTATATACGAATTTTTGTCAATTTAATTTGTTATATTAATAAATAAAAATCGAATACATTAGTTATAATAAAATAAAAATTTTATAGACATATATTTTTTATATTCAATAATAATAAAAATAAACTACATGAATATATATATATATATATATATATATATATATATATATATATATACAAAATATTGATAAAAATGGGTAACAGAAAATTATATAACAATTCATGAGTACAATAATTTTGAAACATCAAGACATTTTACATAAACAAGCGTATTAATAAAGCTAAATAAAACAATTCACGCAACACAATAAGTCTTATTAATAGGAAAAATTAATTTTGACTCGAAGTTATTAAAAATTTAATTAATTTATTTTCCTATTATTTCAATGGTTCGCTTTTGTTACTGCACCATTTTCACATATAGTCAGTTTAAAAGTCGTCAAAAGAAACATGCTTTTCATAGTCTGTTCATTTTAAATTAAAGGAAGACTCCGCGAATTGCATTGCAAAGGAACTTTTGTAGGCTTTCAGGAGCACACATAAAACATTGCAATTTGCTACAATAAATTTTTATGTTTTTAATTAATTTAAGTATGAAGGCATTATTTCTCCGGATTCGTGAATGCTTACAATTCAAAAGTTGCACGTTTAATATTAAATGAAGTGTCTAAAGTTAATTATTGTTTAGTTCATCTCATTTAACTTAGACACTTCCAGAGGGAGGAGGAATTGTTGTGACCTAAGGATATTTTAGACCATGTAGAACTGGTCCAATATATGTAAATATTCTAAAAAACAATTTGATTATTAAAACATAAATATTTGACATCTCAAGATCTCTAAAAACATCTTAGTTTCATATGAAACAGAATAATTGTCCGTAAAAAGAATATTTTGACAGGATAATGATTCAAGTATGCACAACAGGCCCTTTTAAACTATTAAATTTTAATTTTAAGTACGCGTCTAACTTTACAAACTGCTGTTTTTTATTTGTCACGAACTTTATGGAAAACATCCAATCTACAATATTTTAAATTAAACCAGGTGACGGTGAATTTATGTGACATTTATAAATATTTTTCATATGAAAATTCTTTTAAATAAATATAATTCACTTTAGTTTAAATTAGTAACATTGTTTGAATTGTTTGATATTTTAAATTTATTAACTTAAATATAAAAGTTTTTATAAAAACATATTACTCATTTAATTTATTAGTATATTTACAATTTTTAAAAAATAAATGTGAATTGGGTTCTCTGAAAATTAAATAAACTGAATATTATATTTAATTAATATTTTTAATTTTAACATTTGAATTGAACAGATAATATTAAATTGTTATTTATATATTTAGGTATTAAACAATAATTTCAGTAGGTATTATTCAGAATTGATTTTTAACATTTAATTCCACTAAAGTGAACTGTTTAATAAATTCGCATGTAATTAAATAGATCTGTTAATCGCTGTTGATCATCAGTTAAAATACTGACAAAATTGAACATGAATTAAAAACGAATTTGAAATTCAAGGGAATATCGGCCTTATTCAGTGTGCCGCAAAAGCCAGATTCGTACCGTAAGCCGCAATGCAGGTGGAATGCTTTATTTTAACTTCTACCAAACAAATCGATTTCAGTGCAGCACGTGAAAAGATCATTTTTTTCATTCTTTCGAAATTTGTTTACTTTTGGGGGTTGCTGGTATTCATATTGTTTTATACGGTTCAGTCAAGGTTACCAGTTTATGGATGTCAGTCTATAAAGGAACTTTGTTGGAATATTGGAAATATATCAATAATTTATTGATTCTCATATGTTTTAAATTTTATTGAAAATGTAATTAACACCCTACACGTTTATACAATTTAATAGCTTTTTAAGTTCAATATAATTTATACATATAGTTTGTCAATATGTAAAATATTGATGAAATGAAAAATATATTTAATATTCTTTGTAAATTTATTTTTTTTATTTTTATTTTGTCAGTCTATTCTAATTCTAGTAATTATTAAAATGAAATATTAAAATAATTTTGTTAAATTAAAATACATTTTATATTGTAATTTTTATATCTAATAAACTGATTTTTAATGAATGAATGAATTTAATGAAATTTAATAACAAACCAAAAAATAAATATTAAAATAAGAAATTTTAATAAATAAAAATTACAAAACAAAAATAAATGCCTAATTGGTTCTAAATAAACAAATTTACGGTAATTTTTTTTCAAATATAAATTTGTAAACTTAAAGTTTGAGACTGAATAAAATATGAAATATTAGAAATAAATATATAATTTATAAAATATTAATAATTAATAATTTGTATAAATATAAAATGCAACAAAAATATTAAAAAGATATTTTTAATATTTAATATTATTTATTTTATTTATTTTTAATTTTATATTAGTGGTCTATTCTAAATTATTTAAGTAATAATTAAAATAAATTATCTATATATTTTTTTGTTAAATTGAAATAAATTTTGTATTGTAAATTTTGATATCTGATAAACTGAGCTTTAAAAATGAAATTTAAGAATAAACTTAAAAATTAAATAATAAAATAATTTTAGTGAATAAAAATTACAATACATAAATAAATATCTAATTTTTTCTAAATAAACTGATTTAAAATAAAATTTCAAATATAAATTTATAAACTTCATTTTTGAGATTTAATAAAATAAAAAAATTAAAGAACAAGAAAATAATTAGAATAATATTTTATAAAATATTAATAATTAATAATTTTTAAAAATAAATTAGAACAAATAAAAAAAATTAAAAAACATATTTATAATTTAATATTCTATGCAAATTTATTTTTTTATATTTTATTTTGTTGATCTATTCTAAATTATATAAATAAATATTAAAATAAAATTCTAATAATAAAATATTCTAATTTTTATATCTAATAAACTGATCTTCAAAAATGGAATTTAATAATGAATTTAAAAAATAAATATAAATTATAAAAAAAAATAAATATCTAAAATAAATTTATAAACATTATATTTCAGATGGGATCAAATAAAAAGTTTTAAAGGTTAATTAAAAAAATGCAACAAATAAAAAATTTTAATAAATATATTTAATATATATTAATAAATATTCTTTGTAAATTTATAATTTTTTAAATTTTATTTTGTTGGTCTTTTAAAATTATTTAAATAATCATTAAAATAATATATTAATATGTTTCTTTTGTTTAATTAAAATAAATTTTATATTATAAATTTTTGTATCTAACAAACTGCTTTGTAAAAATGAAATTTAATAATAAACTTAAAAAATAAAATAATAATATAAAAATTACAAAATAAAAATAAATGTTTAATTTTTTCTAAATAGACTATTTTAGGGTAATTTTATTCCAAATATAAATTCATAAACTTCATTTTTAGTTTGAATAAAATAAAGAATATTAAAGAATAAAAAAATATATATTTATATGACATTAATAATTTTAAAAAATAAAAGACTACAAATAAAAAAAATCAAATATAAATTTATAAAATTCATATTTTAGATTGAATAAAAAAAATAAATAAAAAAATAATATTAATAATGAATAATTGTTAAAAACAAAATGTGAGAAACAAAAAAAAATATGAAAACCTATTTTATATATTTTGTTAATTTATTTTTTTTTTGTTACTATTTTATTTTCAAATATAAATTTATAAACTTCATTTTTGAATAAAATAACAAATATTAAAGAATAAGAAAATATTTAAAATAATATTATATTTATATAATAATAAGTTTTAAAAATGAAAGGAAACAAAAAAATTAAATTTAAATTTATAAAATTCATATTTTAGATTGAATAAAATAAAATAAAATAAAATAAAAAAAAAAAGATAGAAAATAATAAGAAAATAAAAATATTATGTTTATATAATATAATAATCAAAATATATTTTATACTTTTGTTAATTAAACTTTTTGTATTATCTTAAGTAATTAAGTTATTATTAAAGTAAAATAATGTTATTTTTTTCTTATTAAATATAAAAAATTAGTGAATTGATTAATACATTTTTAAAATTTTGATTTATTCCAAATTATTTTATTTAAATAATTATGTCCCAAATTTTAATCGACAAAAAATTCAGTTGTTTATTTAATGTTAGAAAAAAGTGAATCCAGGAAAGTAAAAATTAAATAGACGAACACAAAAGCACATGGATAAGTACCTGGATAAAATTAAGAAACTAAAGAAGTTGGCAAGTCATGCTGGATTTCCACTGATCTGGTCTTGGCAAGTAGACCCAGCGCCCGAACTGCATGTTTAAGCTTGTGTTAAATATTTCACATCGTCCTTTACAATAAACGAAAGGCTAAGTTTCGAGCAATATGATCCGCCAACCCTCCTAAATTTTTTACGTCAACTGTGTTGGCTGTCGCGTCCTCATATTTATTATTATTTCAGGATACGTCGGACTCTCATACGGTTTTTATCCACCAGCGATTTAATTTGGTAAAAAACATATGTATAATCCACTTAAAATAAAAAAACCATTCATATAGTGTTTCATAAGTGCATATACAATTTAATTTAAAAATAATTTGATATTGGTTATGATGATTGCATGATCAATTAGCGACATTTGAATAGGGCCCAGTTCCATGAAGCTAAAAAAAATTAATACACCTAATTGAATGTAGTTTTTCAGTGGAATTGGTAATGACACACACACAAATTAATTGCCCACATACAAAATGATTTTACGCAATTAATTTTATTAACAAGAGATTAAAACATATTTCCAGAAATCCCCCAATTATACATGTACTATCAATACATAAAATTGTTATTAATCATTTCGAAATGAAAATCTCCAATTAATTTAATCGAATTCAACACGTTACCTAATTATTTTTTTTCAGATTACATAGTTTCCTCATCCCCCCTGCGACCCGCTAGTCCGGCGGTCATTAAAGCAGGTAGTTCGATGTTGTCTGTACCCTCCACATTTGTATTATTTGTCATTTTTATTTTTCCCTCGTTTGTACAAAATATTTCACCCAGTCCACAGATGTCCTTAATAGCCAATATACTTTGCCGGTTCCTGAGCTGTTAAATATTTTCGTGATGTCTTTTAGTTTCGACTTGATTGATGTGGGTTTATTGATTTGTTATTTTGTTCGAATGTTTCGTATTTATTTGCATGGTCACTGTGTTTGTTACTTCGCAATTTTTGTGCCTTGTTTTATCAATTTTTGCATGTTTTCAGGTATTTTACTACAATTTAGGTATAAGTTTTTGTCATTGATTTTATTGGATTGTTTTCCACTCCTCCAATAAGAATCAGAGAAGTGTTTTTGGGGATTAATTAACTAGTTTTCTAATTTAAATTCGTATGGAATGTAATACAGAAAACTGTAATTTTAGCATCCCAATAAGGAAACACAACAGATGGTGCTTAATAATCCATCTTGTCAATATTATACGAACAATAATTTTAAAATTATTTCATATATATATATATATATATTTTTTTTTCATAAAATAAAATTTGTCTCAGTTAGCTTAATTGTTAAAAATTAATTAAACAGTTTTGTCATTTAAATTCCTATAGAATATGATACAGAAAACTGTAATTTTTTACTTCTAATAAAGAAACAACAGATGGTGCTTAATTACCCATCTTGTCAATATTATACGAATAATAATTTTTAAATTACTTCATAAATTTTATTTTTTTCATAAAATAAAATTTGTTTCAATTAGTTTAATTGTTAAAAATTAATTAAATAGTTTTGTCACTTAAATTCCTACCAAGTGTAATACAGAAAACTGTAATTTTAGCATCTCAATAAAGATACACAACAGATGATGCTTAATTACCTATTTTGTCAATATTATACGAATAATAACATACAAATATATATTTTTTTTTTCATAAAATAAAATTTGTCTCAGTTAGCTTAATTGTTAAAATTAATTAAATAGTTTTGTCATTTAAATTCCTATAGAATATGATAGAGAAAACTGTAATTTTAGTGTCCTAATAAAGAATCATAACAGATGATGCTTAATTATCCATCTTATCAATATTTTACGATTAATAACTTCCAAATTACTTCATAAATATTATTTTTTTTTCATAGAATAAAATTTGTTTCAATTAGTTTAATTGTTAAAAATTAATTAAATAGTTTTGTCACATAAATTCCTATTAGGTGTAATACAGAAAACTGTAATTTTAGCGTCTCAATAAAGAAACACAATGAAGGGCGCTTAATTATCCATTTTGCCAATATTATGCGAGTAATAACTTTCAAATTAATTCATACATGTTATTTATTTCTTAAAATAAAATTTGTCTCAATTAGTCTAATTGTTAAAAATTAATTAAATAGTTTTTCATTTTAATTCCTATATAATGTAATACAGAAAACTGTAATTTTAGAGTCCCAATAAAGAAACACAACAGACGGTACTTAATTATTCGTCTTGTTAATATTATACGAATAATAACTTTCAAATTATTTCATATATATTATTTTTTTTCATAAAATAAAATTTGTCTCAATTAGTTTAATTGTTAAAAATTAATTAAATAGGTTGGTCACTTAAATTCCTATAAAGTGTAATACAGAAAACTGTAATTTTAGCGTCCCAATAAAGAAACATAATAGAAGGCTCTTAATTATCCATTTTGCCAATATTATACGATTAATAACTTTCAAATTACTTCATAAATATTATTTTATTCATAGAATAAAATTTGTTTCAATTAATTTAATTGTTAAAAATTAATTAAATAGTTTTGTCACTTAAATTCCTATAGAGTGTAATACAGAAAACTGTAATTTTAGCGTCCCAATAAGGAAATACAATAGAGGGCGCTTAATTTATTTCTTAAAATAAAATTTGTCTCAATTAGTTTAGTGGTTAAAAATTAATTAAATAGTTTTTCATTTTAATTCTTTTATAATGTAATAAAGAAAACTGTAATTTTGGCGTCCCAATAAAGAAACACAACAGCATCTAACTTTAAAGCTTCCAAATTATAGCATACATCTTATTTATATTTATGTAAATATATTTAAATATATTATTTGTTATTTATATATTTTATTAGCTTTAAATGTCTTCGACAAATCCAAAACTTGATACAAATTCAACAACAATTGTTCTAGGGGGGATTGAGGAGGATTGTACGGACTTCCAAGGAAAGACAATCCCCCATGGCCTCCTCTACGTTCCAGGACCAGCCGTTTGTACCATGTGCGTCTGCTATCATTCCGAGCCGATGTGGTGTAAAGCCATCTACTGCGATCCCCCATACGTAAGTACCGAACAGAACGCCAAACAGCTAAACTCCTAGTGCCCCGTTTGATTTGCAGTTCTGCAAAAAGTTCCGCGTAGGCGAACGATGTTGCGAGTTCATTTGCCTGGACCCGCCCGGCGACGAGGCGATGAAGATGTTGGAGAGATACCGACAGAAGTTGCGTCTCAATGGCGGCGAGTCGAAGAAAAGTTTGGCCATCACGTACCTCATATTGGTACCGTCGCTGGTGGTGATTATGATTGTCTTGTGATATGTAGCCTACTATGCTCCTAGATTGTATAAATCCACCGTTTCGTACATATGATATTTAATTAATCCGTACAGATGCTCAAGATACACCGACCAAATTCATCACGTCTAACGCTTTGGAGATATTGAGGCCGGTACGAATGTATGAATGCGATTACGGTAATCGATGGAAACAAATTTCAGCAGATTTATTTGCCTGTGCTGTACTTAAAAATCTCCGCATCATGTTCTCGAACGTTGTCTTGGATTTTCTGTATTGACTGACGTAAATAAGTCGGGATGAAGGGAGTTTTCATGCATTTGTACGGGCACTCAATATTAATCCTTCCGCAGTTTTCTTACGCTAACTGTTGGAAGTCACCTCTAGTATGGATCAAAATTAAATGGAGGACCCTATGTTCTAAAAATTTTAAAGACTAATAATATTTTTGTAACAAATTTGGAATTTGATAAATTGATTAGTTTTGTGCCAAATCATAATTGACTTTTCTCGATGACCTATTTATTTTACAGACCTTTGGTAAGATTCACCAAAAATTTAGTAAAGCTTTTTTCATACTGAAACATATTTTAATTAATAATATTGTTTCACAAGAATGTTGTGTTGATATGCAGAATGAAATAAATGTTTTATGTTGCATGTTGTTTTATTATAATGTTGACATATTTCGGGGTATTATTATAAAAAGAAATGAGTAAGTCTTTGTTTTAATTTTAGTTATTAATTAATAATGATTTAATGTGAATTAAATGTGATAAAGCTGGAAAGTTTATCTGTGCTTAAATTCTGCATGGTAATTATATGTTTTAATGTTGTTTTCGATGTTTTTTATTCAGATTTATTATTTTTTAAGTACTTCCTATATACAATTATGTTCAATCCAACTAATTATAATGTTATTACTAAGGGACTATAAATATAGATTAAATTTTAATCAGTAGAAGTAATGGTCCAACAAAAAAAACTGGCTAGGAAAGAACTTTTCACAAAAAAAAAATTTGGGGGGGAACAAATTCATCCCTCAATTTTTTTTTAAATTTGTTACTTCATTAAACTTTATTTGATTTTGTCGAAAAGTTCTTTCCCTGTAACACCTCGTGGTATATTTTTGGTGGGCCACCTTGTGGGCCCACTTGTTTTAAAAATTTTTTAAATTCTATTCGATTAAGATAATAATTTAGACAATATTTATTCTTAAAATACGAATCTGTAATATAGTTTTTTATTAAAAAAAGCTCCTTAGATTTTAATCGGTTGGAATAGTGGCCCATCAAAAGAAACAGGCTAAAAATGAACTTTTCTAAGAAAATATAGTGAGGGGAGCAACTTCATCCCCTAATTTTTTTCAATTTTGTTACTTCATTAAACTTCATTTGATTTTATGGAAAAGATCTTTCCCTGTAACACGTCGTGGTATATTTTTGGTGGGCCACCTTGTGGGTCCATTTGATTTAATATTTTCATCATTCTTAAATTATAATTATTTGAAATAACATTTTAAACAATATTTTTTCGAAAAATACGAATCTGTAAGTTATGTTTTTATAAAAATAAAGTTCCTTAAATTATAATCGGTTGAAGTAGTGGCCCATCAAAAATAGGAATATACTATGAAGAAACTTCAAAAAAAAAAACATCATGAGGGGAGGACTTCATCCCCTAAATTGTTTCAAATGATTCCTTATTAAACCTTATTTGAGTTTGTCGAAAAGTCCTGCTATGTCTCATAGTACATTTTTGGTGGGCCACCTTGTGGGCCCACTTGATTTAAAAAATTCTTAAATTATATTCTATTAAGATAATAATTTAGACAATATTTTTTCGTAAAATACGAATCTGTAATATAGGTTTTTATTAAAAAAAGCTCCTTAGATTTTAATAGGTTGGAATAGTGGCCCATCAAAAGAAACAGGCTAAAAAGGAACTTTTCTAAGAAAATATAGTGATGGGAGCAACTTCATCCCCTAATTTTTTTCAATTTTGTTACTTCATTAAACTTCATTTGATTTTGTGGAAAAGATCTTTCCCTGTAACACGTCGTGGTATATTATTGGTGGGCCACCTTGTGGGCCCATTTGATTTAAAACATTCTTAAATTATAATTATTTGAAATAACGTTTTAAACAATATTTTTTCGAAAAATACGAATCTGTAAGTTATGTTTTTATAAAAATAAAGTTCCTTAAATTATAATCGGTTGAAGTAGTGGCCTATCAAAAATAGAAATATACTATGAAGAAACATTTCAAAAAAAAGTCATCATGAGGGGAGGACTTCATCCCCTAAATTGTTTCAGATGATTCCTCATTAAATCTCGTTTGAGTTTGTCGAAAAGTCCTGCTATGTCTCATAGTACATTTTTGGTGGACCACCTTGTGGGCCCACTTGATTTAAAAATTTTTTAAATTCTATTCGATTAAGATAATAATTTAGACAATATTTATTCTTAAAATACGAATCTGTAATATAGTTTTTTATTAAAAAAAGCTCCTTAGATTTTAATCGGTTGGAATAGTGGCCCATCAAAAGAAACAGGCTAAAAATGAACTTTTCTAAGAAAAAATCGTGAGGGGAGCAACTTCATCCCCTAATTTTTTTTAAATTTGATACTTCATTAAACTTCATTTGATTTCGTCGAAAAGTTCTTTCCCTGTGACACCTCGTGGTATATTTTTGGTGGGCCACCTTGTGGGCCCATTTGATTTAAAACATTCTTAAATTATAATTATTTGAAATAACGTTTTAAATAATATTTTTTAGAAAAATACGAATCTGTAATATACGTTTTTATAAAAATAAAGTTCCTTAAATTATAATCGGTTGAAGTAGTGGCCCATCAAAAATAGAAATATACTATGAAGAAACTTCAAAAAAAAAAAAAAAACACGAGGGGAGGACTTCATCCCCTAAATTGTTTCAAATGATTCCTTATTAAACCTTATTTGAGTTTGTTGAAAAGTCCTGCTATATCTCATAGTACATTTTTGGTGGGCCACCTTGTGGGCCCACTTGATTTAAAAAATTCTTAAATTATATTCTATTAAGATAATAATTTGGACAATATTTTTTCGTAAAATACGAATCTGTAATATAGGTTTTTATAAAAAAAGCTCCTTAGATTTTAATCGGTTGGAATTGTGGCCCATCAAAAGAAACAGGCTAAAAATGAACTTTTCTAAGAAAAAATCGTGAGGGGAGCAACTTCATTCCCTAATTTTTTTCAAATTTGATACTTCATTAAATTTCATTTGATTTCGTCGAAAAGTTCTTTCCCTGTGACACCTCGTGGTATATTTTTGGTGGGCCATCTTGTGGGCCCACTTGATTTAAAAAATTCTTAAATTATATTCTATTAAGATAATAATTTAGACAATATTTTTTTGTAAAATACGAATTTGTAATATAGGTTTTTATTAAAAAAAGCTCCTTAGATTTTAATCGGTTGGAATAGTGGCCCATCAAAAGAAACAGGCTAAAAATGAACTTTTCTAAGAAAATATAGCGAGGGGAGCAACTGCATCCCCTAATTTTTTTCAATTTTGTTACTACATTAAACTTCATTTGATTTTGTGGAAAATATCTTTCCCTGTAACACGTCGTGGTATATTTTTGGTGGGCCACCTTGTGGGCCCATTTGATTAAAACATTCTTAAATTATAATTATTTGAAATAACGTTTTAAACAATATTTTTTCGAATGTTTTTATAAAAATAAAGTTCCTTAAATTATAATCGGTTGAAGTAGTGGCCCATCAAAAATACAAATATACTATGAAGAAACTTTTCAAAAAAAAAAACATCATGAGGGGAGGACTTCATCCCCTAAATTGTTTCAGATGATTCCTCATTAAATCTCGTTTGAGTTTGTCGAAAAGTCCTGCTATGTCTCATAGTACATTTTTGGTGGGCCACCTTGTGGGCCCACTTGATTTAATTTTTTTTTTTAAATTATATTCGATTAAGATAATAATTTAGTCAATATTTATTCGTAAAATATGAATCTGTAATATAGATTTTTATTAAAAAAGCTCCTTAAATTTTAATCGGTTGGAGTAGTGGCCCATCAAAAGAAAGAGGCTAAGAAAGAACTTTTCTAAAAAAACCGTGAGGGGAGCAACTTCATCCCCTGATATTTTTGAAATGATGTCTCATTAAATCTCATTTGAGACTGTCGAAAAGTTCTTTCCCTACTATGTTTTGTGATACATTTTTGGTGGGCCACCTTGATTTAAAAAATCCTTAAATAATATTCTATTGAAATAATGTTTTAAACAATATTTTTTCGTAAATTACGTATCTGTAATATACGTTCTTAAATTTTAATCGGTTGGAGTAGTGGCTCATCAAAAAATAAAAAACAGACTAGGAAAGAATTTTTCAAAGAAAAAAAAGTGAGGGGAGCAACTTCATCCCCTAATTTTTTTTTAATATCTCATTAAACCTCATTTAAGTTTGTTGAAAAGTTCTTTCTTTGATATATGCCGTAGTACATTTTTGATGGGCCATCTTGTGGGCCCACTTGATTTTAAAAATTCTTAAGTTATAATCGATTAAACTAATGTTTTGAACAATATTTTTTTGTAAAATACGAAGCTCCTTAAATTATAATCGGTTGAAGTAGTGACCCACCAAAAAAAAAAAACACAGGATAGAAAATGTGAGGGGAGCAACTTCATCCCCTAAATTTTGAAACTTCATTCGATTTTGTCGAAAAGTTCTTTCCCTGCTATGCCTCATGGTAGATTTTTGGTGGGTCACCTTGTGGGCCCATTTGATTTAATAAATCCTTAAATTATAATTATGTTTTAATCAATATTTTTTCGTTAAACACGAATCTGTAATGTATGTTTTTATTAAAACTAAATTATATTTTTTTAAAATATAAGACTGATCTAATTTTAATCAATAAATTAAGACATAAATATTAAGTAAGTACATAATTTTGTATATATATATACTACGGAAACACATGGTTAAAATTTTAGATAGTGGATCTAATGGACAAATCTAATTTTAATTAATCCTCTACATGTTTAATACGTTTTAATTATATAATAATAGGATCTGGTTATATCGTACATCAAAATTAGTTATTGTACAAAGTTTGCTTATATTGCTATAATTTGCTAGTTCATTTGATTTCGAGAATATTGGGATTATGTTGGGATAAATTACACTAAATTTAGTTGTATTTGTGTCATTTTAATTTCTATGTATTAATATACAACTATAAAATCTGAAATAGTTAATAAGTAGTTTTTAAGGATGTACATAACGATTCAACAAGTTGCTGACAACCGTACAAATAGATAATAGTAAATTATTGTACAGATGTCAATGTTATCAATACATTGACCAAAAAATACACATATTAAAATATTCGGTGTTTAAGTAATAATCAACATATATGCAATTTTAAAGTAATTGCCTCATAAACATAATATTTAAACGTGACCCATTAGATATAGTACCTCCTGTATTTACTGATTAGGTACAGAAAAAAGTAATGTACATTTTTAACGTTTAACTTTAAAACACCATAACTTCTGGGTTCTGAGTTCTTGGAGTAGTCACCTGGACAATATAGTGGCTGAGGTAGTACCACCCATTCCTTTCAGTATCTAACATAACATATATTACATTGTATTGAAGAAGCACGACTAGTTTAATGACTAAAGAAGCTCTTCATGAACTGTAACCTGTTGTTAGATGTAAAATTGGGTCCCTAATATTATTAATTAGTGAAAACTTAATAGTACTACACTGTGGCGAGCTTACCAGACAATAATTAATATTTGAACACGTGACAATACTAAGAGGAAAACGAAAAGAAAATCAAAACACATCAAACGACAATAGAACCAATTTAAAATGTGGACAAACGTTTTTAAAAATTTCTTGAAATAAACATATATCGTACAAATTTATGAGAAGTGACATTATATAGTTAATTTTATAAAATGGGTCTGTGAAGACGTATTTTTCTATTCAAAGATTAAAATTATATTTGACGTCAAGGTACAGTATGCCAACATGCTCTGGTAAATGATTGTGATGTAGATTTGTAAGTTATTCATATGTAAAACAAAATGAATGAAAGTAGTTTCCATGCACTTAATGGAAACGAAATACCATCCACCTTTTTACTATGTTACTTACATAGAGTAGTCCTTTAAAAGTGTAGTCACCTATATCTTCAATAAATAAACTTTATGCATAACTTACAATCATTTATATATTATTAATAAAATATATGTAATTACTGTGATTTTGACAACACATATTAATAAGTAGTACGTAAAAAAAGAAATTATTTATGAATCAAAAGTATATTTACATATATTTTTTTATATACATGGTTTGGAATTTTTATTTATGACTACTGTTACTACAGAAATTTCCCTCTTCAAAATAGTATTTATATAAATGTTGCATGTAAATGTTTGTTAATGCAGTTTCCAATGCGGCCTAATGCAGTAGTCTAAATGTTAAATTTTACTATTTAACATTTATAAAATATAGTTTATATTTAGAATATTATATAAATAGACATATATTATATAGATATACAGATATATATTTAAAAGAGTTTCAAAATATACAAATATAAATGGTAGTTTTTATTAAACTGCTGACATAAGCTAAGAAGAAATTATGTAAACAATATATTTACATAAGGGGCTTATCGAGGATTGTCCAAACTGCTGTGTAACAATAATAAATTATACAAAATTCAATTTTTGAAAGTTGTTCCCTTTAACATGTACATATGTATAATTAATTTGATTGTCATAATGATTTCTCAGAAAATACAAGTATCTAAATATAATGAGGATCTTATATTTTCACGAGGAAGGATCATTTTTAATGACTTTGGTAGCTACAGCTTTAATAAATTTAAAAATCGTAAATTTTGTATATGTTTACTCTGTGTGAAATAAATGTGAATATTATGGTGAATATTGAGGTGTTTTATTTCAAGCAATGAAGGAAAATTGATCCCCTACCTTTTAAATTAGACCTGAAAAATTTAGTCTACGTGTTTATAATTGAATTGGTTGTTATAATGATTTCTCACAAAGTACAAGTATCTAAATATAATGAGTACAGTAATGAGTATATATATACAGTAGTGGCCATAATTAAAACTATGAGCTGTATTTCTTGAATTGGTTGCCAGTACCTTCAATTCAATTTTATTCAAATTTTACTATTTAACATTTATAAAATAGAGTTTATATTTAAAATACTATATAAATATACATATAGATAAAATATATTATATAGATATACAGATATATATTTAAAGGAGTTTCAAAAGATACAAATGTAAGTGGTAGTTTTTTTAAAAATACTGACATAAGCTAAAAGGAAATTATGGAAACAATATATTAACATAAGGGACTTATCGAGGATTGTCCAAACTGCTGTGTAACAAGAATAAATTATACAATATCCAATTTTTGAAAGTTGTGTTCTTTAACATATTAAACAAATTCTTTTGTTGATTATATTAAAAGTAATTTATTTTATCCACTGTTAGATCCATTTTTTACAGGTACCAATTAATTTTTTTTAATTAATCAGTAAAGTAACCTTTAAAATACTATAAAAATATGATTTTGATGTTTAATAAATGTTTAAACATCGTGAATGCGCAAACAAATTGTATAATTACAACTACATCCAAAAGGCAATTAGTTTTATGTTTTCAAATATCTTATACTAATTCATTTGAATATTTTAATTAAGTTTTTTGTTTCGCATCCACCATTTTTAGAATTGTTGTTAAAAATGGCGAATGCGCTACCAATCCAATAATTAATTATTATTAAACAAATCCTAAGAATAAGTTGATTATATTAAAAGTAATTTATTTTATCCACTGTTAGATCCATTTTTTACAGGTACCATTTAAATTTTTTTAATTAATCAGTAAAGTAGCCTTTAAAATACTATAAAAAATATGATTTTAATGTTTAATAAACGTTTAAACATCGTGAATGCGCAAACAAATTGTATAATTACAACTACATCCAAAAGGCAATTAGTTTTATGTTTTCAAATATCTTATACTAATTCATTTGAATATTTTAATTAAGTTTTTTGTTTCGCATCCACCATTTTTACAATTGTTGTTAAAAATGGCGAATGCGCTACCAATCCAATAATTAATTATTATTAAACAAATTCTAAGAATAAGTTGATTATATTAAAAGTAATTTATTTTATCCACTGTTAGATCCTTTTTTTACAGGTACCATTTAAAATTTTTTAATTAATCAGTAAAGTAACCTTTAAAATACTATAAAAAATAGGATTTTGATGTTTAATAAACGTTTAAACATCGTGAATGCGCAAATTGTACAATTACAACTACATCCAAAAGGCAATTAATTTTATGTTTTCAAATATCTTATCCTAATTCATTTGAATATTTTAATTAAGTTTTTTGTTTCGCATCCACCATTTTTTCAACACTTGTTAAAAATGGCGAATGCGCTATCAATCCAATTATTAATTACTATTAAACAAATTCTAAGAATAATTTGATTATATTAAAAGTAATTTATTTTATCCACTGTTAGATCCATTTTATAAAGGTACCATTTAATTTTTTTTAATTAATCAGTAATGTAACCCTTAAAATACTATAAAAAATAGGATTTTGATGTTTAATAAACGTTTAAACATCGTGAATGCGCAAACAAATTGTATAATTACAACTACATCCAAAAGGCAATTAGTTTTATGTTTTCAAATATCTTATACTAATTCATTTGAATATTTTAATTAAGTTTTTTGTTTCGCATCCACCATTTTTAGAATTGTTGTTAAAAATGGCGAATGCGCTACCAATCCAATAATTAATTATTATTAAACAAATCCTAAGAATAAGTTGATTATATTAAAAGTAATTTATTTTATCCACTGTTAGATCCATTTTTTACAGGTACCATTTAAATTTTTTTAATTAATCAGTAAAGTAGCCTTTAAAATACTATAAAAAATATGATTTTAATGTTTAATAAACGTTTAAACATCGTGAATGCGCAAACAAATTGTATAATTACAACTACATCCAAAAGGCAATTAGTTTTATGTTTTCAAATATCTTATACTAATTCATTTGAATATTTTAATTAAGTTTTTTGTTTCGCATCCACCATTTTTACAATTGTTGTTAAAAATGGCGAATGCGCTACCAATCCAATAATTAATTATTATTAAACAAATTCTAAGAATAAGTTGATTATATTAAAAGTAATTTATTTTATCCACTGTTAGATCCTTTTTTTACAGGTACCATTTAAAATTTTTTAATTAATCAGTAAAGTAACCTTTAAAATACTATAAAAAATAGGATTTTGATGTTTAATAAACGTTTAAACATCGTGAATGCGCAAATTGTACAATTACAACTACATCCAAAAGGCAATTAATTTTATGTTTTCAAATATCTTATCCTAATTCATTTGAATATTTTAATTAAGTTTTTTGTTTCGCATCCACCATTTTTTCAACACTTGTTAAAAATGGCGAATGCGCTATCAATCCAATTATTAATTACTATTAAACAAATTCTAAGAATAATTTGATTATATTAAAAGTAATTTATTTTATCCACTGTTAGATCCATTTTATAAAGGTACCATTTAATTTTTTTTAATTAATCAGTAATGTAACCCTTAAAATACTATAAAAAATAGGATTTTGATGTTTAATAAACGTTTAAACATCGTGAATGCGCAGACAAATTGTATAATTACAACTACATCCAAAAGGCAATTAGTTTTATGTTTTCAAATATCTTATACTAATTCATTTGAATATTTTAATTAAGTTTTTTGTTTCGCATCCACCATTTTTACAATTGTTGTTAAAAATGGCGAATGCGCTACCAATTCAATAATTGACTACTATTAAACAAATTCTAAGAATAAGTTGATTATATTAAAAGTAATTTATTTTATCCACTGTTAGATCCTTTTTTTACAGGTACCATTTAAATTTTTTTAATTAATCAGTAAAGTAACCTTTAAAATACTATAAAAAATAGAATTTTGATGTTTAATAAACGTTTAAACATCGTGAATGCGCAAACAAATTGTATAATTACAACTACATCAAAAAGGCAATTAATTTTATGTTTTCAAATATCTTATCCTAATTCATTTGAATAGTTTAATTAAGTTTTTTGTGTTGCATCCACCATTTTTACAACTGGTGTTAATGACTACTGTTTGTTTACTCTACATGAGACAAATGTGAACATTTCAAAGGTTCCAAGCAATGAAGGAAGGAAAATATTGTGATATTTTGAACCATTCTTTTCATTTTTTTTTCCTTGTATTTCTTTCAAATTAATTTTAATAACTCTTGATACAATAGTATTTTTAATAAAGTAATCTAGATGTGGGGTGGAATAAAACTCACATATCTAGGAAACTAATAGTTTATTCGTTGATAACATGAGTAGGGTAACATGAAAATGCATTTTGAAAATATATAACGCTAAGGAATGTAAAACAGGCTACGTATGCAGATATATGTTTTTGTATAATATAGGGTATATATTAAATTATATAATATATGCTTATAAAACTTGTGAAATTGCAGAAAACTCTAACAGTTTAACAATTTGGACCTCTGAATATATATATATTTATATAATGCTTAGGTGCACCATACACTATCACACCAGTATATCCACTGATTTTTCTTAACTAACTCGTCATTCATTCCTTTTTTTTTCTTATCCAGAAATATCACATTATGTAATAACCTTAAGAAAAATTTACTCTTTCTAATTTCCATACAGTCTGACAATGAATGTCTCAGATATTTAATTAAAATTAAATTTAATCTGGACGAATATTTTTTATTAAATATAATAAATCAAGTCACACAAAATTAATTGTTTAGATAAATCAAAACTGAACCAACAATAAGCAATTTTCTTATCACAAAATAAATCTTTTCTTATTTTAATAAGTTTTATTGATTATAGAATATCTATATAATATTAATATATCTCTATTTTTTATATTCTTACCCAATTAGTATTCAATTTATATATTTATTAACTTGTTCTGACACATTTATTAGACTGTTTAGGGCGTTATTAATTAAAAGTTCTGGATAAGAAACTTTTCAGTAACTTCTTGGTTTAATTTTTTTTTTCACACGATGTGGAAGTACTATGCATTTAGAAATGCCATAATGATTTTTTTTTTCATAGGAGTCAGGATAAATGTTTATTAAGTACAGTCAATCTTATTAACTGTAAAATATTATGAATTTCTAGAGCTATCTATATAATATTCTCACATAATCCTTATATAATTTTTTTTTCTGTATTAAAATGTGTGTTATAAATTATATTTTAAATATAAAAACGTTAACTTAAACTGTACATACTATACATAAACATGAATTACAAAAAAAAATTATATAATTAACACTTGTTTGTTTTAGTCATTTCTTTACTAAAATTAATTGTGTATAAACAGTATCTGTGCTTTTCGTAAATAAAATATATTTAAATACTATAATCATATCAGTCAATGCTCTACGACATTTGCTCTTATATTTCTTTTCACTATTTTATTATTGAGTTGAAAGGGGAGGTGCTAGATAGGGATGAAATGTAATTTTAAGAGTCTGCCTCGAGAAGTTCAGTGAATGGGCTTTAATTTGAATTAAATGGAAATAAATTCCTCTTTAGTTGGTTGTCTAGAATCACATTAAATGAAATAATTAACTTTACTGTGAAAAGAAATGAGAGGGTCAATAGAAATTGATTACTTGGGTTAAAAAAAGAAATATAAGAGACTGATTAGAAAAAACATAGTGTCAACCTTAATCTACACTTAAAATTCAAGCATTTCAACTATATAAAACTTAGTTTTATTTTTCTAGAGTTATTTAGTGCAAATTCGTTGAATATATACATTAAGGTTATATGAAGAGTCTTAGTTGGTTGGTGATACATGAATCTGAAGAAGATGGATGTTACCCTGTTACCTATTTGATGTTTGAAGTAATATAATTTATTTGGTTATCTCTGATGCTATTGTCCTAGATGCAACACCCTAAAATCTATTACGTTTAATTTTATTCCATTTCACCATTACATATTATTGTGTTAAAGTACTCATCTTTACATCTAGGCACAAGTTCGTCTTTAGAAGCACCATCATTGCAAAATACTCTTCTAATAAGTGAATACAATGTCAAAAATTAATTTGGTTCGTGGAAGACCAAAATTAATTTATGGAAGGGTAAATTATAATTGAATCAAATAAAAAATTGAAATCCAACGTATTGAAACACTGTGGAAGATGATGATGTTTTAAAATGAAATTATTACATATTCTCTTATTAAAAGCGGTATTTAACCATAGAAAATGAAATAATGTTTTGGATTGGCACAGCAACAGAGTTATGTAACATTAATTTTAATATTTGGTTAATCTTAATACTGCATTTTTAAATTCAGATTATTTGTCTTATATATATTAATACCTAGTATAAAATGTTGGTTTTAAAATATGATTATAGTATTTTAACTCGATGACTTCCGTATTTTTTCTAATACTCTAGTTTTAACGTGTTGGTTGTAAACTGTATTAGATCTAATACTGTATATAATATTAAGGCTCTAAACTTTAGTTTATTCTGTAATATGAATATTATGTTCCATACAAAATTTATCTGGCCAAAATGTAAGGTTAGAAGTACATGTTAAAACTGGTTATTTTGATTATGGATTTTGTTTTAAATTCATCTAATTAACTAATACTTATAAGCAATGCTATTTTAATTATCTAAAATAATTGTTATATTTAAAATTTTATCTATAGATATTCCGGCCAAATAAGTTTTATACATTTTCTCAAAGACTTATGTCTGTTGTATACGAGACTCGGTGTTACAATATGCAATTCCTTCATTTAGGCCTGTTCTACTCATCAGGATTTGGTACTGTTGGCTTCATCTAAGAAACAATTGCTAAACAAACTAAATCTGACAGTTACATTTCTATGTAAAATAGTACATACAACAAGGTAGTTTTATAGTACCTAAAGAAGCCTTGGAAATGAACTTAAACAAGGTCCCCGGCCAAACCTCGCACAAACAGGCATAGACCAAGTGCCCAACAAACAAAATCAATAACATAGACCTAAATACTGCGTTGAGTTTATCAGATAATTATGGATTAAATCAACTTGCAGCGTTCGATGAAGTTGTTGAGGCCTTTCCTAAAGAAGGTAAAGCTGGTCCAGGCCATGGACAACCGGGAGGCACACTACGGGCTTGCTGCAAGCCAGCTGCTGATTCTGGATGCAGGAAATTTCTACGCTGCTCCATTTTCTCCGCCTATAACATAGCATCATTCTGTCAGAGGAAACTGCTGTAGAAGCAGCCAAGGTTCGGTATCGTTATTGGACTGAACTGAACTGTGAATATGAATATCGTCTTTTAATTTTGTCACCGCCCAAGTGGAACAATAAAAGTCTGCGCCCAATTGTGCAACGACCAATAAATCACCAAGCCACCTTACACAAGTTCCGAACATCCCGAATCGATCTTGGCTTATCTTAATCGAAGTTTTGATGTATGCGAAAAGTTCAGCCGTATTTTAACGGACAAAACAGTCCGTTTGTGGCGACGGTCCAATAATTCTCGCGTCGAAACAAACGGGCGAAACTTTTAAATATTTGAGCGTGCCTCGTTTCCAATTCGAGTCGATTCGAACGTATTCAAATCTGACGCTCGATAATTCATTAAATTTATCGACGATCGTCGACGCCGTCCGACATCTGTCGGGTTTTATGTGAAGCCGGTGTAGTGCAGGTTCCTCAACTGCGGCAGGGCGGGTGAAATGAAGCCACGTATACTGGTATTTTTTGAGGGTAAATAAGGGCGAGCAGGAGCCATAAATGAGCAAATGCTTGTTTTAGGAGGGGTGAGACATCAAAGCGTGTTTTCCGAATGGTTTTACTTTAACCGTTCGCAAGTGGCTTTATGAAGATGCTGCGATTATTTAATTGGGGTTTCGTTTTAATCGTGATTAGGGGTTTATTGTTATATTAATATGAACTTATGTTGTCAATATTCTTTAGGGTTTTTTACTTTTTTGTCGGACATCTTAAAAACGATGGATGTTGCTTTAAAAGCACATATTAGTATGATTTGGTTGGCCAAAGAAATAGCACATTCAAATATATTTAGGTTTTGTGCTACTATTTTACAATAAAAGAAATTATTCTTAGTAGGATTTATATTACTTTATTGAATGACTCACTTTTAGTGGGAAGAAAGGAACACTGTACTCCTGAGAAGAGGGAAATAATAATTAACATGAAACATCAAGATCTAAAAATTGCTGACGTTCCTAAATACAATTCAAAATACAATAAGAAAACGTCCTGAGAAAAAAAGAACTCCTTTTATAGATAGACAAATTGAAAGAATCAATAAATGAAACTCTTTCTTGTCTTCTAGGCAAATAATAAATGATTTAATTGAGTTATACAATATCAGTCTATCAAAATTATTGGTAAAATGGGCCGTTTTATGTATAAAGATATCATGAGGGATGTAACGGAACCATTTGTCAACGACAATTTAGCTGTTACATGTATTTTTATGCATGTTAATGATCCGAAGCTGTTCAAAATTGGTTAAAGATGATCATGTTGAGGCTCTCAATTGGCCAGTACAAAATACGGATCTAATTCCAATTAGAAACACCAAAGACCATCAAATTTAGATAAATTGTGATTATTAATTGAAGAGTCATAGAAAGAAAGAATAATTACACTTGAGAGAAAAGAGAAATAATAATTAACATAAAAAATCAAGAGTCTAAATAATGCTGACATTGCTAGAAGCTTAAGATACTCCTGAAAATGGTTTATAATGTTATTAACAAATATGAAACAATACCCTCCATTGAAAATACAATAAGAAAATGTTCTAACAAAAAATAGACAGACAAATTGAAAGAATAAGTAAATGAAACCTTTTGAAACACTGTGGAGGAAACTTTACGGTTTGGAGTTCCTTTTCTTGGCATCGTATAACATATTACACAAAATTATTGGTAAAATGGATCGTTTTATGTATAGAGATATCATGAGGGATGTAATGGAACCATTTGTCAACGATAATTTACCTGTTACATGGATTTTTATGCATGATAATGATCCCAAACTGTTCAAAATTGGTTAAAGATAATCATGTTGACACTCTCGATTGGCCAGTACAAAATACCGATCTAAATCCAATTGAAAACACCAAAAACCATCAAATTTAGATAAATTGTGATTATTAATTGAAGAGTCATAGAAAGAAAGAATAATTACACTTGAGAGAAAAGAGACATAATAATTAACATAAAAAATCAAGAGTCTAAATAATGCTGACATTGCTAGAAGCTTAAGATACTCCTGAAAATGGTTTATAATGTTATTAACAAATATGAAACAACACCCTCAATTGAAAATACAATAAGAAAATGTTCTAACAAAAAATAGACAGACAAATTGAAAGAATAAGTAAATGAAACCCTTTGAAACACTGTGGAGGAAACTTTATGGTTTGGGGTTCGTTTCTTGGCATGGTATAAGAGATTACACAAAATTATTGGTAAAATTGACCGTTTTATGTATAGAGATATCATGAGGGATGTAATGGAACCATTTGTCAACCATAATTTACCTGTTACATGGATTTTTATGCATGATAATGATCCGAAGCTGTTCAAAATTGGTTAAAGATAATCATGTTGACGCTTTCGATTGGCCAGTACAAAATACCGATCTAAATCCAATTGAAAACACCAAAAACCATCAAATTTAGATAAATTGTGATTATTAATTGAAGAGTCATAGAAAGAAAGAATAATTACACTTGAGAGAAAAGAGAAATAATAACATAAAAAATCAAGAGTCTAAATAATGCTGACATTGCTAGAAGCTTAAGATGCTCCCGAAAATGGTTTATAATGTTATTAACAAGTATGAAACAACACCCTCAATTGAAAATACAATAAGAAAATGTCCTAACAAAAAATAGACAGACAAATTGAAAGAATAAGTAAATGAAACCCTTTGAAACACTGTGGAGGAAACTTTATGGTTTGGGGTTCCTTTTCTTGGCATGGTATGGGACCATTACAGAAAATTATTGGTAAAATGAACCGTTTTATGTATAGAGACATCACGAGAGATGTAATGGAACCATTTGGCAATGACAATTTACCAGTTACACAAAGTGCGGATCAAAATCTAATTGAAAATTTATGGAACAACATGCAATCTCGGTTAAAACACCAAAATCACCATCAAATATGATATCTC
Organism: Aethina tumida; assembly: GCF_024364675.1. Taxonomy (NCBI): domain Eukaryota; kingdom Metazoa; phylum Arthropoda; class Insecta; order Coleoptera; family Nitidulidae; genus Aethina; species Aethina tumida. The sequence goes on along the minus strand of NC_065435.1, from coordinate 9,953,687 downwards.
GTTGAATTTATGCCTTTCAATTTATAGAAGGTTATAACGAACAAAATATTAACAATTTTTTAGGTATAAAAATTGTTTAATAAATACATATTTTTTAAATGTGTGCTATTTCTGTGACCAGCCACATTCCCCATTTATTTTGTTTAAGCTTTAACTTAACAAGAAACTGCTTTGAGTTAGGTACAAAGTGGATAATTGTAGAAAGAACAGTGCAATTATTATAAATAAAATACAAAATAGCTTGACTGCATTTAGCTGGAGGTGTGCATTTCCTAATTAACAATAAATATAAGTATGTGCTACTGTTATTGCATAAGCAAGACATTGACCAAATTATTTAAAACCTATTTAGGTAATAAACCCCAACGTTCACAGGTATTGATTTATGTGACAAAATTATGTGGTCGTGACTGAATAAGTTAATTTAATTAACCCGGATATTCGAGTGCCCAATAATATCAGAATAAAATAATGGTGATGAACTCGTACTTACCTGAGCTTGTATCCTAGAAGCTATAAGATCCGGCAATAAGTCTAGTTGCTCTTGTAAATTAGTCAGTTTGTCTTCCACGTGTTGTAACCGGTCCTCAAGAGCATCTTGCCTTGTACTCATATCAGATACTATTTCATAAACGGTATTTTGCGTCTAAAAAACAAATAACGTTGATGTATTTGGTTTTAGTAATAACCCAACAAAACGTAAACGTTTAAGGGTATAATAAAAGAGCCTGTATTGAATGGTAACTTCGCCTGTGCCTCCAAATAGTGCACAAAATGTATTTATGGTTTGGATATGAACCGGATTATTACTTGCAAATATGCTTTTACGGCATAATTTGGCGCTCAAATGGTCGATTAACTCTATATTGAACGCTATGGGTGATAAATACCCCTGTAAACCGTCGAAGAGGTGTGAGGAATTTACATTTTTTATCGTAATTCATCCCCATCCAACGTTTTTAAAGTGCATAATTCGGTGGACCCCAACACACCGATCGGAAACCCGTAAAAAGGCCCAGTCCAGAGTGGCCGCAATTTTAATAAAACCTTCAACAACCAATAATAAAACGTGAAGCTAAGCAACAATGATTCACTCGTTGTGTTTGAGCGTGAAAATCCACTTAAAATCCACTTGAAACCGATATTAATTTGAAACGAACTCTAGAAGCCGAAACATGTACAATCCGGTCAGCTTTCCTTTGAATACGTGGCCGTGGGGGAATGCCACGAATAATCTGCTTTTATCGTCGCGTTGTTTTTTTATTCCTCTTCTTCTAAATCGATTTCCAGGAGGTTACTACACACGTTGGATGAGTATGTTTATCCTTTATGTAAATTTCGTAGATAGGCGTCCAAGAAAATAACGCCATTTGAACACGCAAGATACGTTTTTATACTTTCTTGTAACCCCATTACGACGCTATTTATGTATGCACAAAAGGGTTGATCACCAGAATTTATTAGCCACGTATATATATATATATATATATATATATATATATATATATATTTTGTCAATGCAGCCTTTGGCTTCGCCAATCGATATCCCAAATTTTAAGGGATTAAATTTAGCCACGCTACGTTGGGTCCCAACCCAAGGGTGGTAAAGGATGCAACTTACCTTAGCCATATCAGTAATGGTATTGGCGTTATCCATTAATTTACGCTGGTCCATTTTAACTTTTCTTAATCTAAAACCCAAAAATTAAGCCACAATTAACAACATAAACCAGCCAGTTGGTGGATAAAACTAACGAACAGATTTTAGGGGCAGGAAAGGCCTGACCTGAAACTTGAACGGCCCAATATCGGTTTACCGAAGTCGTGTGTCATAAAAAGGACGTAAAAAGATACACCTAAACAAAAAGGCGTTTTACTTGAGAACCGAAATGATGGACCATTTAAGCAGGACGAGGTCTGCTCTGGCTTTGTTTTAAACCAGTTGCAAAATCGACACGCCAATTCCTGGTTATGTTATCGATTCGCAGGATTTCGTCAATTGCACTCGCATGATTTAAAAGGAAACGCAGGCAAGGGACACGGGATTTCACCCTCTCTCTCTCTCACTCACTCACTCTGACACGCTCCCTAAGGGGTTGGGTAATAAATGTTTTACTTACGCATAAATTGCGAGTAAAAATTTTCTTTGGTGAGTTCTAACTCGACCCGGATTCACTCGTTTCACTAGCCTTGTGTGTTTGTATATCAACCAAGTTTCTCTTAAAACGTTAGCTGCTGCGTTTTTCAACTGTAAAAACATGATGTAAATTGATCTAACATTAATTAGATTGGAGCACTTACCCGTTTGGTTAGTTGAGTGTCCATCATAAAATTATGAACATGTTTTTCCGCTCTTGTTAACTCTAACTTTCTAGATACTACTGCTACTAATAAGGCTGTACATCCAGCACCCTGAAAAAAATACATGAATTATTTCTGAAACAAAGGGTTGTGTACTTCGATTTTATTGTGTACTATTGTCATTGTTTAGATTAATATGGGAAATAAGATAATGGAAGGTGGAAATTACTCAAGACATCTGAATTAACAAACTTCCTTGGAAACTGTATGTAATTACATACAGTCATTTGTGCGGGTATTATTCAGTGGAAGCACGGTGTGTCTATAATTATAGTAATTAATAGATTTCAATGTACAATAGCTGTACATTCTCCTTAGATGGTAAATGGAGGGTAGACATTTGTACACTAATCAAATATTTACGGTCTTTAACCTAATTATACTTATTACAATATGCTAATTTCGGTAAAAGCAGGACATTTTGGAGTTTGTATTGTATCTACCGTGTGTTTGTGAATAGAAATACAATTATTGGCACAATGAGGGACAAAGAGTCTTGCAATTTGGTGCTGGTGCTAACGACTTTAACAATTTGTTTTACACCACAACCAAATTTAACACTGGTCTTTGAAATTTCAGACACCAGAATTCCTGGATCTAAAATAATTGACACTCAATTTCTTAGTTTATACACATATTTAAGTTCTGTCACTTAATTTTTCAAAAATATCATTAGATTTCATTTACACCTCAACCAAACTTAGCACTGGTCTTTGAAATTGAGACACCAGAATTACTGGATCTGAAATAATTGTCATTTACTTTCTTAGTTTATACAAATATTTAAGTTGCATTTCACTTATTTTTTTATAAACATGATTAGATCTTGTTTATATCTCAACCAAACTTAGCTCTGGTCTTTGAAATTTCAGACACCAGAATTCCTGGTTCTAAAATAATTGACACTCAATTTCTTCGTTTATACATATATTCAAGTTCTTTCAAAAATATTATTAGATTTCATTTACACCTCAACCAAACTTCGAACAGGTCTTTAAAAATTGAAACACCAGAATTCCGGAATCTAAAATAATTAACACTTATTTTCTTAGTCTATACAAATTTTTAAGTTGTCTTTCACTTAATTTTTTGTAAACATGATTAGATCTTGTTTATATCTCAACCAAACTTAGCTTTGGTCTTTGAAATTTTTCTAAAATATAATTAGATTTCATTTACACCTTAACCAAACTTAGCACTGGTCTTTGAAAGTTAAGACACCAGAATTCCTGGATCTAAAATAATTGACACTCATTTTCTTAGTTTATACATATATTTAAGTTATTTCACTTAATTTTTCAAAAATATCATTAGATTTCATTTACACCTCAACCAAAATTAGCACTGGTCTTTGAAAGTTGAGACACCAGAATTTCTGGATTTAAAATAATTGTCACTTATTTTCTTAGTTTATACAAATATTTATGTAGTCTTTCATTTAATTTTTTATAAACATGATTAGATCTTGTTTATACCTCAACCAAACTTAGCTCTGGTCTTTGAAATTTGAGACACCAAAATTGCTGGATCTAAAATAATTGATACTCAATTTCTCAGTTTATACATATATTTAAGTTCTTTCACTTAATTTTTCTAAAATATAATTAGATTTCATTTACACCTTAACCAAACTTAGCACTGGTCTTTGAAAGTTGAGACACCAGAACTCCTGGATCTAAAATAATTGACACACAATTTCTTAGTTTATACATATATTTAAGTTCTTTCACTTCATTTTTCAAAAATATCATTAGATTTCATTTACACCTCAACCAAACTTAGCACTAGTCTTTGAAAGTTGAGACACCAGAATTCCTGGATCTAAAATAATTGATACTTATTTTCTTAGTTTATAAAAATTTTTAAGTTGTCTTTCACTTAATTTTTTATAAACATGATTAGATCTTGTTTATATCTCAACCAAACTTAGCTTTGGTCTTTGAAATTTGAGACACCAGAATTCCTGGATCTAAAATAATTGATACTCAATTTCTCAGTTTATACATATATTTAAGTTCTTTCACTTAATTTTTCTAAAATATAATTAGATTTCATTTACACCTTAACCAAACTTAGCACTGGCCTTTGAAAGTTAAGACACCAGAATTCCTGGATCTAAAATAATTGACACTCATTTTCTTAGTTTATACATATATTTAAGTTATTTCACTTAATTTTACACAAGTATCATTAGATTTCAATTACATCTCAACCAAACTTAACACTGGTCTTTGAAAATTGAGACACCAGAATTCCTGGATCTAAAATAATTGACACTCAATTTCTTAGTTTATACATATATTTATGTTCTTTCACTTAATTTTTCAAAAATATCATAAGATTTCATTTACATCTCAACCAAACTAAGCACTGGTCTTTGAAAGTTGAGACACCAGAATTCCTGGACCTAAAATAATCGACACTTTCGTCCTTCATTTAATTTACACTTCAACCAAAAATTGTCTTATTATTATATTTTATCCAAAAACACTTTTTGGATTAAGACAAATTGGGCTGTATCCTTTTAGTTTAGGTCCATAATTTGTGGTGTCATTTTATACTACCTATACCATAATAATTATACTAATATAAACTAATTTAATTAATAGCAAACAGGAAGTTCCGCAATTAACGAAGATTAACATGTAATAATTTATATGTACTTAAACAACACATATTCTATCCTCGTTCAGCTACATAAAATATTAAGCTGGCTTAAATCCCTTAATTGATAATATCTACGTGGAAGCCATAAGACAGTCTTAGAATTAGAAATTATCGCATGTATACAAATCCCCTTGTATCTTGACATATTTACACGTATCGATTTTCAAATTATGTATAACTTAGTAATGCATAAACATGTGATAATCCATGCATATGACAACCATACGATCTTAACCGTTACGTATGCATACAAACAATAAACTTGGATAATATTATTATCTGTATAATGCGCACAAGCCGAGCCCGGTTATCTTTGTTTAGATTAGAACAGATTTCAGTGCGAAACTCTACTACTGATACTGCACTCAAAGTTTTCATTCGAAACTTCCCGTACACATGTTTCAACATGTGCCTTCATTACCTTTCTCTTGGGGTCATTTTAAGCAAAACAGTTGTTGAAATTCAAGTCAATACAATGTGCATTTAGTTCATAATTGATTATAGTAGTGTTTGCACGGGTGTTTGATGAAATTTGTTCGGATAATTATGTCTGGACGTAAATTAACTCCAGATGAGAGGAGCGGAGCAGAGCAATTGGAATGTTGGAAACTGCGGTCAATCAGATACAAATTGCAGGTGGACTCAATGTTGCACACGATGCTATTTGTCGTTTGTGTATTCAATTTTATCTAATTGATTTTATTTGAAGAAGACCAAGGAAAACTACAACAAATAAAGACCGATATTTACTATTGATGGTTAGTAGAGACCCTACAGCATCCCATTTTACTCATTTCAAGGGGTTTCATTATAATATGAGAAGAATTTGTTTTAATGGCTGTACAAACTTGTATATACACTAATGGACATAATTATAGTAACTTTACTAAATAAAATATATTTTTTTAATTTTTTACAAGAAAAACAATAGTAAATTAATGTTATTTTAACAGTTCACATTTATGTTAAATTTATTAAGTGATGTGTATTTTTACTAAATAAAATATATTTTTTATTTTTTGCAAGAACTTATTTTCAATTAAAAAAATCTTAAAGATAAATAGAATAAGAATATAGTAGTTTTTATAATACTGTATAAAACAACAATAGTAAATTAATGTTATTTTAACAGTTCAAATTAAACAAAAAAGTTATGGCTAAAATATTTAAAATTTTAAAAATTTGTATAATAATATTCATCACTGTAAGTCAGAAATGCTGATTTATGTTAAATTTATTAAGTGATGTGTATTTTTACTAAATAAAATAATATTTTTTATTTTTTAAAAGAACTTATTTTCAATTAAAAAAATCTTAAAGATAAATAGAATAAGAATATAGTAGTTTTTAAAATACTGTATAAAACAACAATAGTAAATTAATGTTATTTTAATAGTTCACATTAAATAAAAAAGTTATAGGTAAAATATTTAAAATTTTAAAAAGTTGTATAATAATGTACACCACTGTAAGTCAGAATTGCTGATTTATTTGTGATGTGTATTTTTACTGAATAAAATATATTTTTTATTTTTTGCAAGAACTTATTTTCAATTAAAAAAATCTTAAAGATAAATAGAATAAGAATATAGTAGTTTTTATAATACTGTATAAAACAACAATAGTAAATTAAGGTTATTTTAACAGTTCACATTAAACAAAAAAGTTATGGGTAAAATATTTAAAATTTTAAAAAGTTGTATAATAATGTCCATCACTGTAAGTCAGAATTGCTGATTTATGTTAAATTTATTAAGTGATGTGTATTTTTACTAAATAAAATAATATTTTTTATTTTTTATAAAAACTTATTTTCAATTAAAAAAATCTTAAAGATAAATAAAATAAGAATATAGTAGTTTTTATAATACTGTATAAAACAATAGTAAATTAATGTTATTTTAACAGTTCACATTAAACAAAAAAGTTATGGGTAAAATACTTAAAATTTTAAAAAATTTGTTTGATAATGTCCACCACTGTATGTCAAAATTGCTGATTTATATTAAATTTTTTAAGTGGTATGTCTTTTTACTAAATAAAATAATATATTTTTTATTTTTTACAAGAAGTTATCTTTAATTTTTTAGCAGTTCACATTAAACAAAAGAGTTACGGTTCAAATATTTAAAATTTTAAAAAGTTTATTAATAATGTCCGCCACTGTATGTCAAAATTGCTGATTTATGTTAAATTTTTTAAGAGATATGTATTTTTCTAAATAAAATTATATATTTTTTATTTTTGACAAGAAGTTATTTTCAATTTTTTAGCAGTTCACATTAAACAAAAGAGTTATGGTTCAAATATTTAAAATTTTAAAAAGTTATATAATAATGTCCACTACTGTATATCAAAATTGCTGATTTATGTTAAATTTTCTAAGAGATATATATTTTTACTAAATAAAATAATATATTTTTTATTTTTTACGAAAAGTTATTTTCAATTTTTTAGCAGTTCACATTAAACAAAAGAGTTATGGTTCAAATATTTAAAATTTTAAAAAGTTATATAATAATGTGCACCACTGTATGTCAAAATTGGTGATTTATGTCAAATTTTTTAAGTGATGTGTATTTTTACTAAATAAAATGATATATTTTTTATTTTTTACAAGAAGTTATTTTCAATTTTTTAGCAGTTCACATCAAACAAAAGTGTTATGGTTCAAATATTTAAAATTTTAAAAAGATATATAATAATGTGCACCACTGTATGTCAAAATTGCTGATTTATGTTAAATTTTTTAAGTGATGTGTATTTTTACTAAATAATTTTTTTTTTTATTTTTTACAAGAACTTATTTTCAATTAAAAAAATCTGAAAGATATATAGAATAAGAATATATTTTTATAACACTGTATAAAACAACAATAATAAATTAATGTTATTTTAACAGTTCACTTTAAACAAAAGAGTTATGGCTAAAATATTTAAAATTTTATAAAGTTGTATAATAATGTCCAACAGAGTATATCAAAATTACAGATTTATTAAGTGATGTGTATTTTTACTAAATAAAATAATATTATTTTATTTTTTACAAGAACTTATTTTTAATTAAAAAAATAAAAAGACCCGTGACAATCCATAAATACTTTTTTCAACTGTTAAACATGAGTTTATTACTGTGAAAGTCGATTTCACATTCGGCATTTATACATTAATGTGCAATGGATTTGAATCCAATTTACGTATTAAAGACGGTCACATTTATTATTAAACCCGGGACAAATTTCCCGAAGAGACCGCACCGAATAAAAGGTAATTTAGTGTTAAGTAGGTGACGGAAAAGCTTACAGTGTAATATTTTAGGTTCACTAGATTTCGGTATTACAGCCTCGGACAGAGAACAGTGGGGTGGGATTACACTCCAAAGTCCGGTATCTGTTCCACATTGTAGCGAAGATAAAATAAAGTAGAACCCTCCTTTTCTCCGCCATTCAACCGACTTCTGTTCATTGTTGGAGGTTATTAAATTTTTTAATGCCGACTCCAAGACGGCATTCATTTCACCCGGCCATTAGTTCGACTCGCCAGGTTAGAGAAACCTTTCGTGTGCCGTCCAATTTTTCTGGTCCACCCTTCCGTGAGGGGGGCGGGTAAGTGGTTGCACACGGCGTGTGTAAATCAACGCCGTCGGGGCATATAGACATCAATTTTTCCGCCTAAGCTCCACGAACGGGACACCAACATCTGCGTCCCCGTCCACGTTCCACTCCGAAGTCATACACTTCGCGTACAAGCCGTAGTTCTCCACGTGTGATCGGTTTTACAAACGTTCCTTGAATTTATTTTACGATTTTATTGGCCGAGTCACATTTCCATCTCGTCGAACACGTTGCGAAACAATACAATCGAGGATTTTTACACGGTTTCTTCGGCACGAGCACCCCACTTTTATTGTTCTCGCATCTCGCAATAAAGAGGCGTTTCCTGCCGCGATGTCGCTTCCGTTAAACTTTGTCTCAATTTAATTTATTTTGCCGTGGCAATGTAGACGAGGCGGTCCAGCACTGTTTAATATCCACCTGTCCATCAGAGCCGCAGCACACCCATCAAATCACACCGCACTGACGTAAAAAGCTTAGCGGGACGCGATGAGAACGTAATTCGAATAAACTTTTATCTAAATTTGAATGGGCGGCAGTGTGGGGTGTTCGAGGTTCAGTAGGTCTGGTTATTAGGCGGTGGAATAATGAAGGGATTAAAATCGTTTGCGTCCTGGCCATGTAGAACATCGGCGGAAAGATAAAATAAGGATGAGTTTTGTTGGAGTGTGTCACTTCTACCGTGATATGAAAAGACAAATTGGTACGTTTGTATGAATGTAGATAAGGATATTGGATTATAAATTACCGTTCCTCTACACGTTGAATTAAAAATAAATGAATACGCTTGTTCGTACAGCAGAAATATTCGCCAATTCGTATTGGGAGTTGTATTAAGAGAAATGAGAAAGGGATTTGAAAGTCTAGGACGTCCAAATATCAAAGGAGTTTCTAAGAATTTTATCAAGGTTAAATGTAATGTTAAAAAAGGAGCAAAAAATTTAATGAATTACTTTTAAAAGTATTAAATATATCAAGATTATTTTGAGCATCTTAGTAAAAATATCAATTGAAATTATATTAAATAATAAAAGGGATGAAAAATGTAATATTAATAACATTATTGTGAAATATATATTTTTTTTATTTTTTACATATAATTGTATTAATAACATTTTGAGCAACAGGAATTTAAGAAATTTAAAGATAATTAATTTGGAATCCATATTTAAACAAAAATATTGAAAGAAATATATTATTCTCATTTATATTTATTTTAAGAGAATGTCAAACACAATAATGATAAAATATATTAATCCTATCAAGAATTCTGTTGTATTAAACACCTTAAAAAATCAATTCCATCGTATAAAACAGATATATTATAAAAAAGTGCTAAAAAAGTGAATATTTAGTATTTTACGTCTTAAGAAATCAAATATAATTAGAACTTCAATGTTTTCAGGAGAATAAATATTATGGGCTTGAAAAGAATGTGATACATAATACACATACATATTAATTGTGTCAAAAATTCCATTCTTTAAAACAGATATATTACAAAAAAGTGCTGAAAAAGTGTATATTTTGAGTCTTACGTCTTAAAAAATCAAATATAATCAGAACTTCAATGTTTTCAGGAGAATAAATATTATCAGCTTGAAAAGAATGTCATACATAATAATAATAATAATATTAATTACCTAAGAAAGTCCATTGTGTAAAACAGATATATTATAAAAAAGTGCTGAAAAAGTGTATATTTTGAGATTACGTCTTAAAAAATTAAATATAATTAGAATTTGAATGTTTTCAGAAGAATGAATAGTATCAGCTTGATAAGGATGTTAAACATATTAATAATATTAATTATGTAGGAAATTCCTTTATATAAAACAGATACATTATAAAAAAGTGATGTAAAAGTGTACATTTTGAGCTTTACCTCTTAAAAAAATCAAATATAATTAGAATTTCAATGTTTTCAGGAGAATAAATATTTTCAGCTTGAAAAGAATGTGATATATAATAATAATATTAATTGTGTCAAAAATTCCATTCTATAAAACAGATATATTACAAAAAAGTGCTGAAAAAGTGTATATTTTGAGATTTACATCTTAAAAAATCAAATGTAATTAGAACTTCAATGTTTTCAGGAGAATAAATATTATCAACTTGATAAGTAAGAATGCCAAAATAGAATAATAATATTAATTGTGTTAGAAATTCCTTTGTATAAAACAGATATAATATAAAAAAAGTGTTGAAAAAGTGAAAATTTTGAGTTTTACGACTTAAAAAATCAAATATAATTAGAACTTCATTGTTTTCAGAAGAATAAATATTATCAGCCTGATAAGAATGTCAAACATAATAATAATATTAATTGTATCAGAAATTCCATTGTATAAAACAGACATATTATAAAAAAGTGCTGAAAAAGTATATATTTTGAGCTTTACGTCTTAAAAAATCAAATATAATTAGAACTTCAATGTTTTTAGGAGAATAAATATTACAGCTTGATAAAAATGTCAAACATAATAATAATATTAATTGTATCAGAAATTCCATTGTATAAAACAGACATATTATAAAAAAGTGCTGAAAAAGTATATATTTTGAGCTTTACGTCTTAAAAAATCAAATATAATTAGAACTTCAATGTTTTTAGGAGAATAAATACTACAGCTTGATAAAAATGTCAAACATAATAATAATATCAATAATTGTGTCAGAAATTCCATTGTATAAAACAGATATAAAAAAAGTGCTGAAAAGTGAATATTTTGAGATTTACGTCTTAAAAAATCAAATATAATTAGAAATCAATGTTTCCAGGAGAATAAATATTATCAGATTGATAAGGATGTCAAACATAATAATAATATTAATTGTGTCAGAAATTCCATTGTATAAAGAAGATATATTGTAAAATTGCTCAAAAAGTGTTTATTTGAAGTTTTACGTCTTAAAAAATAAAATATATTTAGAACATTACAATTAATATTAGTTAACAAAAAGGGTAAAATATAAAAATTTAGCAAAAATGTTGAAAAAATGTCAAACAAATAATGATAAAATATTTTAATTATCTTAGGAATTCTATTGTATAGAACAGGTATGTCATAAAACGTGCTGAAAAAATGTTTATTTTGAGCTTTACGTCTTAAAAGGTCGAATATATTTAGACCATCAATATTTTCAGGAGAATAAACACGATCAGTTTGAAAGGAATCTCAAATAAGAGGGATCAAAAGTATTACTTGTATAAAGAACACAATTCTCTAATGCAAATATAAGAAAACGTGCTGGAAAAAAATTTATTTGATTTTAGAATATATTTTTAAGCTCATCAAGTGGATCAATTGTTTGTGTAGCTTTAACATTTTGACGAGTAGAAGAAATATAAATATACGTAATCAGTTTGGGAGGAATATCAGACATTAAAGAAGATAAAAAGTATTAATTACGCCAAGAACTTTTAATATCCTGATCCTTAATCAATTTGAAATTTAAATTCAGCCCTTATTTTAAGGTAATATTAAATTATAAATTAGGAAATAATCATATAATTAGGACCATCTTAATTCACTTTTCAGGGTTGTAAAGCCAAATATTTAATGTTAATTTTGGAGTTTCTGGAGCATGTTTGTTTATTACAAGCTTTATTCTCAATAGGAATTACAATGTAGTCAGAGATAGGGAACACAAAAGAAGAATGGGAAACACGAATGTGACATTAAATATTTCATCTATTTTCATAAGAAATTAACTGATAATAGAATATATATTATATTAGTTCAGTATAAAATTATTTCTAATTTAGCATTTTTGTACTAGAAACATACTCACTAACTATTAAATATTTCAAAATATGTCAGCATTTAAAACAGTTGCATCATGAATATTAAAATTTCAAACTGTGCAATCCATTAAGATGTCACTTATTCAGTAAATTTATACAGCGATTATTAAATATTTGTTAAAATCAATAAATTAAGTAAATTCCTCTAGACGAAAATTAATTCTGGGCCATAAGAGAATATTTGGCGACATTGAAAGTCTAGTAAACCTCAAAAATGCTTTTGTCAACAGGTAATCCTTAAAATAAATATATGTACTAAAAAAAAGTACAATAATTTATGTAAATAATACTAAATCAAAGTAATTAGATACTATAAAAAATGTAGAAATTATTGAATATAATTTATTAACGTTTAAATCTTCTTTTGTAAGTGCACAAATATTTTGTTGTTGTTTGAAGTAAGTAAATTCCATTGTATAAAACAGATATATTATAAAAAAGTGCTGAAAAAGTATATATATTGAGCTTCACGTCTTAAAAAATCAAATATAATTAGAACTTCAATGTTTTTAGGAGAATAAATATTATAGCTTCATAAGAATGTCAAACATAATAATAATATCAATTGTGTCAGAAATTCCATTGTATAAAACAGATATATTATAAATAAGTGCTGAAAAATGTATATTTTGAGCTTTACGTCTTAAAAAATCGAATATAATTAGAACTTCAATGTTTTTAGGAGAATAAATATTATAGCTTCATAAGAATGTCAAACATAATAATAATATCAATTGTGTTAGACAAATGCTTTTGTCAACAGGTAATCCTTAAAATAAATATATGTACTAAATAAGTACAATAATTTATGTAAATAATACTAAATCAAAGTAATTAGATACTATAAAAAATGTAGAAATTATTGAATATAATTTATTAACGTTTAAATCTTCTTTTGTAAGTGCACAAATATTTTGTTGTTGTTTGAAGTAAGTAAATTCCATTGTATAAAACAGATATATTATAAAATAGTGCTGAAAAAATATATATATTGAGCTTCACGTCTTAAAAAATCAAATATAATTAGAACTTCAATGTTTTTAGGAGAATAAATATTATAGCTTCATAAGAATGTCAAACATAATAATAATATCAATTGTGTCAGAAATTCCATTGTATAAAACAGGTATATTATAAATAAGTGCTGAAAAATGTATATTTTGAGCTTTACGTCTTAAAAAATCGAATATAATTAGAACTTCAATGATTTTAGGAGAATAAATATTATAGCTTCATAAGAATGTCAAACATAGTAATAATATCAATTGTGTTAGAAAAATGCTTTTGTCAACAGGTAATCCTTAAAATAAATATATGTACTAAAAAAAGTACAATAATTTATGTAAATAATACTAAATCAAAGTAATTAGATACTATAAAAAATGTAGAAATTATTGAATATAATTTATTAACGTTTAAATCTTCTTTTGTAAGTGCACAAATATTTTGTTGTTGTTTGAAGTAAGTAAATTCCATTGTATAAAACAGATATATTATAAAAAAGTGCTGAAAAAGTATATATATTGAGCTTCACGTCTTAAAAAATCAAATATAATTAGAACTTCAATGTTTTTAGGAGAATAAATATTATAGCTTCATAAGAATGTCAAACATAATAATAATATCAATTGTGTCAGAAATTCCATTGTATAAAACAGATATATTATAAATAAGTGCTGAAAAATGTATATTTTGAGCTTTACGTCTTAAAAAATCAAATATAATTAGAACTTCAATGTTTTTAGGAGAATAAATATTATAGCTTCATAAGAATGTCAAACATAGTAATAATATCAATTGTGTTAGAAAAATGCTTTTGTCAACAGGTAATCCTTAAAATAAATATATGTACTAAAAAAAGCACAATAATTTATGTAAATAATACTAAATCAAAGTAATTAGATACTATAAAAAATGTAGAAATTATTGAATATAATTTATTAACGTTTAAATCTTCTTTTGTAAGTGCACAAATATTTTGTTGTTTGAAGTAAGTAAATTCCCTTGTATAAAACAGATATATTATAAAAAAGTGCTGAAAAAGTATATATATTGAGCTTCACGTCTTAAAAAATCAAATATAATTAGAACTTCAATGTTTTTAGGAGAATAAATATTATAGCTTCATAAGAATGTCAAACATAATAATAATATCAATTGTGTCAGAAATTCCATTGTATAAAACAGATATATTATAAATAAGTGCTGAAAAATGTATATTTTGAGCTTTACGTCTTAAAAAATCGAATATAATTAGAACTTCAATGTTTTTAGGAGAATAAATATTATAGCTTCATAAGAATGTCAAACATAATAATAATATCAATTGTGTTAGACAAATGCTTTTGTCAACAGGTAATCCTTAAAATAAATATATGTACTAAATAAGTACAATAATTTATGTAAATAATACTAAATCAAAGTAATTAGATACTATAAAAAATGTAGAAATTATTGAATATAATTTATTAACGTTTAAATCTTCTTTTGTAAGTGCACAAATATTTTGTTGTTGTTTGAAGTAAGTAAATTCCATTGTATAAAACAGATATATTATAAAATAGTGCTGAAAAAATATATATATTGAGCTTCACGTCTTAAAAAATCAAATATAATTAGAACTTCAATGTTTTTAGGAGAATAAATATTATAGCTTCATAAGAATGTCAAACATAATAATAATATCAATTGTGTCAGAAATTCCATTGTATAAAACAGGTATATTATAAATAAGTGCTGAAAAATGTATATTTTGAGCTTTACGTCTTAAAAAATCGAATATAATTAGAACTTCAATGTTTTTAGGAGAATAAATATTATAGCTTCATAAGAATGTCAAACATAATAATAATATCAATTGTGTTAGACAAATGCTTTTGTCAACAGGTAATCCTTAAAATAAATATATGTACTAAATAAGTACAATAATTTATGTAAATAATACTAAATCAAAGTAATTAGATACTATAAAAAATGTAGAAATTATTGAATATAATTTATTAACGTTTAAATCTTCTTTTGTAAGTGCACAAATATTTTGTTGTTTGAAGTAAGTAAATTCCCTTGTATAAAACAGATATATTATAAAAAAGTGCTGAAAAAGTATATATATTGAGCTTCACGTCTTAAAAAATCAAATATAATTAGAACTTCAATGTTTTTAGGAGAATAAATATTATAGCTTCATAAGAATGTCAAACATAATAATAATATCAATTGTGTCAGAAATTCCATTGTATAAAACAGATATATTATAAATAAGTGCTGAAAAATGTATATTTTGAGCTTTACGTCTTAAAAAATCGAATATAATTAGAACTTCAATGTTTTTAGGAGAATAAATATTATAGCTTCATAAGAATGTCAAACATAATAATAATATCAATTGTGTTAGACAAATGCTTTTGTCAACAGGTAATCCTTAAAATAAATATATGTACTAAATAAGTACAATAATTTATGTAAATAATACTAAATCAAAGTAATTAGATACTATAAAAAATGTAGAAATTATTGAATATAATTTATTAACGTTTAAATCTTCTTTTGTAAGTGCACAAATATTTTGTTGTTGTTTGAAGTAAGTAAATTCCATTGTATAAAACAGATATATTATAAAATAGTGCTGAAAAAATATATATATTGAGCTTCACGTCTTAAAAAATCAAATATAATTAGAACTTCAATGTTTTTAGGAGAATAAATATTATAGCTTCATAAGAATGTCAAACATAATAATAATATCAATTGTGTCAGAAATTCCATTGTATAAAACAGGTATATTATAAATAAGTGCTGAAAAATGTATATTTTGAGCTTTACGTCTTAAAAAATCGAATATAATTAGAACTTCAATGTTTTTAGGAGAATAAATATTATAGCTTCATAAGAATGTCAAACATAGTAATAATATCAATTGTGTTAGAAAAATGCTTTTGTCAACAGGTAATCCTTAAAATAAATATATGTACTAAAAAAAGCACAATAATTTATGTAAATAATACTAAATCAAAGTAATTAGATACTATAAAAAATGTAGAAATTATTGAATATAATTTATTAACGTTTAAATCTTCTTTTGTAAGTGCACAAATATTTTGTTGTTTGAAGTAAGTAAATTCCCTTGTATAAAACAGATATATTATAAAAAAGTGCTGAAAAAGTATATATATTGAGCTTCACATCTTAAAAAATCAAATATAATTAGAACTTCAATGTTTTTAGGAGAATAAATATTATAGCTTCATAAGAATGTCAAACATAGTAATAATATCAATTGTGTTAGAAAAATGCTTTTGTCAACAGGTAATCCTTAAAATAAATATATGTACTAAAAAAAGTACAATAATTTATGTAAATAATACTAAATCAAAGTAATTAGATACTATAAAAAATGTAGAAATTATTGAATATAATTTATTAACGTTTAAATCTTCTTTTGTAAGTGCACAAATATTTTGTTGTTGTTTGAAGTAAGTAAATTCCATTGTATAAAACAGATATATTATAAAAAAGTGCTGAAAAAGTATATATATTGAGCTTCACGTCTTAAAAAATCAAATATAATTAGAACTTCAATGTTTTTAGGAGAATAAATATTATAGCTTCATAAGAATGTCAAACATAATAATAATATCAATTGTGTCAGAAATTCCATTGTATAAAACAGATATATTATAAATAAGTGCTGAAAAATGTATATTTTGAGCTTTACGTCTTAAAAAATCAAATATAATTAGAACTTCAATGTTTTTAGGAGAATAAATATTATAGCTTCATAAGAATGTCAAACATAGTAATAATATCAATTGTGTTAGAAAAATGCTTTTGTCAACAGGTAATCCTTAAAATAAATATATGTACTAAATAAGTACAATAATTTATGTAAATAATACTAAATCAAAGTAATTAGATACTATAAAAAATGTAGAAATTATTGAATATAATTTATTAACGTTTAAATCTTCTTTTGTAAGTGCACAAATATTTTGTTGTTGTTTGAAGTAAGTAAATTCCATTGTATAAAACAGATATATTATAAAATAGTGCTGAAAAAATATATATATTGAGCTTCACGTCTTAAAAAATCAAATATAATTAGAACTTCAATGTTTTTAGGAGAATAAATATTATAGCTTCATAAGAATGTCAAACATAATAATAATATCAATTGTGTCAGAAATTCCATTGTATAAAACAGGTATATTATAAATAAGTGCTGAAAAATGTATATTTTGAGCTTTACGTCTTAAAAAATCGAATATAATTAGAACTTCAATGTTTTTAGGAGAATAAATATTATAGCTTCATAAGAATGTCAAACATAGTAATAATATCAATTGTGTTAGAAAAATGCTTTTGTCAACAGGTAATCCTTAAAATAAATATATGTACTAAAAAAAGCACAATAATTTATGTAAATAATACTAAATCAAAGTAATTAGATACTATAAAAAATGTAGAAATTATTGAATATAATTTATTAACGTTTAAATCTTCTTTTGTAAGTGCACAAATATTTTGTTGTTTGAAGTAAGTAAATTCCCTTGTATAAAACAGATATATTATAAAAAAGTGCTGAAAAAGTATATATATTGAGCTTCACGTCTTAAAAAATCAAATATAATTAGAACTTCAATGTTTTTAGGAGAATAAATATTATAGCTTCATAAGAATGTCAAACATAGTAATAATATCAATTGTGTTAGAAAAATGCTTTTGTCAACAGGTAATCCTTAAAATAAATATATGTACTAAAAAAAGTACAATAATTTATGTAAATAATACTAAATCAAAGTAATTAGATACTATAAAAAATGTAGAAATTATTGAATATAATTTATTAACGTTTAAATCTTCTTTTGTAAGTGCACAAATATTTTGTTGTTGTTTGAAGTAAGTAAATTCCATTGTATAAAACAGATATATTATAAAAAAGTGCTGAAAAAGTATATATATTGAGCTTCACGTCTTAAAAAATCAAATATAATTAGAACTTCAATGTTTTTAGGAGAATAAATATTATAGCTTCATAAGAATGTCAAACATAATAATAATATCAATTGTGTCAGAAATTCCATTGTATAAAACAGATATATTATAAATAAGTGCTGAAAAATGTATATTTTGAGCTTTACGTCTTAAAAAATCAAATATAATTAGAACTTCAATGTTTTTAGGAGAATAAATATTATAGCTTCATAAGAATGTCAAACATAGTAATAATATCAATTGTGTTAGAAAAATGCTTTTGTCAACAGGTAATCCTTAAAATAAATATATGTACTAAAAAAAGCACAATAATTTATGTAAATAATACTAAATCAAAGTAATTAGATACTATAAAAAATGTAGAAATTATTGAATATAATTTATTAACGTTTAAATCTTCTTTTGTAAGTGCACAAATATTTTGTTGTTTGAAGTAAGTAAATTCCCTTGTATAAAACAGATATATTATAAAAAAGTGCTGAAAAAGTATATATATTGAGCTTCACGTCTTAAAAAATCAAATATAATTAGAACTTCAATGTTTTTAGGAGAATAAATATTATAGCTTCATAAGAATGTCAAACATAATAATAATATCAATTGTGTCAGAAATTCCATTGTATAAAACAGATATATTATAAATAAGTGCTGAAAAATGTATATTTTGAGCTTTACGTCTTAAAAAATCGAATATAATTAGAACTTCAATGTTTTTATAGCTTCATAAGAATGTCAAACATAGTAATAATATCAATTGTGTTAGAAAAATGCTTTTGTCACAGGTAATCATTAAAATAAATATATGTACTAAAAAAAGTACAATAATTTATGTAAATAATGCTAAATCAAAGTAATTAGATATTATAAAAAATGTAGAAATTATTGAATATAATTTATTAACGTTTAAATCTTCTTTTGTAAGTGCACAAATATTTTTTTGTTGTTTGAAGTAAGTGTTGGAACAGTGGTGGGATGGAAAACAAATTTACTTTCGCCGGGTTTGTTTAATTAAGTGGTGGATTTCCTGATGGAAAAAGCTAGTATTGAGGAAAGTGTGCGTAATTAATGACTTACCATGATCCCCGTGCTCACTGCGATGCCCCTCCCACAGTATGTGTTCGGAACGATATCACCAAAGCCGACGCTTAGGAAGGTGATTGCTATCAGCCACATTGCATTAAGCAAGTTTGCGTGTTCCTCATCGTGAAACCTGCAACAAATTATTCTTACGTTTACTATACGATGCCAACATCAGACTTTACATAGAACTAATGGATAATGCTACTATAAA
The DNA here is from genome assembly GCF_024364675.1 of Aethina tumida. Lineage (NCBI taxonomy): Eukaryota > Metazoa > Arthropoda > Insecta > Coleoptera > Nitidulidae > Aethina > Aethina tumida. The sequence continues at coordinate 9,933,952 of NC_065435.1, read as the reverse complement.
TATCCAACTAACATCTAGGAAATCTTTATGTACCCCCAATCACCGGCACGACATACATTTTATTTTTCCAGGTCACTGAACTACGTAATGACCCTTTTTATGTTGGTAAACCCCTCGTTTAAAACGCTTTAAAAATCGGTTTAACCCTTCTACGATAAGCATATGTAATTTATGGCCGTTTTAAATCCGAAAGCGGACGAATAACTTTTTTGATATTTTTAATAGAACGGAGTATTAAACTATATGACCCGTGACGGACCCTTAAATTCAGGAGGAATGTTTATTGGCTAATTTATTGTCTCCTTGCAGCACGAATTCTCGTACGCTAAATGGGGGCAATTTTTTTCAGAAGGGAAACGACACATCTCGCCTTCTCCCTCTTTTTCACTTCGGCGACGTTTATGGGTTCAATCATTTTTGAAATCGATTTAGATACTAAAATTGTTTCCCAAAGTTGATGCAGTAAATAAGATAAATTTTCCTGTGAAACAACCAAACAATGGCAAAATTGTTTGTGGGGACCAAAAGTCAAAATAATTTCTGCTGGACACATTTAAAAAATATACAGTAGTGGTCATAATTATAGCAACTTTTTAAACTAACTAAACTCTTTTATGTAATGTGAATTACTAAAATAACATTAATTTACTGTTGTTTGTTATTTAGTGTCATAAAAAATATTACATTCTTATTTTATAAAATGTTACATATGTTTTTTTGAATTGTGCTGGACATAAATTTGGTAACTTTAATTTTGAAAGGGATTTTTAATGATTAAATCTGTGATATTTAATATAACATTAATACTTTATATAATATCCTTTTTGTTTTATAATTTTGGCCATAGGCTTGACCATTTTCCGAAGATACGACAAATCTAGATTCCTTCAAGCTTTTTGAATTGTTGTGATGAGTTCATTTAAATTTGTAAAATATTTAAGTCGAATTTGGTTATAAATGTTATCCCTCATGTTTTCTATGGGGTTGATGTCTGGAGATTGGGACGGGCAAGACAAAACATCGATGCTTTGGTTTTTTAACCAATCTGTTACAATTTTGGATTTGGGTTTGAACCGTTTCCATGTTGAAACACGTTTATTAAGAGCATCATTTCTTCAATATGTGGAAGCAAATTGTTGTTTAATACATCCCTGTACATAAATCAGTCTAAGGGGGCCTACGTCAGAACAATTGAAGCATCCCCATATCATAATTGAACAACCAACATGTTTCACTGTGGGTATAACAAACGTTTTGTGTAATTTTGTCCCTGTAGAATGTTTAAAATAAGCAGAACCATCTTTTTATAAATTAAATTTAGATTCATCACTAAAAACTACTCGTCCCCACTCTTTTGTGGTCCAGCAAGTCTAAATTGGACTTCACATTTTTAATAAAAACCAGGGTTTTTCTTGCGAGTCTGGGGTCAAACGGACCCCCATCCACTAACCATCTTCTCACAGTTCTTGGACTAATTTCAGCAAGTCCCATTTCCTCCAGGTTCCCTTTAATTTCAGTTATCGATAAGTTTGGATTGTTTTTGACATTCAAATTGTCCAGTTATCAATTTTTTTTTTTCAAGTTTTTCGAACTCAGACAAATTTTTTCGTAGCTACCACTTAGCCAGTTTTTCTAAATTTTTTAATAATACGGGAAACGATTGACTTATTTAGCCATAAACTCATCTCTTTTTGTTCCTCTCGGTCTTGGTAACGCTGAATTATATATTTTTTTACAGTTTCACTTTGACTAATGATTAAATAATTATAATAAGCAAAAGACTGTCAGTAAATAATCGATTTAAATTTACAGAGAGTAATGAAAGACCATAAAGTAAAAAGTTTCTATAATTTTGTCCAGTGGAAAATAAAAAAATTACAATTTTTTAAAGAATAAAATTAGTTTGACCAGTTACATAGTAGACACAACAAAGAAAGGAAAAACAATGAACATTATGGGTACTGTGATCCAATTCAACTAGTACAGCTCATATTTTTAATATATTTTAATAAGTTGCTATAATTATAGTAAGTAAGTTAGTAAATAATCGATTTAAATACACAGAGAACAATGGAAGACCATAAAGTTAAAAATTGCTATAATTTTGTCCACTAAAAATAAAAAAGTAGGTATTTTTTAGAGAATAAAATTAGATTGGTCAGTTATATAGTAGTAACATCAATAATAGAAACAGCAATAAACATTATAGAAAATAGCATCCAGCTCATAAATATATTTTAATAAGTTTTTATAATTTTGGCCACTACTATAAGTTTTAAATTATTATTAAGTTAACTATTTCAAAAAGTAGTTGTCATTATGTCCTTCTTATGATAAAATATTATTTGAGTAAAAAATTTGAACGTAGATAGAACATGTCCAATAATACAAAAATATAAATATTTTTCTTTTAAGTTCCTTCTCTCAAAAATATTTGAAAACATTTTGTGGCGTAGAAAATAGGGCGAGAAAAAGAGGAGAACCCTTCAAACTCTATGCTACTCTATCATTGTAGTAAAAGTTATACTGAATTATATGTATCTATTTCAGGATAATACTCACCGAATTTAAACACGATTGGACGAAAAGTGATGGATATATGACAAAAAAAACAATTTTTTAGATTTAGATTTGAGGAGGTGCTTTTTTCTTAGGAGAAACATTAGAAAAAGAATATTTATATTTTCTTCATTATCATACTGCTCTATCTACTATCAAATTTTGACCACCTATTTTATAGACACTTTGTATAACAAGAAATGTTTTGATGATCTCCACAGCCACATTTGTTTGTGGTCATGTCACGGTTTTAGTTTTTAATTGTGAATGTTGTCTATTAATATTAAATAACGTTAAAAATTTACACAAAATTATAATACAAATTTACTCACGACTGCTCAATAACATGCTGGGTCGGATAAATCAGGGGGAGACACAAGGTAATCTGAGCCTGGGGAGTTTTAGGAGGACAATCGAGTCATTGACATTTCCAGGTATGTCTAGCCAATTGGATTCTTCCCCCTCTTTGACCTCTACAACTTTAACTCTGTCTTCCTCTCAAAAACTAGAGTTGATAGACTAAATCTCATGGCACTTTTGGAACCAACTTACATGTTTTCTGACCCAAGTAATAATAACTTAGTTGACCTGTGTAAATATAGTTTCTTGGTTTGAAACACGTTGACTTTAAATAAAACTCAAAACTAAAGAAAGGAAAAACAATGAACATTATAGGTACTGTGATCAAGTAGTACAGCTCACATTTTTGATATATTTTAATAAGTTGCTATAATTATGGCCACTACTATATATTTATTTAATAATTCTTTTTTCTCTTTATCTTATCTTATAAAATGTTTAATTTTAAACGTTGGTTGTCACTGTTTTAAACTACAACAGAAAATACACGAGTCTAAAATTTGATCAGTTCTTTTTTCCAATTAATATTGGCATTTCACAATATTTCCTTCTATGAACTATTGATTGTAAGTGTAACATACAATTTTCTAGTTCAAGTTGTTATTACCTAACAGAGAAAGTATACCTTGGAATAAAATTTTTGTTGTATACCCGCATAAACTTAATTGGTTAGACTAAGTAATAAAGCAAAGATCATACCTCTTTGGAGTTTACCTTCTCTACATCATGAACAAGATAGGTTTAATGAGTAATTTTCAAGCATATTAAGATAATCCTATAAACTGTAAAACACATTACTACCGTCTTCCCTAGTTATAGACCTTTATTAGAATAATAATTTTAATTAGAGACTTCTGGTCCTGAAAAGGATTCTTTTCAGCCACACGATTCCCACTCGAAATGGTGAGTGGTGTAACTTCAATATGCCTCGTCACATTTTACGATTGTTCTCCTTTATTTTAGTGCGATGCGCATCTATAAACATTAATTTAACGTAACTTTTCGGCTTCATAGAACTTTTCCTTAAGTCTTTATCTACATAAATTTTAAATCTTTATCGTCGGGGTATTTCCAACGAATGTTTCGAGAATAACAAATGGCCTCTCCCGTATGTCTATATTCGCCCCATTCACCGTGATAAACTTTCAAATTCATAAATCCGCATCGACCCCATTCAAAAAAATATATTTCTGTTGTTACAACTATCCCCGAAAAGTCGATCCGGTGCATCGACTTCAGTTTATCACCTGATGTGTTAGTTCACCTCCCAGTGTCCTTAAAAAAAGGGGGAGCAAAAAGGATAATTTATAATACCACTTTTTCGCCTCGAACAAACGACCCAAAAAAAACTAAAGTCGATGGAGAAATATTGCAACTATCACACAAATTCGAGCATCCACTTTCTCAACGGGTTTGTTTGTGAACGTAACGAAAACTATTTTATCGACCCAATTATCCTGGCAATCAACAAACAAGGACGCACGTTAAGAACTTTGCTTTAAAATATATTTCGCCGTCGTTCTGCACGGTCTGCTGTACATCCCGGTTTACCGCCCCTAGTCCTTAGGTGGTGCGTTGAAATAAAGGATAATTTATAATACCACTTTTTCTTGAGAACAAATGGCCCGGGCACATAAAAACCGTATCACCGTAATATTCAATCCTTTTTTCGTGTCGCTTAAAATTAATTATAGTTTATGGTGATGTGAATATTGTTTCGCACAGATTTAGTGTGGTGCTGCGAGGAACGGTGGTGGACATGTAACGTCAACTTCAGTCACATGGTTACTTAAATTATATTCCCTGAGGATAGTTGTCTCGGGTTCTTGTTAGACACAATTAAAATCAGACAGCATTTCAAGAGCAAACGTAATTTTTCTTATTTCTGGCACAATAACAAGGCGAGACGAGATTCCATTGTGGCGTGCAATTTTTTCAGATAACGTTACATCCAGAATATATATAGAAACACACACACACACTCAAGAGGAGTGGATTATTTGAATTTAAAAATCTGGGTTTATACGTTTTCTCTGAATTTGAATAAAAATAATATAATCTGGAAGATTTATATGTAGTGAATTTGTTCACATAAGCCAAATACATCAATCGATATTAGCATTTAATTTTAGACACATCACAGATTGACGTATGGGAATGTTTTAGTCAAGGTCATTTAAGTTTTTAGTTGTGCTACTCGCTAGTAGATGGTTCTACTAGTTTTTTGATTTAGTTTTTTGTGCTTCCTTAACAAACCTTAGTATTTTCTGGAATAAAAGTTACCTAATAAGTTGCCTCAGGATAAAAGCTATATTCGTGGCAAGTTTTATCAAAATCAGCCGAGAAGTTTCGTCGTGATGCTTGCACAAACATAAAGAATGTTTACAGACTTAATGTGTGTTTAGTTTTATATAATATTAGTACAGCAACATTGTTTATTACTTCTTGGTAGTTCAGAGTTTCATTGGCCAATTAAAGTTTATTATTGACAAGAAATCAAACAGATTTTCAATGAACTCATATAAGTGCAGAATGCATTATTTAAATATTTTATTTTGAGGTCATTTTATATGTACTGATTATTCATTCAATTCAATTTCTAATCAATATCAACATACGATAAATCACATCAGAGATTGACATATAAATATTTCGAAGATAGATGGTTCTACCAGTTTTCCTCAAATTTTTAATTTTTTTTGACCACCCCTTATATTTACCTGAATAAAAATTACCCTATAAGTTGCCTCAGAATAAAGGTTATATCCATTCCAAGTTTTATTAAAATCAGTCAAGTAGTTTACCCGTGATGCTTGTACAAACATTAATGTTTTCTACAGATTTAATACTTGTTTAGATTTATATATTATTAGTACAGTAATATTGTTTATTACTTCCTGGTAATTTCAGAGCTTCAATGGCCAATAAAAGTTTTTCAATTACAAGAAACCATGCTGTTAATTTTTCAGTGAACTCGTAATTTATTTCTATTGGTGTGCATTTGACGTTTAATATTAAAAATACATAAATATTTAATTTTGTGGTTATATACATTTAAAAATTATGGTCAAAAAGTTTTATATATATATCACATAAAGCAATTTCACATATTATAATACGATGAATCATCAGACATTAACATACAAAAATGTTTTGGTGAAGGTTTCGTAGTTTTGCTATTCGAAGATAGATGGTTCTATTAATTTTCTTCAGGTTTTATATTTTCTTTAACAAACCCTTGTATTTTTCCGGATGAAAATTATCTTATAAGTTGCCTCAGGACAAAAGCTATATACATGTCTCGTTTTATTAAAATTTGTCAAGTAGTTTACCCGTTATGCTTGTACAAACATAAAAATTTCCTACAGATTTAATACATGTTTATATTTTTATATTATTAGTACAGTAATATTGTTTATTACTCTCTGGTAATTTCAAAGCTTCAATGGCCAATAAAAGTTGAGAGAAACCAAGCTTATTAGCAAACTCGTAAAATATTTATATTTAGGTGCCAAATGCATTTGACATTTAATATTAAAAATTGAAATATTTTATTATTTATTAATACATTTAAACAGTAAATGAATAATATCATAGATTTTGTAAAAATTTAGTGTGACTACTCAAAGATAGATGGTCCCGTTAGTTTTTCTCTGTTTTTTAATTTTATTTAACAAATCCTTGCATTTTCCGGAATAAAAATTATCTTATGAGTTAACCCGGGAAAAAAGCTAAGTCCGTGCCAAGTTTTATTAAAATTAGTCAAGTGGTTTCCCAGTGATGCTTGTACAGGCAGAAAATTTATGTTAAGATTTATTATATGGCTAGATTTTTGTGATTTTAGTGCTGTAACACTTTACATTACTTCCTGGTAGTCCCAGCTTGTCATTGATCAAACAATTTAAGTTTGAAATTTGTTATTTACCTACACTATCACGTGATATTATTTAAAATTATAAATATGTTGATACATTTAAACAGTAAAATATACATTTAAACAGTAAAACATCAATTAATGATTATAATATATAAAAAATATTTTAGAGATTAAAATATCTTTATATGTATCATAGTCAGAATGTTGTCAGCAATTAGTTTTGCTACTCGACAATAGATGGATTTGCACGTTTTTCTTAGTTTTTATATTTTATTTTATAAACCCTAATATTTCCAGAGATACAAATTATCTTATATGTTGGCCCAGGATTTAAGTTATCTCTATGTCAAGTTTTATCAAAATCCATCATGTAGTTTGTCCGTGATGGTTGCACAAAGAAAACAGATTTATGTGACAGTAGTAAGGTTCCTGATAGTTTCATCAACAAAAGTTGACAAAATATACTTTTAAAAATATTTCTGTTGAATTATTAGTTTTATTTGACATTTGATATTAACAGCAGTTGCTATTTTATAATTTTGATATCTAAAACTTGTGCTCTAAAAGTTTTTAGTTATATTTATTATCCATTTACACTACATGTGTAGTATTAATTAAAACAAAAAAAGTGTGTTGACACATTTCCACAGTAAATATCAATTAACTGGTTGTTTTATATATTTTATAATTGTTGTGGTTTCCGAGTTCCTGTGGGTAATTGTGGATGTGTGTTGGGTATATAAAATCGCTTTTTAATTGAAACATGCACATCTATCATATTGTAACATAAGTCAGCAACATATGTTGAAGCTGTACCAGAAAGTGTGCCCCAGGCGTTTTTCACGTATCATTTTATGCGTGAATATATCAATGATCGATACGTATTGGGCGGTCGGAATTGAAACACAACCGCAGAAAACGAACGAAACTGCGTCACAACCCCAACAAAATCTCAAGTTACGTTACGTTCAAATACTTAGTTTAAATACCCGAGTTCGAGTTTTAAAAATTTAATTCCTTATATTCCGATTCGACGTTTAAAAGTACGGCAGTAATGAAAAGGCCTTTCATACGGAATAGTGCAGGAAATAAGATGAAAATCGGCGGCGTTCACTTCGATTATTCGTCGGGTACGTCGGTAACGGCGTGGCGGAAATTTAGCGTCCAACAAAACTTAATAAACGCGGAAAAGAAAACGAAATCTCCGTCCGTAATTTGGCGTCTCCCAACATTTGCATGCGAGCCCGCAAGGGGTTACGGAAATAATCTAACTTTTATCAATTCTGATGTGAATGCATCGAACGGAAAAAAAGCAGCTGTGTATGTATAGAAATTCACTGAACGCATTTCTGCATTTTCGACTTGTGCAGGGGATTGTTATTCCGGACGTTTCGTTGCGTTGTTGTTGTTGTTGTTGTCGTCTGAAATCTCTTGGAGACTTTGCATTTTTCCCTATTCGCATCCGAAACTTTATTAAACATGGGATTTCGTTCCAGTCGAAGCAGGGAATACAGATTTTTCTTGGGGGCATAAATAATAAATAGGGTGTTTTAATTCTTAATAAGATGACACAGCCATTTTGGTGTAAATGACTCTTCAACTGTTCCTGGATAACTTTTGGGTGCAGAATCTAAAAGTCATGAGATTTCGTCTGTCACATCTAGTTTTAGAAATATTAAAAAAACTACTATATTTATATTCTATGAAATGTTACATATATTTTTCTGAATTGAGCTGGACATAAATATAGCAACATTAATTTTTAAAGGGATTTTTTATGTTTAAATCTGTGTTATTTAATTTAACATTAACACTTTGTATAATATCCTTTTTGTTCCATAATTTTGGCCCATCTCCGTGGCATAGACTCGACCATTTTCTGAGTATACGACAAGTCTACATTCCTTCAATCTTCTTGAATTGCTGTGATTCCTCATGTTTCCTAAAGGGTTGATGTCCGGAGATTGGGACGGGCAAGACAAAACATCGATGCTTTGGTCTTTTAATCAATCTGTCACATTTGGATTTGTGTTTGGGATCGTTTTCATGTTGAAACACATTTATTAAGAACATCATTTCTTCAATATATGGAAGCAAATTGTTGTTTAATATATTCCTGTACATAAATCAGTCTAAGGAGGGCTACTTCAGAAGAACTGAACCATCCCCATAACATAATTGAACCATGTTTCACTGTGGGTATAACAAACTGTTTGTGTAGTTTTGTCCCTGTAGGATGTTTAATATAAGCAGAACCTCCATTTTATTATAAATTTAATTTAGAATCGTCATTAAAAACCACTCGTCCCTACTTTTCTATGGTCCAGTGAATGTGATCCTCAGCAAGTCAAAATTGGACTTTCACATTTTCAGTAAAAATCAGGGTTTTTCTTGTGAGTCTGGGGTCAAACTAACCCTTCTCACAGTCCTTGAACTAATTTCAGCAAGTCCCATTTTTTCCAGGTTGGCTTTAATTTCAGTGGATTGTTTTTTGTTCAAGTTTTTCGTAGCTACCACTTGGCCAGTTTCTCTAAATTTTTTAATAATACGAGAAACGATTGACTTATTTAGCCATAAACTCTGCCTCTTCTTGTTTCTTTCGGTCTTAGTAACGCTGAATTATAATTTTTTTTACAGTTTCACTTTGACTAATGATTAAATAATTATAATAAGCAAAAGACTGTCAGTAAATAACCGATTTAAATTTACAGAGATCAATGAAAGACCACAAAGTAAAAAGTATATAATTTTGTCCAGTGGAAAATAAAAAAATGACAATTTTTTAAAGAATAAAATTAGTTTGACCAGTTGTATAGTAGACACAACAAAGAAAGGAAAAACAATGAGCCTTATAGGTACTGTTATTCAATTCAAGTGGTACAGCTCATATTTTTAATATATTTTAATAAGTTGCTATAATTATATTAAGTAAGTTAGTAAATAATCGATTTAAATACATAGAGAACAATGGAAGACCAAGTTAAAAATTGCTATAATTTTGTCCACTAAAAATAAAAAAGTAGGTATTTTTTAGATAATAAAATTAGATTGTTCAGTTATATAGTAGAAACATCAATAATAGAAACAACAATAAACATTATAGAAAATAGCAACCAGCTCATAAATATATTTTAATAAGTTTCTATAATTTTGGCCACTACTATAAGTTTTAAATTATTATTAAGTTAACTATTTCAAAAAGTAGTTGTCATTATTGTCCTTCTTATGATAAAATATTATTTGACTACAAAATTTGAACGTAGATAGAACATGTCCAATAATAAAAACATATAAATATTTTTCTTTTAAGTTTCTTCTCTCAAAAATATTTGAAATCATTTAGTGGCGTAGAAAATAGGGCGAGAAAAAGAGGAGAACCCTCCAAACTCTATGCTACTTTATCATTGTAGTAAAAGTTATACTGAATTATATGTATCTATTTCAGGATAATACTCACCAAATTTAAACACGATTGGACGAAAAATTATGGAAATATGACAAAAAACAATTTTTTAGATTTAGAGTTGAGGGGGTGCATTTTTCTTAGCAGAAACATTAGAAAAAAAATATTTTGATTTTCTTCATTATCAGACTGTTCTACCTACTTCCAAATTTTGACCACCTATTTTATAGACACTTTGTATGACAAGAAATGTTTTGATGATTTCCACAGCCACATTTGTTTGTGGTCATGTCATGGTTTTAGTTTTTAGTTGTTAATATTAATTGTTAATATTAAATAACGTTAAAAATCTACACAAAATTATAATACAACTTTACTCACGAAAGCTCAATAACATACTGGGTCAGTTAAATCGGGGGCAGACACAAGGTAATCTGAGCCTGGGGAGTTTTAGGAGGTCAATCGAGTCATTGACATTTCCAGGTATGTCTAGCCAATTTGATTCTTCCCCCTCTTTCACCTCCACAACTTTAACTCTGTCTTCCTCCCAAAAACTGGAGTTGATGGACACAATCTGATGGTATTTTTGGAACCAACTTACATGTTTTCTGACCCACGAAAAAAAAGTAATAATAACTTAGTTGACCTGTGTAAATATAGTTTCTTGGTCTGAAACACCTTGACTTTAAATAAAACTCCACTTGACATTTTCATCCACTTAAGTCTTCTTTAGTTTCGAACGATTTCGATCGTTCCTTTAATTACTCCATCCTTAATTACTTGTTGTGGAGGTCATGACACAAAAAAACACACGATCCATACCACACAAATAGTGTTTCCTGTGTGTGGAATTTCAACGATAAACTGTGACATGAGATGCACGATTAAATTTTGATGCGCACCACCATAAAACTAATGTTACGTGTTTCACCCGAACACCGATGCATTTTTAATACATCCATTAATATAATTGCTAAATATAGATCTGTTCTTGACATTTCTTGGCGTGCCCTATAAAACGGCGCCGGGGGTGGGCTAGATTTTAAAACCGTTTGTTCATTCATTGATAGGTGAATATGCAGTAATTTAATGCCGTTCGTAAACAGATTTCGCTTCGGGGTGATTAAATGGGCCATTCAAGTTTTCCGACGATTGCAGATATGTTGTTGGAAATTTTGCTAATTCATTTAACGAACTTTCGCGGAAGCTCCGGCCTTTATCTGTATTGATTTGCTCTAACTTTGATGGCTTTTTATTTGTACTTTGTACGAATTTGATTAAGCCATTCCCAATGAAATGTTTTCTTCATGAGCTTCATTATGGCATCGGAAAAGTGTGTGTGTCTTGAAAAGTTTACAACATAATTATGAGACGTAAAACGAAACAATGGCAAATATTGCTTAGTGTACTTCAAAGCAACTTTAAAATGGGGTAAATAATAAATTTACTGTCTCATTCAATTTATACGATTCTCATTTCCGTCATTTTTTACCGACTGGTTTACTCACTTTTTATGATTATCAACAGTTTTATGGAAGCTTAAATGACAGGAATAAAATTCGAGATTATTGCAGGACAAGATGAGTCAGTTAACTACTTAAAAATTATTATTCAATCACACTAAACAGGAACATTTTCCCTGAACTACTTGAGGGTGAGGATTTATTTTTAAAGTAATTCAATTACGAAAAACATTGAACGAAAACATCAGGACTCCCACTTCGGAATTGTTTACCGCTTTCCCACCGTCCCGTCGGTGAATTTATACGTGCACCCCTAAATTATGACCGATGTAATTCATAAATTCAATGGTGAATGAGCCGCAATAAATTTCCAGATTCCCCAAACAAAGTTTTAAATTTTTGAAGCTGCCAAAAAGGATATACGGTCCAAGAAAAGTGTCCCAGATTTCCCCTAGACTGTAACGCCAAACTTTTATTTACGACAAAGGTCAATTTGTTATTACCGCACGTTGGATTCGGTTTTTTCCAACTGTCACGACGGAACGTTCTAACGCAGATTTTATGTAGTCGCAAAATTTACAATGGGAGATAAACAAGAATTCACTGGTTTCTATAAATCTGTTGTCGTAGGTGGGGCTACACTGTTTCACAATGTGTAAAAAATTCGTCGGGTGAAAAGGGGTGGAATTTTATATTTTTCATTAGGAAAGTTTGGCCTGTTTACCATCAATAAAACGCGGAAGTTTTCCAATAAAATCAGATCCAAGTGCTCTTTAAAATTGAACTTTATAGAAAACCAGTCTTGATAATACAAATATTAAGTATTTTAATTAAATTTGAAACATGAATCTTGTCTACTTTTATATTAGTTTTATAGAATTAATCTATAAAAAAGTGCCAGGAGTATTAATAGTAATTTTATGTGTGGATAATGTGTTTAAATATTCAAGATTTAATCTTGACACTTTATACATAAACGTTTTATTAACAAATTGTAAATGATAATGATAAATAATTATATTATTATACATATTATCATTTAGTTTGTAAAATATAATTATAATTGAATAATGAAATAAAATATTAAAATCTTCAAAATTTAATCTTTGACACTTTTTACTTCTAGATTTTTAGCAATAATTTATAATATATTTTAGAATAATAAATATACAAGAAATTGAATTAAATTTAATACACGTTTATGATTTAATTTTACGTTACTTCCTTATAAGTGGCTAGAACCAAAAATGTACATTTAAATATGATAATTATTACCATATTGTTCAATTTTAATATCTTTGCTTTTTCTTAATTTAATGTGGTGGGAACAATCACAGTCAATATATGTATATTTGAGTTAATTGCTCATTTTTAAGTCATAAATATAATTGAATATAAGAACAAATAATTCAATAAAATATTAAAATCTTCAAAATTTAATCTTAGTCACTTTCTACTTCTAGATTTTTAGCAATAATTTATAATATATTTTACTAATATTAAATATACAAGATATGAATTAAATTTAAAACACGTTTATGATTTAATTTTACGTTACTTCCTTACAAGTGGGTAGAACCAAAAATGTACATTTAAATATGATAATTATTACGATATTGTTCAATTTTAATATCTTTGCTTTTTCTTAATTTAATGTGGTGGGAACAATCACAGTCAATATATGTATATTTGAGTTAATTGCTCATTTTTAAGTCATAAATATAATTGAATATAAGAACAAATAATTCAATAAAATATTAAAATCTTCAAAATTTAATCTTAGTCACTTTCTACTTCTAGATTTTTAGCAATAATTTATAATATATTTTACTAATATTAAATATACAAGATATGAATTAAATTTAAAACACGTTTATGATTTAATTTTACGTTACTTCCTTATAAGTGAGTAGAACCAAAAATATACATTTAAATATGATAATTATTACCATATTGTTCAATTTTAATATCTTTGCTTTTTCTTAATTTAATGTGGTGGGAACAATCACAGTCAATATATGTATATTTGAGTTAATTGCTCATTTTTAAGTCATAAATATAATTGGATATAAGAACAAATAATTCAATAAAATATTAAAATCTTCAAAATTTAATCTTAGTCACTTTCTACTTCTAGATTTTTAGCAATAATTTATAATATATTTTACTAATATTAAATATACAAGATATGAATTAAATTTAAAACACGTTTATGATTTAATTTTACGTTACTTCCTTATAAGTGAGTAGAACCAAATATGTTCATTTAAATATGATAATTATTACCATATTGTTCAATTTTAATATCTTTGCTTTTTCTTAATTTAATGTGGTGGGAACAATCACAGTCAATATATGTATATTTGAGTTAATTGCTCATTTTTAAGTCATAAATATAATTGAATATAGGAGCAAATAATTCAATAAAATATTAAAATCTTTAAAATTTAATCTTTGACACTATTTACTTCTAGATTTTTAGCAATAATTTGTAATATATTTTAGTAATAATAAATATACAAGGAAATGAATTAAATTTAAAACACGTTTATGATTTAATTTTACGTTATTTCCTTATAAATGGGTAGAACCAAAAATGTACATTGAAATATGATAATTATTAACATATTGTTCATTTTAATATCTTTACTTTTTGTTAATTTAATGTGATGGATACAATCATAGTTAATTTATGTGTATTTGTGTCAATTACTCATTTTTAAGTCATAAATATAATTGAATATAGGAGCAAATAATTCAATGAAATATTAAATTCTTCAAAATTTAATCTTTTTGACACTATTTACTCCTTGATTTTAGCAATAATTTATAATATATATTAGTAATAATAAATATACAATGAATTGAATCAAATTCAAAACATGTTTATGATTTAATTTTACGTTACTTCCTTATAAGTGGGTAGAACCAAATGTACATTAAAATATGATAATTATTACCATATTGTTTAATTTTAATATCTTTGCCTTTTCTTAATATAATGCGGTGGGAACAATCATAGACAATTTGTGAGTATTTGAGTCAATTACTCATTTTTAAGTTATAAATATGATTAACTATAGGAGCAAATAATTCAATAAAATATTAAAATCTTCAAAATTAGGCACTTTTTACTTTTAGATTTTTAGGAATAATTTGTAATATATGTTATTAATAATAAATATATAAGGATTTAAATTTGAAACATGAATATTGGAACAAAAAATTCTATAAATTATTAAAATCTTTATTCTTTATATGAACTGATACTTTTTGTTCATTTATGTTTTAAGCCACAATTTTTGATGGATATTGTCCAACTACTGAATAATTTAAAGGATAGAAAGAGGAAGAGTTTCGTGTTTCAATTAGTTGTCAAACTAAAAATATATTATGGTAATAAAATAGAAAATAAAACTACTTACCGTTCACATTGCCGGAGTGTCCAACTGGCGATAATCCAAAGTGAGACCATGAAGACTAGAAGAACTGTTCCCGGACAAATGGTCATTAGGGTCTTTAAAACGAAGCGAGTGTTAAAATTAATCCGATTAAGTGCACCTATACTTCTCGACGAAGCGTCTGTAAATAATTTACTATGCAACAACATAACCCGACAAATTAGATACAGTCGAAGGAACATTGGTAATGACAAGGGCACATCATATGGAACGCACTTTGCACCTATGCCGCCATTTTTATTCGCGAGTTTCGTTGTCCACACGAAATTGTAATGTCCTGGAATCGGATGCACTGCACATATTACCAACTCCATTGTTATTTGGCATATCCTCTGCCACGTCATCGCTATACGCCAATCGTCGGCACAGTTATCTATCATGAAAAGCTGCAACAGAACAAAACGTAATTAATTAAGGGTTCGATCTAATAGTTGGAAGTTAATTTCATTATGATCTACAAATAATCAGTGTACGGATGTTGGTCTCGCCACTCGACGAATGCAGATAATCAATTATTGGCAATTTCCACACTTAAGTCAATGGGTACTACCGAAACTTCTGTCGTTATTTGATTTCATGTATTTCAGCTTACGAACAAACCACTCGTATGGAGTGTTCAGTGGTAATTATATTCATGAATTGTTTATAACTTCTATAACCTGTGATTTGTATCTATAATTCTGTTATAAATTTACATACGTATTAATAAATAGATTTAATATTAATATTACACTGTTCGTTGTTTGAAATATTTTATCATAACATACTCTAGTGGCCATAATTATAGTATAAAATATCAATAGTAAGTAAATTTATATTATTTTAACAGGTGACTCTATTAAACAACAAATGTTGGCAGTCATGGAGTGAAGAGGGCAGAAGAGGTAGAGTATGAGGTTCCACAGAGCCACAAGACCGTCGTCTTAGTTTATTGCTGTGGAGAGTCATATTCATTGGACTAGGGTTTTATTGGTATGGGGTGCTATTGCTTATGGTAGTCAGTTTTCATTAGTGGCAATATGACGTCCCATCGATATATGGATGACGTTTTGGAGCCTTTATTTCATTCCTACATAAGAAGAGGCCCCGGACTAATTTTTCAGCAAGATAATGCCCGTCCACATATTGCCAGAAATACATTAAACTTCCTAGAAGCCTTAGAATTTACTACCTTGGCCACCCAGAT
Source organism: Aethina tumida (assembly GCF_024364675.1). Taxonomy (NCBI): domain Eukaryota; kingdom Metazoa; phylum Arthropoda; class Insecta; order Coleoptera; family Nitidulidae; genus Aethina; species Aethina tumida. The sequence continues at coordinate 9,917,643 of NC_065435.1, read as the reverse complement.
CTTCAGACCTTTCCCCAATCGAAAATGTGCGGGATATGGTGGGGCAACGCTTAATGAATTTACAGCGCCCTCCACCAACTCTCGATGTACTAAAACGTCAGATTCAGTTCGTGTGGGATGAGATACCACAAGAAAATGTCGATAATCTCATCAGATCTGTGCCACGACTCGTCAATGAGTGTCTTCATCAAAGAGGGGGGTCCGACCCATTATTGGCTTCTGACAATTTATGCTTTAAGATTAGTTTAATATTTCTCTGTAAAAAAGTTTTTAATAAATCAATTATATCTAGCTGTTTTTTTTGTTTTATTAATTTATAAAATGTTTCACACATTTTTCTGAATTGTGCTGGACATAAATATGGCAACTTTAATTTTGAAAGGGATTTTTTATGTTTAAATCTGTGTTATTTAATTTAACATTAACACTTTGTATAATATCCTTTTTGTTTCATAATTTTGGTCCATCTTCGTGACATAGACTCGACCATTTACCGAATATAAAACAAGTCTATATTCCTTCAAGCTTCCTGAATTGATGTGATGAGTTCATTTAAATTTGTAAAGTTTTTATGTCGATTTAGGTGATAAACATGATCCCGCATGTTTTCTATAGGGTTGATGTCTGGAGATTGGGACGGGCAAGACAAAACATCGATGCTTTTGTCTTTTAACCAATCCGTCACAATTTTGGATTTGTGTTTGGGATCGTTTTCATGTTGAAACTCATTTATTAAGAGCATCATTTCTTCAATATGTGGAAGCAAATTGTTGTTTAATATATACCTGTACGTAAATCAGTCTAAGGGGTCCTACGCTAGAAGAACTGAAGTATCACCATAGCATAATTGAACCACCACCATATTTTACTGTGGGTATAACCAACTTTTTGTGTAGTTTTGTCCCTGTAGGATATTTAACATAAGCAGAACCATCATTTTTTTATAAATTAAAATTAGACTCGTCACTAAAAACTATTCGTCCTCACTGCTATGTGGTCCAGTGAATGTGATCCTAAGCAAGTCAAAATTGGACTTTCACATTTATAGTAGAAACCAGAGCTTTTCTTGTCAGTCTGGGGTCAAACTAACCCCCATTCACTAACCTTCTTCTCACAGTCCTTGAACTAATTTCACCAAGTCCTCCAGGTTGGCTTTAATTTCAGTAGACGATAAGATTGGACTGTTATTTGACATTCGAATTATCCAGTTATCGATTTTCTTTCAAGTTTTTCGAACTCAGACAAATATTTTCGAAGCTACAACTTGGCCAGTTTCTCTAAATTTTTTAATAATACGGGAAACGATTGACTTATTTTGCCCTAAACCCTGAGCCATCTCTTTTTGTTTCTCTCGGTCTTGGTAAGGTTGAATTATAATTTTTCTTACAGCTTCACTTCGACCAATGATTAAATAATTATAATAATCAAAAGTCCTCTAATAAATAATCAATTTAAATTCACAGAGAGCAACGAAAGACCATAATTTTGCCCATTAAAAAATAAAAAGTAGGCAATTTTTGAAAGAATAAAATTAGATTGAACAATCGCACAATGGACACAACAATAACAGAAAGAACAAGTTGTTATAATTATGGCTACTACTGTATGTATTTAATTATAAAATACTAATTAATATACGTAAATTTGGGCAATAATTTACACAAAACATGTCGCACATTTAATTTGCACGTAACTTTTGATAAACACGTAAATATTTAACGTTGTACGTGGATAGTTTGAATCAATTTTCTGCCTCATTTCATCGAATGCACATCAAATTTTCTACATTTCATTACACTTAATATGATTGAAGCTGTTTAATAATTAATTTATCGTGGAACTAGAGAATGCATTAATTAACGCGTTTCGAAGAATTTAATCATAGTTAATTACGTTTCGAGTGCTTTGTTCAAGCCGCGATGGGAACGTTTGCCATTTTTACGTTTACAATTACGTTAGTATAGTATGAGAGAATAAAAGTTTGGCTTCGGATTTTAATTGGTGTAGTGTGGGTTTGTTTTAATTTGAGATCCTTGTAAGGCCATTAAGAGATCATCAGTCTTCGTTTCCGGTGGAATTATCACATTATCAAACAATCCGTAAATTGCCCAACTGTTTAGCATTTTTAGTGGTTAATTTTGAAAACTTCCCCCCCATTATTTACGTCTATAATTCAAAAGCCCGCCGGCGGGTTTAACGTGGAATTTTTGCATGCACTTTGTACGCTGGAATTTTATGAATAAACTAACGAGCAACATACTACCAACATGTTGTACGAGGTTTTGATAACATTTATCGAATGTAAATTCATTAATCCCAACCGCCAATGGCGCACTTAAGTGAATTTTTTATTTTATTTCGGCGTTAACGTGCCACTTCGCTTCCGCATTATGCGCCAGATAAAATTTTTACTCCTAAATCACTTGCATTAAAGTCACTCGTGTACCGTCCAACGGAAAGCACTTTAATCACGAACAATGAAGTCACTAATCAAAAACCTATTAACGGATTTATGTCGGATAAAACTTTTAATTTCATTCGACTTCGGAGAGGCCGTTTCGAATTTAATTTCATGCCAATTTTATTAATCATAAAAATGATATTTGTCAATATTCGGATTGGATAATTCGTTTCGAAGCTTCGATATTTTTTGTGATATTATTAAAATTCGATTAATTATGAGACGTTTTCTGCCCCTTCTTCCGATAATTTTTATTCTATTATTTCATGAATTGAGCTTGACATAAATTTGGTAACTTTAATTTTGAAAGGGATTTTTAATTATTAAATCTGTGTTATTTAATTTAACATTAACACATTATGTAATACCCTTTTTGTTTTATAATTTTGGCCCATCTTGTGGCATAGATTCGGCCATTTTCAGAATATACGACAAATCTACATTCCTTCAAGCTTCTTGAATTGCTGTGATGAGTTCACTTAAATTTATGAAATTTTTATGTCGAATTTGGCTATAAACGTGATCCCCCATATTTTCTATGGGGTTGATGTCTGGAGATTGGAACAAAACATCGATGCTTTGGTCTTTTAACCAATCCGTCACAATTTTGGATTTGTGTTTGGGATCGTTTTCATGTTGAAACACATTTATTAAGAGCCTCATTTTTTCAATATGTGAAAGCAAATTGTTGTTTAATATATCCCTGTACCTAAATCAGTCTAAAGGGACCTACACCAGAAGAATTGAAGCATCCCCATAGCATAATTGAACCGCCACCATGTTTCACTGTGGGTATAACCAACTTTTTGTGTAGTTTTGTCCTTGTAGGATGTTTAACATAAGCAGAACCATCATTTTTTTATAAATTAAATTTAGACTCGTCACTAAAAACTACTCGTCCTCACTGTTCTGTGGTCAAGTCAATGTGATCCTAAGCACGTCTAAATTGGACTTCACATTTTTGTAGAAACCAGGGTTTTTTTTTATTCAAATTATCCAGTTATTGACTTTTTTTTAAGTTTTTCGAACTCAGAACAAATTTTTTCGCTGCTACCACTTGACCAGTTTCTCTAATTTTTTTAATAATACAGGAAACGATTGACTTATTTAGCCATAAACTCTTAACCATCTCTTCTTGTTTTAAAATATTTGAAAACATTTTGTAGCGTAGAAAATAGGGCAAGAAAAAGAGGAGAACCCTCCAAACTCTATGCTACTCTAACATTGTAGTAAAAGTTATACTGAAATATATGTATCTATTTCAGGATAATACTCACCAAATTTAAACACGATTGGACGAAAAGTGATGGATATATGACAAAAAAACAATTTTTTAGATTTATATTTGAGGGAGTGCTTTTTTTTAGGAGAAACATTAAAAAAAAAATATTTATATTTTCTTCATTATCAGACTGCTCTACCTACTATCAAATTTTGACCACCTATTTTATAGACACTTTGTACAACAAGAAATATTTTGATGATCTCCACAGTCACATTTGTTTGTGGTCATGTCATGGTTTTAGCTTTTGTTGTTAATATTAACTACTAATATTAAATAACGTTAAAAATCTACACAAAATTATAATACAACTTTACTCACGAAAGCTCAATAACATACTGGGTCAGATAAATCAGGGGCAGACACAAGGTAATCTGAGCCTGGGGAGCTTTTGGAGGTCAATCGAGTCATTGACATTTCCAGGTATGTCTAACCAATTGGATTCTTCCCCCTCTTTGATCTCTACAACTTTAATTCTGTCTTCCTTTCAAAAACTAGAGTTGATAGACTAAATCTCTGTTTCACTGTGGGTATAATTAACTTTTTGTGCAGTTTTGTCCCTGTAGGATGTTTAACATAAGCAGAACCATCATGTTTTTATAAATTAAATTTAGACTGGTCATTAAAAACTACTCGTCCTCACTGTTCTGTGGTCCAGTGAATGTAATCCTAAGCAAGTCAAAATTATACTTTCACATTTATATATATAACTAACCCCCATCCACTAACCATCATCTCACAGTCCTTGAACTAATTTCAGCAAGTCCTATTTCCTCCAGGTTGGCTTTAATTTCAGTTGACTATAAGATTAGATTGTTTTTTGACATTCGAATTATCCAGTTATCGATTTTCTTTCAAGTTTTTCGAACTCAGACAAATTTTTTCGTAGCTACTACTTGGCCAGTTTCTCTAAAATTTTTAATAATACGAGAAACGATTGACTTATTTAGCCGTAAACTCTTAGCCATATCTTCTTGTTTCTCTCGGTCTTGGTAACGCTGAATTACAATTTTTCTTACAGTTTCACTTCGTCCAATGATTAAATAATTATAATAAGCAAAACACAGAGCAATGAAAGACCATAAAGTAAGTTGGTGATCCTAAGTGAGTCAAAAACCAGAATTTTTCTTGTAGATCTCGGGTCAAATCAACCACAGTCTTGTTACTTCACTTAATTGTAAGTCTACAAACGTCCATTCTGGTAGTTTGTGAAGGAGAACCTTCATAAATTGACCCACAATAATATTAATTTACCATATTACAATTATAGTTTGGGTTGAGGTATTGTTAATTTGGCAAGGAACCATCCGCATTTTCCAGCCGTTTAATTTAAATAATTTTGATTAAAATTTTAGTTAAGACTGAGCGAAACTTTATTATGGCCCCGTAAGTTTGTAGGATTTTCATCCGGAGAAGTTCCCCGTTACATTAACGGAGTTCAGTGTCTGCGTGAACGACAGCCAGGCACTGAGTCGAACATTTCGCAAAACATCCCCATAAGCACACTGAATACATTATTCTCCACTTCTGCTGACTTTCTGTTCGGGACAGTGGTAAAAAAGCAATTGAATTTACATACATAAAACTTATTCAAGTTGCACCGTCCGGATTGGAATACTAATTAACACGTCGCATTATCTCAGACTGCGGATGGTGATGATAATAAAAGAACTACGAGGTAACGAGATTATCTTTATTAATTTCTGCTGGCGAAGAGACATTTTAAAAACTTCAAGGGGGATTTGCTACACAACCGGATGTTCTGCGTCAAATTAAAAACCACGTTCGTTTCTGTTTTTTTTTATTTTTATTTTTATACGTTTTGCGCTACAGTTTAAGAAACGACAAAGCAGAATTATATGGCGCTGATGAAATAATCTATTAGAGCAAGGGAGGGCTGAAGTGAAGTGTTATCTCTCCACTCGGTTTGAGTACGTTTACCTATTATTACCTGGAAGATTTATCTGGCGTTACTTTGTTAATGTCGCACTGTGTGGTTGGTCCTTTGTGGAGAAATATTCTAGATACAAAATGCGACAAAATATGAGTTGTGCATTCTAATAAAATATATTTACAACACATGTTTAATGGTTTTAAAGCTTTTTACATTACTTAATAATTAAATTATTGTAATTGTATTTGCTTTCTTCGTACTGCACCAAATAAAAATAAATTTTATATAATTAACTAAAATTATTTTTAGTGAAACACAAAATTTCAAATTAATCACTTTATAAGCTGTCTTAATTCATGAAAAACTTATTCAATGAGGAGCTTTTTAGTCAACAGAAAAGTCGTTTTGTTTTTTTTTAACTACAGAAAGATTCAAATGTTAAATGGTTACTTATAAAAGTTACTACAAGGAAAGTTAAATCAAGCTTATAATTATTTAATCGTTGGTCGTTTATTCTTTCAATAATCGACTATTTTTTATTTTTTAATGGACAAATTATAGGAACTTTTTTCTTTATCGTCTTTTACTACAATGATAGAGTAGCATAGAGTTTAGAGGGTTCTCCTCTTTTTCTTGCCCTATTTTCTACGCTACAAAATGTTTTCAAATATTTTTGAGAGAAGGAACTTAAAAGAAAAATATTTATATTTTTTTTTGTTATTGGACATGTTCTATCTACGTTCAAATTTTGTAGTCAAATAATATTTTATCATAAGAAGGACAATAATGACAACTACTTTTTGAAATAGTTAACTTAATAATAATTTAAAATTTATAGTAGTGGCCAAAATTATAGAAACTCATTAAAATATATTTATGAGCTGGATACTATTTTCTATAATGTTTATTGTTGTTTCTATTATTAATGTTTCTATAACTGACCAATCTAACTTTATTCTCTAAAAAAATACCTACTTTTTTATTTTTAGTGGATAAAATTATAGTAATTTTTAACTTTATGGTCTTCCATTGTTCTCTGTGTATTTAAATCGATTATTTACTAACTTACTTATTATAATTATAGCAACTTATTAAAATATATTAAAAATATGAGCTGTACTACTTGAATTGGATCACAGTACCTATAATGCTCATTGTTTTTCCTTTCTTTGTTGTGTCTACTATGCAACTGGTCAAACTAATTTTATTCTTTAAAATATTGTATTTTTTTTATTTTCCACTGGACAAAATTATAGGAACTTTTTACTTTGTGGTCTTTCATTGCTCTCTGTAAATTTAAATCGATTATTTACTGACAGTCTTTTGTTTATTATAACTATTTAATCTTTATTGTAAGTGATACTGTAAGAAAAATTGTAAGTCAGCATTACCAAGACCGAAAGTAACAAGAGGAGATGGCTAAGAATTTAGGGCTAAATAAGTCAATCGTTTCTCCCATTATTAAAAATTTTAGAGAAACTGGCTACGAAAAAATTTGTCTGAGTTCAAATAACTTGAAAAAAAAATCAATAACTGGATAATTCGAATGTTAAAAAACAATCAAGGAGGAGATGGTTAGTGAATGGGGGTTAGTTTGACCTCAGACTGACAAGAAAAGCCCTGGTTTCTATAAATGTGATGTAAGTCTAATTTTGTCTTGCTTAGGATCACATTCACTGGATCACAGAACAGTGAGGACGAGTAGTTTTTAGTGACGAATCTAAATTTAATTTATAAAAAAATGATGGTTCTGCTTATGTTAAACATCCTACAGGGACAAAACTACACAAAACGTTTGTTATACCCACAGTGAAACATGGTGGTGGTTCAATTATGCTATGGAGATGCTTCAATTAGTCTGGCGTAGGCCTCCTTAGTCTGATTTATGTACAGGGATATATTAAACAACAATTTGCTTCCACATATTGAAAAAATAAGGCTCTTAATAAATGTGTTTCAACATGAAAATGATCCCAAACACAAATCAAAAATTGTGACGGATTGGTTAAAAGACCAAATCATCGATGTTTTGTCTTGCCCGTCCCAATCTCGAGACATCAACCCCATAGAAAACATGAGGGATCACGTTTATAACCAAATTCGACATAAAAATTATACAAATTTAAATGAATTCATCACAGCAATTTAAGAAGCTTGAAGGAATGTAGACTTGTTGTATATTCAGAAAATGGTCGAGTCTATGCCACGAAGATGGGCCAAAATTATTAAACAAAAATAATATTATTCAAAGTGTTAATGTTAAATTAAATAACACAGATTTAACCATTAAAAATCTCTTTCATAATTAAAAATACATGAAAAACTTACTCAAACAAGAGCTTTTTTTAGTCAACAGAGAACACATTGTGCTTTTTTATTACAAAGGAAAGACTCAAAGGAAGCATCAAAATGTTAAATTGTTGATTATAATTGTTGAATAAAAGTTACTTCAAAGAAAGTCGTTACAGATGGAAATACAAGAACGATTTCGCCTCATGTGAACCAAAACTCAAATTCCCCGAATTAAAGTTGCATGTTCTTTAACGTTCAAATGGCAGGAAACCGGCTCGACAGCACCAGCATCAATATGGCGGCTTCCGCGGTACGTCCTGACGTTGAAGTTTCCTTCCTCAACTTTTATATTCAAACATTCCGATAGAATTTCAAGTTGACTCGCCGCTTCTTACTGCCGCAGTCGAACTAATTGTAACACGAAATTTACATATTAATAGTGGCAACTTGTGCACGTACGGCGGTTGTGGAAGTTTACATCAACAACAAACCGTTCCAGTGTCGGGATGTAAACAAAGTCACTTGTGACGTTAAATTAATGCGAAACTAAAGGAAATCGTTTTGCTCGTGCCGTTTTATAACTTTGTGTTACATTGGATTTATTGAAGGAGCGGACACTCAGTAATTTTAAGACTGAATTTCCATTATTGCGTCTATTTTTAGGCACGGAAGAGGCGGATGGATCTCAATTCTGGAAAAGTATAAATCTCCCGTGTGGATGCAATAACGAAGTGAAATTGGTTTATGAACTAGTTTCGGATAATTTGACTTTGAAATAAGTGGATAAAGAACGTAAGTTAGGAAATTGTGTTGTTTCGAAAAATGTGATAATATGAAAGATGTTTTTGAAAAATTTAAACTAGTAATTAAGTCACCAATTAAGTGACTATAATAAACAAATAAAATAACGAAATGAAACTATGGAAATGTATAAAGTATAAGTCCAATAAAGTTAAAATAATCAAGTCTACGTATTATCATACCACAATATGTTTTTATAGTTTTAAATCCGTTTGGTATACAAAGTGCTTTCTTCCATATATTAAATTTTTTGTCAAACACAGAATAAATAACATTACTATTATTCTCTGTGACACAAATATGGAAACATGTTATATTACGTGACATAAACTTTTTTGTATTCATAACTATTTATAGTACAAAATTCTTTGCGAATTACACGTTTACTATTGACATAAATGACTCAGTTAATAATTATTCAGTTGATTTGAAAAATACAAATAATAATTAATTTTTTATTTAACTTAGAGCTAGACAAATAAATAATACAATTTAGTCCAAAGAGATAAAAAACTGCGGTTCAAATAAATAATTAATTAAACATTGAAGAAGATTTTGTCAGATAAATATAAGAAGCTTTAACATATTTAGAAGTTGTGCAGCTTGAAAGCTGAAATGTTCATTTGCAGGTTCTCCAAGAACATAGCCAACATAGTATTTAGCCATTCAAATTTATTATTATATTTGGAAATGTAAATACTGGATACCAAATGGACAAAGTTCTATCAAAGGTATTTAACTCACACGTTAAATATGGAGAAGGAATCATGATGTTGCCTGAGGATGTTCCACTGGTTTATTTGTATTAATTCGGATTAGAATATGTATGAAAATCTTTTGGAAAACAAGATACTTCCATGCGACAAAGAATAATTATCTGTAAAAAAGAATAATGAGGCCAAACATAGGTTTAAATTTGCTCAATTTAATGGCTACTAAATACATAAAATATCTTTAAAGGTTTTAGTAATTAAATACCTTTTTTGATTTTTTTATAGCAGAATTAGGATATTCTTAAATTAAGTGAGTAAAAATACTCAATATTAAATCTTTATTGTTACTACTAATATTCTCTTATAAATATTACTTAAAACAAGTAGTGTAGTAATAACAAATATATGTTTGATTATCCTGAATATGATCGAACATTATGGTAAGTCTTCTAAAAAACCAGATACTTCCATGTGATGAAGAAGAATTACTAGTAAGAAGATTTCAGCAGAATAATGATACTAAACACTGTTTCAATTTTGCCCAATTTTCAAAGAACAAAGGCTGAAGAAGAGTTGAAAATATTTTTAAAGACTTCTGTCCTAAATTAGAGGATATATTGTCTTCATATTCTAACTGAAGTTTACCAAATGTTAATTACAAATAAATGGATATTAAAACATGTGGAATAAATAAAAACTTTTTAATGCTTTCAAACATTTAAAATCTTGATTTTTGAGTTTTCTATGGTGGAAATAGAAAACAGATTGAATAAGTAAAAAAATATTTATTAAATACATATTGTTACTAATATTCCATTATAAATATTATTTGAATGATGCGTGGTAACGAAAGTTTTTTTATGTTGAATACTAGGTATACAAGATTTTGGCCATTTTGGCTAAAGGTATGATTCAAAGCTTATAATTCACACAGTTAAAGTTGGAAGAGAGAAAGTTATGGTCTGGGAATGTGATAGATTATGCTTCACACTTTCATTTGTATTAATTGAAAGTAGAATGGATATTAAAATCTAATTAAATCTTCTGAAAAACAAGATACTTCCAAATGATGAAGAAGAATTATCTGTAAGAAGATTTCAGCAGAATAATGATACTAAACGCAGGTTCAACTTTGCCCAATTTTTAAACAACAAAGGCATGAAATTATTAAGTGATTGTGTATTTAAAAACACTGAAGAAGTGTTGAAAAATATTTCTAAAGATTTCTGTTCCAAATTAGAGGATTTATTGCCTTCATATTTTAGCTGAAGTTTATTCAACCAAATGTTAATTACAAATAAATGGATATTAAAACATGTGGAATAAATAAAAACTTTTTAATGCTTTCAAACATTTAAAATTTTGAGTTTTCTATGGTGGAAATAGAAAACAGATTAAATGAGTAAAAAAATATTTATTAAATACATATTGTTACTAATATTCCATTAAAAATATTATTTGAATGATGAGTGGTAATGAAAGTTTTTTTATGTTGAATACTATGTATACAAGATTTTGGCCATTTTGGCTAAAGGTATGATTCAAAGCTTTTTAATTCACACAGTTAGAGGTGGAAGAGAGAAAGTTATGGTCTGGGAATGTGATAGATTATGCTTCACACTTTCATTTGTATTAATTGAAAGTAGAATGGATATTAAAATCTAATTAAATCTTCTGAAAAATAAGATACTTCCAAATGATGAAGAAGAATTATCTGTAAGAAGATTTCAGCAGAATAATGATACTAAACGCAGGTTCAACTATGCCCAATTTTTAAACAACAAAGGCATGAAATTATTAAGTGATTGTGTATTTAAAAACACTGAAGAAGTGTTGAAAAATATTTCTAAAGATTTCTGTTCCAAATTAGAGGATTTATTGCCTTCATATTTTAGCTGAAGTTTATTCAACCAAATGTTAATTACAAATAAATGGATATTAAAACATGTGGAATAAATAAAAACTTTTTAATGCTTTCAAACATTTAAAATTTTGAGTTTTCTATGGTGGAAATAGAAAACAGATTAAATGAGTAAAAAAATATTTATTAAATACATATTGTTACTAATATTCCATTATAAATATTATTTGAATGATGCGTGGTAACGAAAGTTTTTTTATGTTGAATACTAGGTATACAAGATTTTGGCCATTTTGGCTAAAGGTGTGATTCAAAGCTTTTTAATTCACACAGTTAAAGGTGGAAGAGAGAAAGTTATGGTCTGGGAATGTGATAGATTATGCTTCACACTTTCATTTGCATTAATTGAAAGTAGAATGGATATTAAAAGGTATTTAAATCTTCTGAAAAACAAGATACTTCCAAATGATGAAGAAGAATTATCTGTAAGAACATTTCAGCAGAATAATGATACTAAACGCAGGTTCAACTTTGCCCAATTTTTAAACAACAAAGGCATGAAATTATTAAGTGATTGTGTATTTAAAAACACTGAAGAAGTGTTGAAAAATATTTCTAAAGATTTCTGTTGCAAATTAGAGGATTTATTGCCTTCATATTTTAGCTGAAGTTTATTCAACCAAATGTTAATTACAAATAAATGGATATTAAAACATGTGGACTAAATAAAAACTTTTTAATGCTTTCAAACATTTAAAATTTTGAGTTTTCTATGGTGGAAATAGAAAACAGATTAAATGAGTAAAAAAATATTTATTAAATACATATTGTTACTAATATTCCACTAAAAATATTATTTGAATGATGAGTGGTAATGAAAGTTTTTTTAAGTTGAATACTATGTATACAAGATTTTGGCTATTTTGGCTAAAGGTATGATTCAAAGCTTATAATTCACACAGTTAAAGTTGGAAGAGAGAAAGTTATGGTCTGGGAATGTGATAGATTATGCTTCACACTTTCATTTGCATTAATTGAAAGTAGAATGGATATTAAAATCTATTTAAATCTTCTGAAAAACAAGATACTACCAAATGATGAAGAAGAATTATCTGTAAGAACATTTCAGCAGAATAATGATACTAAACGCAGGTTCAACTTTGCCCAATTTTTAAACAACAAAGGCATGAAATTATTAAGTGATTGTGTATTTAAAAACACTGAAGAAGTGTTGAAAAATATTTCTAAAGATTTCTGTTCCAAATTAGAGGATTTATTGCCTTCATATTTTAGCTAAAGTTTATTCTACTAAATGTTAATTACAAATAAATGGATATTAAAAGATGTGGAATAAATAAAAACTTTTCAAACATTTAAAATTTTGAGTTTTCTATGGTGGAAATAGAAAACAGATTAAATGAGTAAAAAAATATTTATTAAATACATATTGTTACTAATATTCCATTAAAAATATTATTTGAATGATGAGTGGTAATGAAAGTTTTTTTATGTTGAATACTATGTATACAAGATTTTGGCCATTTTGGCTAAAGGTATGATTCAAAGCTTTTTAATTCACACAGTTAGAGGTGGAAGAGAGAAAGTTATGGTCTGGGAATGTGATAGATTATGCTTCATACTTCTATTTGCATTAATTGAAAGTAGAATGGATATTAAAAGGTATTTAAATCTTCTGAAAAACAAGATACTTCCAAGTAATGAAGAAGAATTACCTGTAAGAAGACTTCAGTAGAATAATGATACTAAACGCAGGTTCAACTTTGCCCAATTTTTAAATAACAAAGGCATGAAATTATTAAGTGATGACATATTTAAAAACATTGAAGAAGACTTGAAAAATATTTCTAAAGACTTCTCCCTCAAATTAGAGAATTTATTGCTAGTCAAAATCTTGTTTTTGAAGTTTTTTTTTATGGTATCAATAGATTCAGTGAGTAAAAAATGTTTATTAAATACTTATTGTTACTAATATTCCATCATAAATATTATTTTAAAGATGTGTTATATTAATGGTAATGAAAGTTTAGCCAAAGGTATGATTCAAAGCTTTTAATTCACACAGTTAAACGTGGAAGAGAGAAAGCTCAGGTCTGACATGTTACAGATTATTCTGCACTGTCCCATTTGCATTAATTGAAAGTAGAATAGATAGTATGTAAAAAATACGTAAATCTTCTGTAACAATTTATCTCCATATAAGGAAGAATTGCATGTAATAAGGAGATTTCAGCAGAATAATGATCCCAAACACAGGTTCAAGTTTGTTTAATCTTGTGTGCCAGCTTAGTGGATTAGCCAAATGTTATCCCACCAAATGTTAATTATAAATAATATAATAAAATATATGGAATCGAGATTTACTATTTTAATAATCCCAAGCTTTTATTACTTCGTCCTTTGTGGGTGTCATTATAATGCCATTAAATTAAGTGTGAAAAAAATACTCAGTATATAATAATATCACAATTTTAGAGACTTCTTTTAAAGTGGTTTACTTAACACAACAGAATTCATCCGTACCCTAGATTATAAAATATATTATTTTGTTAAAAAATAAAATAATCCTATTTCTCTTCTCCATCACTCCAATTTATTTCTACTCCCGGGACAAAGATATATGAGACGTATCTGAATAGCATAAAGCTGCAGAAACGAAGTGAAATTAGTTTAGCACTAGTTTCGAATTATAACCAGATAAACCGATACATATAAATAAGACAATACCCGTCTGAATGCTGAAGTGGTTTCTATAGAAATATTATAATATTCTTAGTTTATGCAGCTAACGCTTTATATCGGGATAATAAAAGTGGTTTTATGATTTTTGAAATATGGAAGTACAATAAAGATAATTCCGCATTGCACAGAAACAACGTTTTTCTTCTTAGAGAACTTGTTTTAAATGATAAATCCATTTTTAAATCCTCAAGTGAAAAGATGAAACGTTTCAGTGGCTTTAAATAACTTTGATGGTCATTAATACCGTGGTTAATTATTATTTTCGTAATGGAATTAATTAATCTGTAGGAGACCTTGAACATTTTTTAATTAAACTTGTATCTTCTTTACGATTCAGCTGGTAATGAAAATATGCATTTTAATTACGTCGTGACATTCGCGTTAGTTTAGGTAATCAAATATTCACTCACCTGTACTTCTAAAGCATGATAGGCCACGATGAGGCCTAAAAGAATCACAGTCGAAACAGATATCAGGGTTTTGAGCGCAATTGAGTAAAATTCGTCCTGCAACAGAAAGAAAAGGGGGAAACGATAACTAGGATGGAACGGTGGCACGAAAAAACGGCCGTCATACTTTACGATAAACGCCAGCACTTGAGAGTTCATTTTCAATGACCATAACAATAATCCCAAACATACCCATAACTAAAGCGTAATCACTAATTCTTTTCCGTTTTTCGAATAGGGCTTTGCGCCTACCCAGGCGGTAGCCCACATTCGGTTTGTGCTTTAAGCTACCAGAAGAAGGCCCCTTGTATACACCCGTACCAATGGCACGCTCCGCGTCCATAAACCTCGGATACTCGACATGTCCCACTAGAGCAACCCCGGGTTCTTCCTGTTGCATTCTACCCCCTCCACCGCTGTCCCGGCTCGAATTCTTCACCGCCCCGGGAATAGATAGGGTTGACACTGGTTTTCGTAACTGCAAAACACCACATTTTAATACACCACACCCAAGATTCCGGCCCACCCAAGCAGTCGTTCCGTCAATCGATTCAATGGGAAAACTTCTTTGCCTCCAACCGTGTTTTGTTCAAGCAAAAATGCACACGAGTGCCACGTTTGATCTTTTGTTTTTCCGCCTTTTTAACGCCCAAGCATTCAGCACGCTGGGGACGTTGTTTTTTTGCTCAGCTGCGAACGGGCAAAGGAGTTTCCTTGAAGTTTGACAAAACTACTGCTTGGTTGTGAACGAAAACAAAAAGTCGGGTTCATTTTAAAACAAAACTTGTGATTTCATCATCTAAAAGCTATCAATTCAACGTTTGGTCACTAAACGGGGGGTTTTCTAAACTTTTCGCGTTGCCACCTCATTGTTTCCCGTTCCTGTTGCTCAAAGGTGCGTTTCCCTTGGTAAATTGATCCTTATTTAGTTATTTTATGCCGTCACAAATATAAAACATTGAGTTGGCAAGTCTCTGTGTTAAAACAGCTGATAGAAATCCCCCCACTGTTTATTATTACAGGGGATTGTGTGCACTCCAAATCCTTCACCATTTCAAGGACCTTCCAGTCTATTTGTAAGTATTCCTCGTAAATTGTGCCTCAAATAGATAAAAAAATCAGTAAACACCCTGTTGGAATATTTTATGAGCCATTTTCGAGTGGTTAGGTGCCTATATTTGGATGTTGCATTGATCAAAGGAATAAGATATTTAAAACGACCCATTACATAGTTTGAGAAACATCAATAAAACTATTTTTAGGACTACTTACTTAAATTGTTTGTCCCGGAGCATTCGGTTACTAACAATTTTTGTGAAATGGACGCGAACATATTGGTGACTGAACGAAATTATTTTATTACTCTGGCCCCGGTTCAAGTCGGCCATAATTAAATTATCAATAATTTTCTCATAGAATATTAAACTAATTATCTTTTAATTGTTATTTGCGCACTGACGTGCTCCGACTAAGCGGTTGGAATACTAAAGAATTATACAAATTCGATCGATTTGTTAATAACGGATGTTTTGTCGTTTCTAAAGATAATGGAGAAACAATTTATGCTAATTAATGTGTTTTTATCTATACAAATCGTATTTACTTTGCTTATAATTTATTAGTAATTGCTATTTTTTTTTGGAAAATCATTTTACTATTAAAAATTGGCATTTAAAAATTCTTTTTTATTGTGTAAATCGGGAGAGAAAAAGCTAGTTGTAAAAATGTTTTTTTTTTTACAAAATTATTCTTTAATTTATATAACTTGTTCAAAGTTAAAATTATTAAATTAACAGCAGAAATTCTACATTAAATTTTGTTTAAATTGATTTCAGAAAAACTTTTTTCGATTCATATTGAAAATTGTTTTCGAAATAGTAAAATTAAATATATATTTGTTCTTATATTAAAATGCAAATATTACTTTAATACTGCAAGGACCAAAATTGTAAGGACTAAATTAATTTTGGTTGGTAAAAAAAGGCATATCGAAATTTCTTGAAAATACAAAATTTTGAAAAATATGACAGGAGGTTTTATTTATTTGAAATTCGTATAAATGTTAATAAATTAAATTTTAGTACATTGCCACTTGTCACAGTTAAAAGTAATTTTTATTGTTAATAATAATGTTAAGAACAAAATAAAATTGACTTTGATAAAAAAATACGAAAATTTCAAAATAATTATTTTGTATTTTTAATATTTTAATCAGTATAAATACATTTGTAAATGAAAATGGCACCTTAATACTGCAAAGATTAGATTAATTTTGGTTAGTAATAAAAAGAAATAGAAATTTGTTGAGAATGCTATAAAAATATAAAAATTTGAAAAAAAATTATACGAGGTTATATTTTTTTAAAATTAGTACAAATGTTAATAAACCAATTTTTAATATCCTGTCATTTGTCATGGGTAAAAATAAATTTTTATTGTTATTAATAATGTTAAGAACAAAATAAAATTGACTTTGATAAAAAATACGAGAATTTCAAAATAATTATTTTGTGTTTTATTTTTTAAAGATATTTGAATCATTATAAATATATTTTTTTCATATATTTGTCTCTTAAATTAAAATAAAAATGGCACTTTAATACTGCAAGTATTAGATTAATTTTGGTTAGTAATAAAAATCTAAATAGAAATTTGTTAAGAATACTTTAAAAATATAAACATTTGAAGAATTTTATACGAGTTTTATTTGTTTAGAGTTAGTACAAATGTTAATAAATAAAATTTTAATATACCTCCACTTATTATGGGTAAAAATAAATTTTTATTGTTATTAATAATGTTAAGAACAAAATAAAATCGATTTTGACAAAAAATACGAGAATTTAAAAATAATTATTTTATGTTTTACTTATTTTTAATATTTCAATCATTATAAATATATTTGTAACTTAAAATGAAAATGACACTTTAATACTGTAAATATTAGACTAATTTTGGTTAGTAATAAAAAGGTAAATAGAAATTTATTGAGAATGCTATAAAAATATAAAAATTTGAAACAATTTTATACGAGGTTTTATTTTTTTGAAATTAATACGAATGTTAATAAACCAATTTTTAATATCCTGTTATTTGTCATGATATTTTAATCATAAATATATTTTTGTATATATTTGTCTCTTTAATTAAAATGAAAAGGGCACTTTAATATTGCAAGTATTAAATTAATTTTGAGTAGTAATAAAAATCTAAATAGAAATTTGTTAAGAATATTTTGAAAATATAAAAATTTGAAAAATTTTATACGGGTTTTATTTGTTTGGAGTTAGTACAAATGTTAATAAACAAGATTTTAATACCCCTCCATTTATTATGGGTAAAAATATTTTTTTATTATTATTAATAATTTTAGGAACAAAATAAAATCAACTTTAATAAAAAAATAGGAGAATTTGAAAATAATTAATTTATGTTTTATTTTTCAAAGATATTTTAATCATTATAAACATATTCTTTGATTATATTTGTCTCTTAAATTAAAATGAAAATGTGTCAAATTTGTTGAGAATAATCTAAAATTCTAAAAATTTGAAAAATTGTATACGAGGCTTTATTTGTTTGAAATTAGTACAAATATTAATAAACCCAATTTTAACATCCTTGTTATTAATAATATTAAGAACAAAATAAAATCGACTTTGATAAAAAAAGTAGATTTTCAAAATAATTATTTTATGTCTTATATTTTTAAGATATTATAATTATTATAAATATATTTTTTGTGACTCTTAAATTAAAATGAAAATGGCACTTCAATACTACAAGGTTTAGAATTAGATTAGAAATTTGTTAAGGAATCTCCAAAAATATAAAATATGAAAAATTTTATATGAGGTTTTATTTGTTTGAAATTAGTACAAATGTTAAATAACATTTTAATAATCTGCCACTTATTATGGATCAAAATAAATTTTTATTCTTATTAATAATGTTAAAAACAAAATAAAATCGAATCAAATATTAAACTAGATTAATTTTGGTTAGTAATAAAAAGCTATATACAAATTTGTTGAGTATGCTTTACAAATATAAATATTTGAAAAAGCTTATACGAGGTTTTATTTGTTTAAAATTAGTATAAATATTAATAAAATAAATTTTAATTAATAATATTACTTTGATAAAAACTACGAGTTTGAAAATAGTTAATTTATGTTTGATTAAAAATAATTTTTTTAAATATATGTCTGAATTAAAATTAAAATAATACTACAATGATTAAATTAATTTAGATTAATAACAAAATGCAAAATAAAACTTTCTTGAGAATGCTCTAAAAATAGAAAATTATTAAAAATATTTTAATCCAAAAATTGTTAATATACTAAATCTCTTATTTGTAATGAAATAATCCATTTAAGAACTGAAATAATTTTTTTTGTCACAATAAATTTTATTATTTTTTTTTTTTTTAAATTAGCTCTAAAATCTAGAAATTATACTTTTATTTGTATAGACAATTGTAAAAGTACAAAATTAGTTAGATTTAAAAACGATATTCTATAAAAAATGTTAGAATAGTAATTTTAAGAAATACTTACAATAAATTCTTCATACAAACGAAATGGATTTATAAAAAACGATTGAAAAATTAGAGACGTATTATCCTTTTTCTTCTCATTATATGTTGTATTATTACCCTTAAATAAATAAAAACTAATAAATATGTGTACAGTAAAACTTTTACTTTTATTTAACTTGAAAATCCTACTTTGTTAATATAATTTTTTAACTTAAATAATTTTTTTCTCATGTTTTTTAAATGAAATTATATTGAGCCCTCTCCCACGTGTGTCACCTCTTAATCGTCCGATAATTTAGCACAACCCCAGGAATACATCGACGTTAATAAATCGTTACGATAAGAAGGCACCCTTTAACGCTATATACCTTGAAATGACTGGATTTGGAACACACTGTAACGTTATAAATAATACGTTTGCGTAAAAGCTTTACCGGGTGGGCCAGTGAAAGTTAAATCCTTCCCGAATAACGTTCAGTCAACGTTTCAAATCCCACGGCTTTACCATTTGATGTATGATACGGAACGATTTGCATTTTATACACAAACACACACATACAAAATGCAATTAAATAAATATATTATATGGTGTTGTGTTGTTTGTTTATCTCTCATTGTACCACCCCGTCTATATTTATCTATATTGGATATTTGAAGCGTATATGTGTAGTATTTGTTGCGGGGGAAGCTATCTTAAAAAAAAGTATATTTAAAAAAGGGGTCGTATTATGTACAAAGTTGTTGCGTGCTTCTTTACCGTCCGCACTCAGCAAAAATTGTCTCGAGGCAAATCCAATCATAGTTTTCGTTTGTTTGTTTAAATTAATACTGGTTGTATGTTGTGTGGTTTTTGTGTTGAGTTTTTGGACTTACCTTCTCGTTAATTTATTGTGCGAGGGTGTTTCTCTTTGTGCTCAAACCGACAAGGTGCCGTTTTACAACGTTACTCAGGAAAAAACTCTAAACGTTCATGTACATTTCGTGCATCTTGTCTTGTTTGGGTTAATTGTTGGTGGTGTTGGGAGAAAGGCACCCTCGCTCCGCGTTCCCAAACATTTAATATTTGTAACTACACACATAAAATGCATGTTGTGTTAGAAATATTCCGTGCACAGGGGGCAAAATAATGGACGAAGTTTTCGAGTTCAAGAAATAAACACAGGTTTTAGTACTTTCGGGAGTTTAATTCGATAGTTTGCACGTGTCACGTTCAAAACTGGTGCAACACAATAGATAGATCAGTTTGTACAGTCGAGTAAAGAAGCACGCATATAAAAGAAGGCTACTTTTAAGGGGGGAAAAAATGGTGAGTTCGGTGTCCTGGTGAGGGGCGATGTCGTCGTTTCGTTTCGGGGTTAATTAAAAATTTGGCGGAGGTTTATCGGTGCGAACTATTCGATATAGTATCAGGCGTTTCCACTTTAAAAAGTTTCCGGAAGTTTTGAGTTAATTTACTCGTAAGTTTTATCAAAAGGGTGAGTTTTATTTCTACCCATTGTTGCCGTCGCTTTAGTTTAATTCTTTCATCCATTTAATCGATTGTTTTTTCAACATCTGCAATTGACGTATTTAAAATGACTAATTTACAAATTGTTTGATGGAACACCACTCATTTCGAGATTTATTATTAATTTATAAAGGCCGGCATCGATTTGCTGTCGATTTTATTTTTGAACCCATTGTTGTGACGTATAAATATTCGATGATAATAAGGCACCAATTACCGAATGATCTACATAACACACAAAGGACTAAAATATTGTCAGTCTCGTACGATTAAATTTTTGTAATCTTTTTCGTTTATGCACTAAATCATAATAAAATTGTATTTATGTGGTTTATCGATCCAAGTTTTATGATCGGTTGCAGTATTTTGCAGTAAATTTCATGCTGTTTTTGAAACTAGTTTTGGTTTTTCAATCGTAAATTATGGAACTGGAGTGGGCGAAATCAGGTGAATTTTATTGCATCTCGTCGACGGAAGAAATCGGTGATAAAACGTAAATACTTTTTAATTAAATTTTTACAGTTTTACGGCTATCAATTATTGTGATGTAAAATGGTGTTTTAAAGATAAGCAAATCAACATTTTGGTTTCATAATTTTACATTATTATTTTTTAGTCAAGTATAATTATGGATAAACTGGAGATAAATTTTAAAATAATTTAAACATTAATAAGAATTATTTAATTGTCGATAAAAATCTCAAAATTGTAAAAATTAATCTTTATTTTATTGAAAGATTTTTTGACTTCTCAAAATTATTTTATATAAATTATTATTGGTCCCAAGAGAGTCACATTATTTTTTGGAAAAAATATCTAAGGACTAAAAAAAGTACGACAAATTTTTAATTTTTTATACATTTTTTATAAAAAATAAATGTACAAATGTCGAAACATGGAAATACATAATCTAATTTTTTATGTCCTTTTTAACAAATCTTATGATTAAAAAATAGATAATTTGTATTAAAAAATGTTAGTACCATTTTTAAGTTTATCATTCCAGCTATTTAAAACTTAAACTAAAACATATGTTAGTTTATTTGAAACAAAAATAAAAGTATCTAATTTCTATTTAAAAATAGAAATAATAATAGTTTTACAATTATCTTTTTATAGAAAAAAATGGATAACTGTTGAAAATATGAATAGAAATTAATTGGAAAATAAAAATATTTTTTCAATAAGTTGTTCTGATTTACATAATACACAATCTCACTTTTTTATGTCTTTAAAATTAACACATTTTATGTTTAAAAAATAAATGTACTATTTTTAAGTTTATCATTTCAGGTAATTAAAGCTTAAACTGAAGTATTTTAATCAAAATTTAAACTGAAACATGTGTGTATTAATTAGTTTCCTTGAAACAAAAATAAAAAATCTAATTTTTATTTAAAAATATCGCTGACAGTTCTACAATTATTGTTTTAATATTTTTTTTTAGAAAACATATGGACAATTGTCAAAAACATGAATAGAAATTAATTTGAAAATAAAAATCATTTTTTCAGTAAGTTGTCCAGTTTTCAACAAGACACAATGTAACTTCTGTACGCCTTCAAAATTAACAAATTTTATGGTTAAAAAATAAATATTTTGTATTAAAAAGTGTTAGTACCATTTTTAAATTAATCATTACAGGTAATTAAAGCTTAAACTGAAATCTGTTTCCTTCAAATAAAAATAAAAAATCTTATTTCTGTTTAAAAATATGTTTGTAAAATATATGACTGTTTTACGATTACTTTTTTATATATATTTGAAAGAACAATTGTCGAACACATGAAAAGAAATTGCTTTGAAAATAAAAATATTTTTTCAGAAATTTGTCAGTTTTCTATGAGACTCAATATAACTTTTTTATGTCCTTTTTTGTGTTCAAAATTAACAAATTTTATGATTAAAAATAAATATTTTGTTTCAAAAAAATACTAATTCATTATTATCTATCAACTATCATTCCTGTTAATTAAAATTTAAATTGAAACACGTGTATTAGTTTCCTTGAAATGAAAATAAAAAATCTGATTTCTGTTTAAAAATATCACTGATAGTTTTAAGATTACTTTTTATATATTTTTTATAGAAACAGAAAGAACAATTGTTGAACACATGGAAAAAAAATAATTTGAAAATAAAATCATTTTTTCAGTAAGTTGTTCTATTTTCTATAAGATACAATCTAATTTTTTTATATCCTTTTAATGTGTTAAAAATTAACAAATTTTATGGTTAAAAAATAATTTGTATTAAAAAATGTTAGTTTATCATTCCGCTTAATTAAAATTTAAGCTATAACATGTCGAAACAAAAAATAAAAAAATCTAATTTTTATTTAAAAATATTATTGATAATTTTAATTTTTTTTTTATATATTTTTTATAGAAATGAAAGAACAATTGTCGAACACATGAAAAGAAATTGCTTTGAAAATAAAATCATTTTTTCAATAAGTTGTCCTCTTTTCTATAAGACACAATCTAACTTTTTATGTCCTTTTAATGTCTTAAAAATTAACTAATTATATGATTAAAAAATAAATAATTTGTTTTAAAAAAATATTTTGTTTAAAGAAAAAAACTAATTTTAAATTTATCATTTCTGGTAATTAAAGCTTAAACTGAAATATGTGTATTAGTTTCCTAGAAACGAAAAAAAATCTGATTTCTGTTTAAAAATATCACTGACAGTTTTACGATTAGTTCTTTTATATATTTTTTATAAAATATTAATGGACACTTGTCGAACACATGGAAAGAAATTAATTTGAAAATAAAATCATTTTTTCAGTAAGTTGTCCTGTTTTCTATGTAAGACATAATCTAACTTTTTTGTGTTCTTGTAATGTCGTGAAAATTAACAAAATTTGTGGTTAAGAATATTTTGTATTAAGAAAATGTACTATCATTTCATTTAATTAATATTTAAACTGAAACATGTGTATTAGTTTCCTTGAAACAAAAATAAAAATATTCTAATTTATGTTTGTCTATCACTGACAATTTTACGATTACTTTTTTATATATTTTTAATAGAAAATGAAGGAAATTAATTTGAAAATAAAATCATTTTTTCAGTAAGTTGTCCTGTTTTCTATGTAAGACATAATCTAACTTTTTTGTGTCCCTGTAATGTCGTGAAAATTAACAAAATTTGTGGTTAAAAATATTTTGTATTAAGAAAATGTACTATCATTTCATTTAATTAATATTTAAACTGAAACATGTGTATTAGTTTCCTTGAAACAAAAATAAAAATATTCTAATTTATGTTTGTCTATCACTGACAATTTTACGATTACTTTTTTATATATTTTTAATAGAAAATGAAAGAAATTAATTTGAAAATAAAATCATTTTTTCAGTAAGTTGTCTTGTTTTCTATAAGACACAGTCTAACTTTTTATGTCCTTTTAATGTTTTAAAAATTAAATTTTATGGTTAAGAAAATGTACTATTTTTAAGTTTATCATTCCAGTTAATTAAAATTTAAACTGAAACATATGTATTAGTTTCCTTGAAACAAAAATAAAAATATTCTAATTTATGTTTGTCTATCACTGACAATTTTACGATTACTTTTTTATATATTTTTAATAGAAAATGAAAGAAATTAATTTGAAAATAAAATCATTTTTTCAGTAAGTTGTCCTGTTTTCTATGTAAGACATAATCTAACTTTTTTGTATCCTTGTAATGTCGTGAAAATTAACAAAATTTGTGGTTAAAAATATTTTGTATTAAGAAAATATACTATCATTTCATTTAATTAATATTTAAACTGAAACATGTGTATTAGTTTCCTTGAAACAAAAATAAAAATATTCTAATTTATGTTTGTCTATCACTGACAATTTTACGATTACTTTTTTATATATTTTTAATAGAAAATGAAAGAAATTAATTTGAAAATAAAATCATTTTTTCAGTAAGTTGTCTTGTTTTCTATAAGACACAGTCTAACTTTTTATGTCCTTTTAATGTTTTAAAAATTAAATTTTATGGTTAAGAAAATGTACTATTTTTAAGTTTATCATTCCAGTTAATTAAAATTTAAACTGAAACATATGTATTAGTTTCCTTGAAACAAAAATAAAAATATTCTAATTTATGTTTGTCTATCACTGACAATTTTACGATTACTTTTTTATATATTTTTAATAGAAAATGAAAGAAATTAATTTGAAAATAAAATCATTTTTTCAGTAAGTTGTCCTGTTTTCTATGTAAGACATAATCTAACTTTTTTGTGTCCTTGTAATGTCGTGAAAATTAACAAAATTTGTGGTTAAAAATATTTTGTATTAAGAAAATGTACTATCATTTCATTTAATTAATATTTAAACTGAAACATGTGTATTAGTTTCCTTGAAACAAAAATAAAAATATTCTAATTTATGTTTGTCTATCACTGACAATTTTACGATTACTTTTTTATATATTTTTAATAGAAAATGAAAGAAATTAATTTGAAAATAAAATCATTTTTTCAGTAAGTTGTCTTGTTTTCTATAAGACACAGTCAAACTTTTTATGTCCTTTTAATGTTTTAAAAATTAAATTTTATGGTTAAGAAAATGTACTATTTTTAAGTTTATCATTCCAGTTAATTAAAATTTAAACTGAAACATATGTATTAGTTTCCTTGAATCAAAAATAAAAAAAATCTAATTTCTGTTTAAAAATATCACTGACAGTGTTAGGATTACTTTTTGATATATTTAATTTTATAGAAAATGAATGGATAATTGTGGAAAACAAGGATAGAACTTAAATTTTAAATAAAGCCATTTTACAATACTATATTACACATATTTTTTACCATCAGTGAGAGTTTTATGACTAACTTTTGCAGCTTTTTATAAGAAATTTAAGGAAATTATTGAAAACATTAATTTTAAAAAAAGAAATTACTTTTTCATTTTGATGTCTTGTTTACATTATTATAAAATTATACTTTTATAACTTTTTTATATGATAAAAAATTTAACAAAATGTTATTACCTTTTAAACCTTTTCAACTTCTCACTCCAGCTAACAAAACATTTAAATGAAAATATGTGCATTGCTTAACCTGAAATAATAATAAAAGAAATATTCATTTATAATTAAAAATAAAATATATACTATAATTTGCATATTATTTTACAGTCAGTGAGTTGTATGATTTTATTTTTAGATATTTTTAATAAAAACAATTGTGTATAAAATGGAAGGAAATTAATTTTAAAATAACCATACATTAAATTGTATCATATTTCAGTGTTTTTTATGTTTTTTTTTTTTTGTTTAAAATAGTTTAATTAGTAATATTTTCGTTGTCAAAATAAGGATTACAATAAATTAAGTTCGTACAAGTAACACACTGAGACCAACAACATTAAAGAACCGGTATGCGTGCTCAACAATCCGACTGATACGCATACCGAAAGTGTGTTTGCAGTCATTAAGGCAAAACTACAAGACGAGAATAAATCTGGCGTCGACCATTCAAGCCGTCGAATGCTAATAAACAACTGAAACGGACGATAATGGGCCGCCATTTAGCGTCAATCCCGAAAATCTTGCCTTCCTCGTAAAAGAAACAATCCGGAGGAAAAAATGCCCCACCACACACAAAGGCAATTTCCTTCGAACAACACCGGCCCGACAACATGGAAATTTGTTATCTGCTAGACGAGCCGTATTGTTTTTGCACGCGTAACGTGCGTCCATTAGAAATAAATGATATGGCGGCGGATGATAAAAAAAAAAATCGAGCAATTTAAGGAATAAGTTGCGGAAACTGAACGGGACCTAAACCATTAGAGGATTACGATTGAATTGACTTTTTTCACGAGATATAACTTTTATGATTGGACGCGGTGCAATTTTGTTTTATTAGTTTCGACACTCTTCTGTGTTTTTCAATTTTTTTTTTAACCCGTTCGGTGCGTCGATTAAACAAACCCGTTTGTTGCACGATGGCGGAATCGGCAACTTTTCGTCGTGGTGTTGTGGGGGAGGGTGTTATTATGAATTTGTTCGGCGAAAATATTTCCAACATTCCGAGAGAGAACATTTAATTTGATACTGGGAATTTGCGATATAAACTTCTCTCGTCGAAGAATTTCGCCACGTCGAATCAATTTGGTAAGGGAAATTCTGAGAAGTTAAAAAATCGTTAGTCGACCCAGAATACATAATTCGTTCGGATTTTTCGAAGAATGCCTTTTACACATTTATGAAATGGGATTCGATGATATTTCCAAGTGAAAATTTTAGTTAAAAATTAAACGGTTTAGGGGATCAGAATTTAAATACATTGAAAACGTTTCGGTTTGAATAAATTATGGGTTTTTGAATGTAACTCAATCTAACACGTTTCAACTTGACTAAAACTAATTAATTTGTCATTTATTATTAATTTTCTCTTGTCTGACTTTATTTTATTAGAAAAATAATTACAAATTTTATTAAAATTAGTGTAACTAATAAAATTTAGTATTTATTGTCAAGATATATAATTTAATGTGTATAACATTTAAAAAAAAAATATATAAAAAAATACGTTGAGACATTAATCACAAAAATTAGTCTTTATTAAATTATTACATAATTGTATGAATCATTTGAAAAAAAAAATATTTTTGAATAAATTTTTCCTATTCAATCCTCAATAAAAAAATGTAATATATGAACCTGGACAATATAAAATTAAATGTCAAATGTATAAATTACAAAAATCACTGATAATTATGTTTTAATTAGAAATAAATATATTAATAATAACAATAAAATTAATAATTATTAAATAATTTTATTCAATTCATTATTATTAATGAACAAAAAAGTGAAAGCGTTGTATTTATAATTAAATAAAACAATATTTGAAAACATTATCAAAGAAATGATTAAAAAAATTTAAGTTGTAATTATTCTATTTTTAATAAATATTCTAGTCAATTTAATTAATTTATAATTTAAAATTTAATAAAAGTGGACCTAAAAAGTGATCAAGAAGGAATTATAATATTTAAATAATTATAATAACGTATAAAATATAATATGTAAATAAATCAATAACATAAAATCTAAATAAATTTTCTGTTGGGGAAAAATAAAAGATTTTTTTTTTAATATGAATAACAATAAACTGTGTAATATTAGAAAAAGATTAATTTAATATTGACGTAAATTATGGCAAATTATATAAAACTAAAATTTCTAAAAAATTTTACAGAAGTTATTTGTAAAAACTTAATAGTTAATTTGAAAAATTTCAGAAATGATAACAATTATGAAAATTTATTGTAATTTTTATTAATTTGAAGTTGTACTAAAAAAATCAAAAATTAACCATATAAATATAAAAAATTATGTAAATTTATTATAATATTTAGATGAAAATTAAAAAGAAAAATAGTAAACGAATTTTGAAAATTTTATTTAAAAATATTACTAAAATAGTTAAAATGAAAAATAAAATTAGACTTATTTTCAAAAGTTATACTTTAAAATCTAGGAAAAATTAACTTTTAAATTTAAAAAAATCAATTATGGAAATTAATTTACTGATTAAAATTATATAATTAATAATTATAATTTAGATGAAATAATTCAAAATAAAACAGTATTAGTATTTTAAAAATTTTAATTAAAAACATTACTAAAATGGTCCTGTTGATGAAAAATAAAAAAATGATTATTTTAAATTGATACTTTTTTATAAATATAAATTATAATTTATGTAATATTTGAACAAATAGTTAATTAAAATGTAGTAAATTAAGCTATAATAAGTTATACATAACTAAAATTTATAATAAAATATCTATTTTTTTTTTTGTTAATATTCTACTTATTTTTAAAATTTGACAAAAATTAATGTTTAATTGAATTTAAAAATTTTAATTATGGAAATTTATTTTATTTAGATATAATAAATAAAATAAAATTAGTATTTAAAAACATTACTGAGAAATTCTGTTACTGAGAAATAAAAATTAAATATTTTAAATTGTGTTACTTGATAAATTAAATTAAGTTTTAAAAAATTAAAAATAATTTGTTTTTTTTTCTTTGTAAATAAATTAATCATTTCTTTAACTTATAATTTTTAATATTTTATGGAAATTGATTATAATATTCAAATAAATAATAATAATAGTTCAAATAAAAAATAAACTGAAAATTTTATTTAAAAGCATTACTAAAATTATTTTGTTCATAAAGAAAAATTAATTAACTTAAAAAGGGATACATGTATAAAATTTGTGATTATTTTTTCGTTCTAAATATTTCTAGAAATTTAACTAAATAATAAATATAAACTAAAAATCTTATTTAAAAATATTAATAAAATTAATTTTGTTGAATAATTAACTATTTTAAAAAGTGAAATTTAAAATTAAATGAATTTTTTAAAAAATTCAAATATTATATAATTTATAATTATTGTTTTTATAACCATTTTTTCAATAATTTCTAGAAATCTGGTTTAATTTCGGCGTAAGTTGAATTTAAAATGAAACAAGCAATATTAATTATTGCAATTTATTATAATACTTTACTTTAATTTGATACAATAAATAATTAAATAGTAACAGTATTTTAAACATTTAATTTAAAAATACTTCTGTAAAAATCCTGTTTGTTGAAAAATATATATAATATAAAATATCAAAAAGATGAAAAACAATAATTATAATAATTAATAATATTTCAATAAAATAAATTATATAAAACAAAAATTTGTAATTATTTTTTATTTTCACATACTCTAGAATTTTCCAGAAGTTATCGTTTAAGGAATGGAAAATTAAAAAAAATCATTTATTAAAATTTATTATAATATTATAGTTTATAATTTGAGAAAGTCAACAAACAAAAATTAATTATTTTAAAATATGCACTTATTTTATAAATTGGAAAACAATAATTGTGACACAAAATATTAATTGAAATTAACTAAATAATAAACTACATAAAACTAAAATTTGTATTTATTTTTCATGATATCCAAAAATTAAAAGTATTAGTTTGTGTGAAAACAACCAATTTCTATGTACTTTTAGGCAGGTATTCGAATAAATTTTTTAAAATAACAAAAATCAATACGGTTAATTGCCCGTTACATTTAAAAACGGATAAAATTATTGGAAAACATTTTTCGGGTGTTTCCCAATTAAAAAAAGCATTATTTAAATAACTAACCAGTTCGGAACAAAATTTGTATCAGTAACAAGTCGAAAACCGAAAGTGGAAACGCATTTTACGTTCGTCGTGACACCCGTTATTGTTAACGCGTTCGGGTGGGCGTAACTCCGCCGACTTCAAAAACGCGTCCGCCAACTTCATTTAATCATTCGCAGCAACGGAACGACAACATCGCCGGTTATCAAACAACATGTAGGTATAAAAGTACAAAGGGCTACGGTGCGTGGTGCGTCTATTCGGGATCGTTTAAAGGTCTGCTTTCCCATAAAAATGCAAGATTTGCGTGTCTCCAAGAAAGAACCACGAAAAACTCAATAAACAAACGTCTCCGTTACACGGACGGCAAAGTAAATAAACAAATAAAGTTCGCCACTCAAATCTAGATTTTTGTTTTTTCACTTAACCTCAAACTAACCGCAAAACTTTCAAAAAACTTTGAAGTCTCGTTAATCCGAATTAATTGGGAGGACGCCGTTTTGGTGGACGCGGCGTCCGAGTCAACCGTTTCCGGGTGGAACGGGGGTGGGTGTGAAGGGCGCGAAACAATTTTCAAAATAAATAAATCGACAAACAATAAATAAAAGTTGAAAAAAGTTACCTGTTGGTGTAAAGTTTTCCATCGACCGTTGCGACGTTAAGTGCGCGACCGTATTTACGAACTGTGCACATTATCGTTTTACGTGAACGTCGACGTTTTCATCGAACGATTTCGTTTTTTTCTGACATACATATATATATATTTTGTTTGTGATTTGAGGTTAAGTGAGGCAAGCGTTAAAAACGTTCGGGCTGGAAAGTCAAAAGGACTCTAAAAGTGATGAGCCAACCGTTTTCACATAGGATACTGTGTCGCTGGTAACTTCTGTTAATGCGCGCTTCAGTCTAGTGCGACGGGCCTGCGCCATTGTTTGAGACGAGGACAGCATCCCGGATCCCTGTAGCGTAGGACCACACGTTTCATCTTGTACGTTATACGCACGCACACACACACACAGTCACACGGACACGCCAACCATAACGTTTCGTACCTCTCGCCACGGTCTCCCCCGTTCTCCACGTAGATTTGACGGCGACAGCGTCCGCTGGACCGTCTCCACGTACCCCTTTCGGTCTCCACCGAAAGTTATCTGTTTTTTATTTTTTTTCGTTGAAGAGGGAACAATTGCGGGTGCGATTATGATTCGAACGGTCCCGTGGAGTTTTAACGCTCGCCGATAACACGAACTTTGTTCATTGTTCCGCAAATTGTTCCCTTTGTTTTTTTTTTCTCGGGATTTCGTGTTATTGAGATTTGCTGGTTTTGTAAATTGTTGTTGTAATGTCTCGTCAAATGAGTCACGCACCGTGTATCGACTAATTGTTATGGATATTGTGTTTTATTAAAATATAAACTGCAAATTTATCAACAATATGTGCTCATAAAATTGGCAAATGCGTCGATAATTCACTTTTAATTAATATTTAATATGTTTAAATACAATATATCAAACCACTAATTCATAATGATTAGTTACATAAGTATTCATAATTAATAAATTGAGTTAAATGTAAATTGTTATTTATTAAATATGTGTGTATATTATAATAAAATTAAAATTAAACATACAAATTTCTCTTTAACAAACTAATTGCAAAAATATAATCCATGTTTTGTCTGCACTATTAAGTTATAACTTATTTAATATAAAATTTATTAACTTATGAGGATTAGTTAAGTAGCCATAATTAATAAATTATATTATTTCTGAATTTATTCTTGTATTTTGTTTTATGTAAATATGCACTACAAATTTCTCTCACACAAAGTAGTTATAACTATATTGGATGCCCCATTAATCGATGTTCAGTTTGCACTGTGTAGTATTTTGTATATTTGCTCACAATTTATTAACTATCTTAATTAAACCACTAATTTATAAGGGTTAGTTAAATGGTGGATGCGTCATAAATTAATTAAACCACTAATTTATAAGGGTTAGTTAAAAAGTTAGAATTAATAAATTGAATCATTTATGATTTAATTGTTGTGGGTATTTTGTTTTATGAAAATACATACTACAAATTTCTCTTTCACAAACTAGCTGTAAAAATGGTGGATGCGCCATTAATGCATGTTTTGTCTGCACTGTGTATTATTTGATATATTGAGTTATAATTTATTAAATATCATAAACCTTTAACTTATAAGGGTTGGTTAAGAAACTATAATTAAGAAACTGAATCATTTATGAATTTATTCTTGTGTTGTGTTTTATGAATATACATACTACAAATTTCTCTTTCACAAATTAGCTGTAAAATGGTCGATGCGATATATATATTGAATTATAATTTATTAAACATAAAAAACCTCTAACTTATAAGGGTTAGTTAAGAAGCTATAATTAATAAATTGAATAATTTCTGATTTAATTGTTGTGGGTATTTTGTGATGAAAATATATACTACAAATTTCTCTTTTACAAACTAGCTGTAAAAATGGTGGATACGCCATTAATGCATGTTTTGTCTGCACTGTGTATTATTTCATATATTGAGCTATAATTTATCAAATATAATAAACCTTTAACTTATAAGAGTTAGTTAGGAAGCTATAATTAATAAACTGAATCATTTCTGAATTTATTGTTGTGTTTTGTTTTATGAAAATACTACAAATTTCTCTTTCAGAAATTAAGTCTGAAAATGGTGGATGAGCAGAAATCCATGTTTTGTCTACACTATGTAGTATTTTGTATATTGAGTTATAATTTATAAAACATAAGAAACCACTAACTTATAAGGGTTAGTTAAGAAGCTATAATTAATAAATTGAATAATTTCTGATTTAATTGTTGTGGGTATTTTGTGATGAAAATATATACTACAAATTTCTCTTTTACAAACTAGCTGTAAAAATGGTGGATACGCCATTAATGCATGTTTTGTCTGCACTGTGTATTATTTCATATATTGAGCTATAATTTATCAAATATAATAAACCTTTAACTTATAAGGGTTAGTTAGGAAGCTATAATTAATAAACTGAATCATTTCTGAATTTATTGTTGTGTTTTGTTTTATGAAAATACTACAAATTTCTCTTTCAGAAATTAAGTCTGAAAATGGTGGATGAGCAGAAATCCATGTTTTGTCTACACTATGTAGTATTTTGTATATTGAGTTATAATTTATAAAACATAAGAAACCACTAACTTATAAGGGTTAGTTAAGAAGCTATAATTAATAAATTGAATAATTTCTGATTTAATTGTTGTGGGTATTTTGTGATGAAAATATATACTACAAATTTCTCTTTTACAAACTAGCTGTAAAAATGGTGGATACGCCATTAATGCATGTTTTGTCTGCACTGTGTATTATTTCATATATTGAGCTATAATTTATCAAATATAATAAACCTTTAACTTATAAGGGTTAGTTAGGAAGCTATAATTAATAAACTGAATCATTTCTGAATTTATTGTTGTGTTTTGTTTTATGAAAATACTACAAATTTCTCTTTCAGAAATTAAGTCTAAAAATGGTGGATGAGCAGAAATCCATGTTTTGTCTACACTATGTAGTATTTTGTATATTGAGTTATAATTTATAAAACATAAGAAACCACTAACTTATAAGGGTTAGTTAAGAAGCTATAATTAATAAATTGAATAATTTCTGATTTAATTGTTGTGGGTATTTTGTGATGAAAATATATACTACAAATTTCTCTTTTACAAACTAATTGTAAAAATGGTGGATACGCCATTAATGCATGTTTTGTCTGCACTGTGTATTATTTCATATATTGAGCTATAATTTATCAAATATAATAAACCTTTAACTTATAAGAGTTAGTTAGGAAGCTATAATTAATAAACTGAATCATTTCTGAATTTATTGTTGTGTTTTGTTTTATGAAAATACTACAAATTTCTCTTTCAGAAATTAAGTCTGAAAATGGTGGATGAGCAGAAATCCATGTTTTGTCTACACTATGTAGTATTTTGTATATTGAGTTATAATTTATAAAACATAAAAAACCACTAACTTATAAGGGTTAGTTAAGAAGCTATAATTAATAAAATGAATAATTTCTGATTTAATTGTTGTGGGTATTTTGTGATGAAAATATATACTACAAATTTCTCTTTTACAAACAAGCTGTAAAAATGGTGGATACGCCATTAATGCATGTTTTGTCTGCACTGTGTATTGTTTCATATATTGAGCTATAATTTATCAAATATAATAACCCTTTAACTTATAAGGGTTAGTTAAGAAGCTATAATTAATAAACTGAATCATTTCTGAATTTATTGTTGTGTTTTGTTTTATGAAAATACTACAAATTTCTCTTTCAGAAATTAAGTCTAAAAATGGTGGATGAGCAGAAATCCATGTTTTGTCTACACTATGTAGTATTTGGTATATTGAGTTATAATTTATAAAACATAAGAAACCACTAACTTATAAGGGTTAGTTAAGAAGCTATAATTAATAAAATGAATAATTTCTGATTTAATTGTTGTGGGTATTTTGTGATGAAAATATATACTACAAATTTCTCTTTTACAAACAAGCTGTAAAATGGTGGATACGCCATTAATGCATGTTTTGTCTGCACTGTGTATTATTTCATATATTAAGCTATAATTTATCAAATATAATAACCCTTTAACTTATAAGGGTTAGTTAAGAAGCTATAATTAATAAACTGAATCATTTCTGAATTTATTGTTGTGTTTTGTTTTATGAAAATACTACAAATTTCTCTTTCAGAAATTAAGTCTAAAAATGGTGGATGAGCAGAAATCCATGTTTTGTCTACACTATGTAGTATTTGGTATATTGAGTTATAATTTATAAAACATAAAAAACCACCAACTTATAAGGGTTAGTTAAGAAGCTATAATTAATAAATTGAATAATTTCTGATTTAATTGTTGTGGGTATTTTGTGATGAAAATATATACTACAAATTTCTCTTTTACAAACTAATTGTAAAAATGATGGATACGCCATTAATGCATGTTTTGTCTGCACTGTGTATTATTTCATATATTGAGCTATAATTTATCAAATATAATAAACCTTTAACTTATAAGGGTTAGTTAAGAAGCTACAATTAATAAACTGAATCATTTCTGAATTTATTGTTGTGTTTTGTTTTATGAAAATACAGACTACAAATTTCTCTTTCACAAATTAGCTGTAGAAAATGGTGGATGCACAGTAATCCATGTTTTGTCTACACTATGTAGTATTTGATATATTGAGTTATAATTTATTAAACATAAAAAATCTCATAAGGGTTAGTTAAAAAGCTATAATTAATAAATTGAATAATTTCTGATTTAATTGTGTGGGTATTTTGTTTTATGAAAATATATACTTCAAATTTCTCTTTAACAAACTAGCTGCAAAAATGGTGGATGTGCCCTTAATCTATGTTATGTTTACACTATTAAGTTATAATTTATTAAATATAATAAACCTCCAACTTATAAGAGTTAAGAAGCTATAATTAATAAATTGAAACAGTTCTAAATGTATCGTTGTATTTTGTTTTATGAAAATATATACATACCATAAATTTCTTTCACAAAGTAGTTATAACAATGGTGGATGCGCCATTAATCCATGTTTTGTCTGCACTATGTAGTATTTAATATATTTCATTTTCACAAAGAAGTTATAAAACATATTTAATAAAAAATAAAAATATTTGGCTACACCTGGTACGACTCAATTAACAGATAAATAAATATTAAATTAAAACATATTTACTAACGCATATAAATATCTATTATAATTTTAAAATTAATTTTAATTTAAAATATTTATATTAAAATTAATTTTAGGCGGTTGTTACGAATATTTGTTTTTATACGGTGTTAAATAATATTATTTTAAAACAATTTATACAAATATAACAGTTGCAATATGCGATTATCGTGTTACAAAGTAAATAGTGAAATATTTCATTTATAATAAAATTATATACACGAAAGTTGTTAATTTAAATAATTGAATCAGTATTTAAAATTTTTCAATTATACAAAACATTTTAACGAGAACCATTTTGTGGCTTTGACCACTTTAATTGAATATAAATTTTAATACAGTTTTAATTATTTAAAAAAAGTAAAGGTGGAAATACAACAATCAAATAAAATTTAAATTGAAAAATTATAAAGTACAAAAAATGACAAAATTAATTCATAATTATTTATGTACAAATTCAGTTAACTAGTTTTTGATTTATTTCAACGTAAACTGCAATTAATTTTAGGGGGAAATGTTAAATATGTTAAAGCATTATAAATAATTTGTAAAATGCCTCACTTCATAAATTAATATTAATTAAATTCGCATTTAAAATCGTTAACAATATTTGTGTTATTGAATTGCAAAGAGTTTGAAAAGTGGAAGCTTAAAAGTCTGTAGATGTAATTTTAATTACTAACTTTAATGAACTATAAATTTTAATAGTTTATCTTTTGAACTCTGCTGACGTTAATGTTATTAAAAAGTTAAGATTTTGCTTTTTACGTTTATATTAAATTTATGAAATCTGTTAATAACGGAAACATTAATTGGGTTTATTATATTTTATATTATTTCAAAGAGTAAATGTAAAACGTAACTGTTTTATCTTAATTACTACTGTACATGCATGTTATGGCGAATG
This sequence comes from Aethina tumida, assembly GCF_024364675.1. NCBI lineage: Eukaryota > Metazoa > Arthropoda > Insecta > Coleoptera > Nitidulidae > Aethina > Aethina tumida. The sequence continues at coordinate 9,881,204 of NC_065435.1, read as the reverse complement.
CGCCAGTTTTATAACTAATATAAAGTTTTATATTTAATATAATAAATAAAATACAAATATAAATGGAAATAAATAATTTATCGAGTTAATTAATAGTGGACATAGATTTAAATTTGAAATGGTGAAATAACGTTTCAGTTTAACTATTAAACTTTAATAAACGTTTATATTATTATTTATAGATACAAAGAGTTTAAATGAAAAGTGCATTGTGGTCACATATTAACCAACATTTGGTCATTACATTTAATATATCGCGTATAAATTGAACGATAAATATAAAAATGTAATACATACCATTTTGAAAATTTAATCTAGGTATATAACGCAACAATAAATCGGAATAATAATAATAACTAAACCGCTTATACCATGATATAACCGTAACAGTCTTTATGAAATAAATATCGTTCATTCAACGATTAAATTTTTTAATTAATTTAAAAGGCGCTCACGAGTTTATGGTGAATAAATGTAGCTCATTATTATAAAGAAACGGTGGCTAATTAATAGAAAAATATAAACAAGAACTTTTTAAACTACTTTACTTTATAATTCAGTTTTTAAGGCTACTATTAAGGGTCTTATATGTAATTTAAAAGTTGTTTTTGATCTTCGCTAATTAAAAACAAAATAAGTGTTCCTCAGTCAACTAATTAAATGGTCTAGTAAACTACTGAGTCACCTAAATTGGTTGATATGTGTATAAAAAATATATTTTACGAGACTTTTTTAAATACATTTTCATAAAACATATTAAAATTGTATTATTTATTATTTTATAATTTTTCTACTTAAATATATTAAATAATTAATTTATATTAATTAGTTTAAAATCGATAATTCATAAACTGATTTAATTGTGTATTTATTGTTATTGGTTTTGTATACAAATTTGTCTTTCAGGAAGTATGTCAGCACAAGGTAGTATTTGATATATTTGAATATAATTTACTAAATATACTAAAAATTTAATTCATTAGAATTACTTAAAAATCGATACTTACTTAAAAATCGATACATACATAAAATAAATTAATTTTGTATTTGTTGTATGGCTATTGTATTTTATTAAAATATGTATCACATATTCCTTTTTCAGAAAGTACGTCAGTACTAGAAAGTATTTAATATATTTAAATACAATTTCTTAATTAGAATTACTTAAAAATAAATAATAAATTTAATTAACTCTGTATTTGTTGTTATGGGTATAATATTTTGTTGAAATATGTACTACAAACTTCTTTTTCTGGAAGTACGTCAGGACTAGGTAGTATTTGACATATTTGAATATAATTTATTACATATGTTTAAAATTTAATTCATTAGAATTAGTTAAAAATCGATAATTAATAAAATAAATGCATTGTGCATTTGTTGTATGGTTCTTACATTTTATTAATATATCTGTTACAAATTTCTCTTTCAGGAAGTACGCAGTACTAGAAAGTATTTAATATATTTAAATACAATTTCTTAATACGAATTACTTAAAAATCAATAATAAATTTAATTAACTTTGTATTTGTTGTTATGGGTATCATAGTTTATTAAAATATGTAATACAAACTTCTTTTTCTGGAAGTACGTCAGGACTAGGTAGTATTTGACATATTTGAATATAATTTATTATATATGTTCAAAATTTAAATCATTAGAATTAGTTAAAAATCGATAATTAATAAAATAAATGCATTGTGCATTTGTTGTATGGTTCTTATATTTTATTAATATATCTGTTACAAATTTCTCTTTCAGGAAGTACGCAGTACTAGAAAGTATTTAATATATTTAAATATAATTTCTTAATTAGTATTACTTAAAAATCAATAATAAATTTAATTAACTTTGTATTTGTTGTTATGGGTATCATATTTTATTAAAATATGTAATACAAACTTCTTTTTCTGGAAGAACGTCAGGACTAGGTAGTATTTGACATATTTGAATATAATTTATTATATATGTTCAGAATTTAATTCATTAGAATTAGTTAAAAATCGATAATTAATAAAATAAATGCATTGTGCATTTGTTGTATGGTTCTTATATTTTATGAATATATCTATTACAAATTTCTCTTTCAGGAAGTACGTCAGTACTAGAAAGTATTTAATATATTTAAATACAATTTCTTAATTAGTATTACTTAAAAATCAATAATAAATTTAATTAACTTTGTATTTGTTGTTATGGGTATCATATTTTATTAAAATATGTAATACAAACTTCTTTTTCTGGAAGTACGTCAGGACTAGGTAGTATTTGACATATTTGAATATAATTTATTATATATATTCAAAATTTAATTCATTAGAATTAGTTAAAAACCGATAATTAATAAAATAAATTGATTGTGTATGGTTCTTATATTTTATTAACATATGTACTACAAATTTCTCTTTCAGGAAGTACGTCAGTACTAGAAAGTATTTAATATATTTAAATACAATTTCTTAATTAGAATTACTTAAAAATAAATAATAAATTTAATTAACTCTATTTGTTGTTATGGGTATCATATTTTGTTGAAATATGTACTACAAACTTCTTTTTCTGGAAGTACGTCAGGACTAGGTAGTATTTGACATATTTGAATATAATTTATTATATATATTCAAAATTTAATTCATTAGAATTAGTTAAAAATCGATAATTAATAAAATAAATTGATTGTGTATGGTTCTTATATTTTATTAACATATGTACTACAAATTTCTCTTTCAGGAAGTACGTCAGTACTAGAAAATATTTAATATATTTAAATACAATTTCTTTATTAGAATTACTTAAAAATCAATAATAAATTTAATTAACTTTGTATTTGTTGTTATGGATATTATATTTTGTTAAAATATGTACTACAAACTTTTTTTTCTGGAAGTACGTCAGGACTAGGTAGTATTTGATATATTTGAATATAATTTATTATATATATGTATTAAAAATTTAATTCATTAGAATGAGTAAAATAAATTAATTGTGTACTTGTTGTATGGTTATTATATTTTACCCAAATACAGGGTGTCCCAGAACCTGTCGGCAATATCTCGGATTCTGAAAGATTGTATAAAAATAATGGGACAAGGTCCTTTAAATTTTTTAAAAAATATAACTGAAGCTGACACTTATTTTTCCAAAATCTATATAAAAGCTTTAGAGCCCTGGACAGTTAAGGCTGAAAACTCGTAACAGCCAAAATTAACTAATTTGGACCTTCTATATCACAGAGGCTAATTAATATGGGCAAAGAGTTTAATATCAGCATGTTAACAAGCGATATTGTCGTGTTTTAATAAATAAATACCTTAAATTTGATCTTTTAAACAATATTATGATGCACTTAATTAAATTTCCAGTGCTTCCACCTAGAAATATATTATTACGTTAAATGTAATTTTAAATTTAATTAAAAATAATCCGTTTAAAGGAATTAGAGACATAGCATCTCAAAACGTTTATGATGTCGAGGCGATAATAATCAAATAAATGGAACGATCAATTGATTACTTTCAATTAATTTTTAAACTGCAATGATACTGCGAGTAGCAGCATCAAACGTGTAATAGTGCATATAAACATTCAACTCAATCTTCTTTTAACTGCAGCAGTAAAAGCAAATCTCAATAAAACCGAGTTTTAATCCCATCAAAATTACAGATAGGCAACGTGTAAACTAAATATTATTACACGTATTTCGAAATTTCGAGGTTTTAACCACAAATATTAGAATAAATTTTAAATAAAACACGCGGCAGTCGAACGAACAACGGCCATCAAAGCCACGTGGAACAAGGGAAACAACCCAAAATAATACGTCGACACAGAACATCCCAACGGCAATTGTCATGTTTATTTTATAAAACCGGATTCAAATTGCAAAATGCAACAATATCGAATGCACCGGTGTTTGAATTGAATTATCGCAATATTTGGGATGTCCTGCACCAACAAATAACGTCGGGGTGGCCCATTTTTTTGTTGTAGTTCTCACAATCAAATATGCAAGGTAAATTCGTGTTCTGCAGGTAATATTTCATATGGATTACCTTCGTCTGTGCTACGTATAAATTCGTATGAAATATGATTATGTATGCTTTTTTCTACCATAAAACTACATCTTTCAAATACCTTCCACAAGACCCACTTCAACAAGCATTTATTAACTCGTTACTGGAAGTTACTAGTAACTTCAGTAAAATAAACACTACGAAAGCTGCACCGTTGCGGGAAACGTTAATTTTGCGCATGTACCGGGAACGTTGCTGTAAATTTTGGCACTAATACATTTCCCTATTTTTGAACAGCCGCCATAAATCACAATATGCATAAAATAATAGTATGTTACAGGATTGTTATTCTTTGGTAGTCCTTGTTTGTCCATAATAAATTATCTGCCTTTTGACGTTAACGTTCACCGCACAAATTATTTACGCCATTTTCAATACATTTGCTCATTTGCAGTCTTATTGCATTTTAAATGGATAAGTTACGACACTCTCTCGTGTTCTTACATACATTTTCATTAGTCGCAATGGATTGTTTCCTTTCTGGACTCGTATTGTATTTCCTTGTCGAATTTTACATTTGAGAAAATTACAGTTGTTTTCATTAAGTAATTTTATCGATAAAAGAGATCCTCGACACATACAGGGTATTTAAATACGTTTGAACCACAATGAAGAAGTAAAATTAAAATTAAGTTTGTAAATTGTAACTTAAAATGTTTGAACACTGTCCACTGAGGAATATTAAATTTTTTTTTCAAGTATCCTTGAGAGTTATTTAATACATTGTTAGAAGCTTTGTACTAACAATTTGGACAGTAATTTCAAAGAGAAATAACCGTTAATGTTGATAAGTATTTTGGCAATCGTATATTAATCTCAAAAAGTTTCACATTTGAAAAAGGAGGTTACTTTCCAACTGGTCACTGGACATTGTCCAAAGACACATTTCTATTGGACAACTTTAATGGTCTCCAGCTCTTCTGTTATTAAAAACATAATTTTTTATTAACACTATATAAAATTATAAATCTACTCGTCATCAAAGACAGTTATTTAATAGTTATATTGTTAGATGCTTTGTACTAACAATTTGGACAGTAATCTCAAAGAGAAATAACTGTTAATGTTGATAAGTATTTTGGCAAACGTATATTAATCTAAAAATGTTTCACATTTGAAAAAGGAGGTTACTTTCCAACTGGCCACTGGACATTGTCCAAAGACACATTTCTATTGGACAACTTTAATGGCCTCAAGTTCTTCTGCTATTAAAAATATAATTTTTTATTAACACTATATAAAATTGTAAATATACCCGACATCAAAGGCAGTTATTTAATAGTTACATTGTTAGAAGCTTTGTACTAACAATTTGGAGAGTAATCTCAAAGAGAAATAACCGTTAATGTTGACAAGTATTTTGACAATCGTATATTAATTTCAAAAAGTTTCACATTTGAAAAATGAGGTTAATTTCCAACTGGCCACTAGACATTGTCCAAAGACACATTTCTATTGGACAACTTTAATGGTCTCCAGCTCTTCTGCTATTAAAAATATAATTTTTTATTAACACTATATAAAATTATAAATATACTCGACATCAAAGACAGTTATTTAATAGTTATATTGTTAGAAGCTTTGTACTAACAATTTGGACAGTAATCTCAGAAAGAAATAACTGTTAATGTTCACAAGTATTTTGGCAATCGTATATTAATCTCAAAAAGTTTCACATTTGAAAAAGGAGGTTACTTTCCAACTGATCACTGGACATTGTCCAAAGACACATTTCTATTGGACAACTTTAATGGTCTCCAGCTTTTCTGCTATTAAAAATATAATTTTTTATTAACACTATATAAAAGTGTAAATATACTCGTCATCAAAGACGGTTATTTAATAGTTATATTGTTAGAAGTTTTGTACTAACAATTTGGACAGTAATCTCAAAGAGAAATAACTGATAATGTTGACAAGTATTTTGGCAATCGTATATTAATTTTAAAAAGTTCCACATTTGAAAAAGGAGGTTACTTTCCAACTGGCCACTGGACATTGTCCAAAGACACATTTCTATTGGACAACTTTAATGGTCTCCAGCTCTTCTGCTATTAAAAATATAATTTTTTATTAACACTATATAAAAGTGTAAATATACTCGTCATCAAAGACAGTTATTTAATAGTTATTGTTAGAAGCTTCAAACTAACAATTTGGACAGTAAGCTCAAAGAGAAATAACTGTTAATGTTGACAAGTATTTTGGCAATCGTATATCAATCTCAAAAAGTTTCACATTTGAAAAAGGAGGTTAATTTCCAACTGGCCACTGGACATTGTCCAAAGACACATTTCTATTGGACAACTTTAATGGTCTCCAGCTCTTCTGCTGTTAAAAATATAATTTTTTATTAACACTATATAAAATTGTAAATATACTCATCATCAAAGACAGTTATTTAATAATTATTGTTAGAAGCTTCATACTAATAATTTGGACAATAAGCTCAAAGAAAAATAACTGTTAATGTTGACAAGTATTTTGGCAATCGTATATCAATCTCAAAAAGTTTCACTTTTGAAAAAGGAGGTTACTTTCCAACTGGTCACTGGACATTGTCCAAAGATACATTTCTATTGGACAACTTTAATGGTCTCCAGCTCTTCTGCTATTAAAAATATAATTTTTTATTAACGCTATATAAAATTGTAAATATACTCGTCATCAAAGACCGTTATTTAATAGTAATAATGTTAGAAGCTTTGTACTAACAATTTGGACAGTAATCTCAAAGAAAAATAACTGTTAATGTTAACAAGTATTTTGGCAATCGTATATTAATCTCAAAAAGTTTCACATTTGAAAAAGGAGGTTACTTTCCAACTGGCCACTGGACATTGTCCAAAGACACATTTCTATTGGACAACTTTAATAGCCTCCAGCTCTTCTGCTATTAAAAATATAATTTTTTATTAACACTATATAAAATTGTAAATATACTCGTCATCAAAGACAGTTATTTAATAGTTATATTGTTAGAAGCTTTGTACTAACTATTTGGACAGTAAGCTCAAAGAGAAATAACTGTTAATGTTGACAAGTATTTTGGCAATCGTAACACATTTAAAAAAGGAGGTTACTTTCCAACTGGCCACTAGACATTGTCCAAAGACACATTTCTACTAATTAACTTAAATGGTTTCCACCTCTTTTGTTAATGAAAAGACAATTTTTTATTAACTCTATATAAAATTGTCAATATACATGTTCTAACAAATTAGAAAAATTAAATAACTGTCAAAAATGGCAAGTAATTTGACAATTGTATATTGACCTCCAAAATTTGACCTTTAATTATTTGAACATCCTGTACTTTTTTCTGCACTGTACTTTTTAATTCAGAATCGTTTTAATTGCTTTAATTTTGTTGCATATAAATAGTTGTTAATGATTAAAAGTTAGAAGTTTTCCACAAAGCCTGAACTGAAAACTAATTATAAAACAATTTTTAAAAATATTCAAGTATAATTTACTCCAGTTAAATTCCCCTTTTTAAAGGGAAATTATCCAGAAAAATCAGTTTCTTTGACTCCTTTGTGGTAAATTTTAATCCGACGTCAAACCTTGTTCAACATGAATATATTTGTAATTAAAATAAAAGTAAAACAAGTCGCTGTATTATGCATTCGACCATATAATTTAAACTTCGTAACATAAGTAGAGGAACGCCGCAGGAATAAATGGTAATTTGGAGCGATAACTGGCTCTTTTTTGCTATTTAGTCCGGAATAAAGGTGTAACTATTCACTGGAGGCAAAAACTGTAGTTAAAAATGGCAATTAAATTTCTTTGTATAGTGGTTTAATGGCAAATGATAATAAATTACATTTTTTTACGTTAATTAAATCCTTTTAAATAGAAATAGGTTCCTTGATGAATTTTAATCAGATGAAAAACGCTCAATGGTAATAAATTTGTAACTAAAACTAAACTAAAAAAAGAAACAAGACGTTGCATTTTACATTTGAACATATGATTTAAATTTTGCAAGTCAAAGTAGAGGAACGCCGAAGGAATAACTGGCAATTTAGAGCCAACATTGACTGCAATAAAGGGGCAGACAGTTTTACCAGACGCGAAAAATGTGAGCAAAAATCTGTAATACTCTTTCGTACCAAAAACTAGTAAAAAAATTAGAATAATCTGTTTCAGTTTATCTTCTGCCTTTAAATAGAAAGGTATGCTTATTTGATCCTTTTATTGTTGATGTTAATTTGATACAGGAAGTTGTCCAACAGTAAAATATATTTAATTAAAATAGAGGACAAATAAGTCGTTGAATTTTGCATTAGAACAGAATAATTAAATTTTGTGAATTAAAGTTAAGGAATGTTGAGGGATTTGAGCTTTTTTCCACGTTGTGGAATTATTACAGTAATATTGTTTTTTAAATAAAAAATATTGTTATGTAGGTAAATTTTTAAAATTTTTAATATTCTCCCATACCAAAAAATAATAAACAATTTTAGAATAAATTGTTTCAGTTAATATTTTCTCTTTAAACAGAAATTATCAAGAAAAATCTATTTCCTTGATCCTTTTATTCTTGATGTTAATTTGATGCAGGAAGTTGTTCAGCAGTAAAATACATTTAATTAAAATAGTAGAGAAATAAGTCGTTGAATTTTGCATTAGAACAGATGAATTAAATGTTGTGAGCTAAAGTTAAGGAATGTTGAGGAATTTGAGCTTTTTTCCACGTTGTCTAAAAAAGTTCCAGCTGTTTTATGACAGTAATATTGTTTTTTAAATAAAAATATGTTTACGGAGGTAAATTTTTGAAATTTTTAATATTCTCTCATACCAAAAAATAATAAACAATTTTAGAATAAATTATTTCAGATAATATTCCCCCTTTAAACAGAAATTATCCAGAAAAATCTGTTTCCTTGATTTTTTTATTCTTGATGTTAATTTGATGCAGGAAGTTGTTCAGCAGTAAAATACATTTAATTAAAATAGAGGAGAAATAAGTCGTTGATTTTTGCATTACAACAGTGGAATTAAATTTTCTGAGATAGAGTTAAGGAATGTTGAGGGATTTGAGCTTTTTTGCCACGTTGTCCAAAAAAGTTCCAACTATTTTACTACAGAAATATTGTTTTTTAAATAAAAAATATGTTTATGTAGGTAAATTTTTTAAATTTTTAATATTCTCTCATACCAAAAAATAATAAACAATTTTAGAATAAATTGTTTCAGTTAATCTTCTCCCTTTAACTAGAAATTATCAAGAAATATCTATTTCCTTGATCCTTTTATTGTTGAAGTTAATTTGATGAAGGAAGTTGTTAAACAGTAAAATATATTTAATTAAAGTAGAGGAGAAATAAGTCGTTGAATTCTGAATTCGAACAGAAAAATTAAATTTTGTAAACTAAAGTTAAGGAATGTTGAGGGATTTGAGCTTTTTTGCCATGTTGTCCTGTTTTAATATAGTAATATTGTTTTTAAATAAAAAATATGTTTATGTAGGTACAATTTTGAAATTTTTAATATTCTTTCATAATAAAAAATAATAAACAATTTTGAAATATTTTTTTTTCAATTAATAATCTCCCTTTAAGTATAAATTATCAAGAAAAATTTGTTTCCTCGACTTTTTTATTACTGATGTTCATTTGATGGATTTGAAGAATTAAATTTTTGTGAACTAAAGATTGTTGAGGCATTTGAGCCTTTTTGCCACGTTGTCCAAAAAGCTGTATTAGAATAAACTGTCTCAGTTCCACCCCCCATTTAAATTAAAATAACCAATAAAAATCAGTTTCTTTGACATGTTCGTCATGAATTTTAATTTGATGCATGGCGTTGTTCAACAGCAACATATTTGTCACTAAAACAAAAGTGAAACGACTCCTGGGCATTATGCATTAGGGCATCATTCAAACTTCGTAAGCCCCGGTAGTGAAACGTGTCGCAAAAATAAATGGTAATTTACGGCGATAACTGACCCGTTTTTGCCACGTTATCCGAAAAAAAGGTCCAACAGTTTTCGCCGGACGCGCACCGAATCTTAAAAACTTAATTCCGCATGCAATTTTTTATTTTTTACGTACCCCGCCGAAATATCCGGAAGGTAGTCGAGGGAATTCCTGACGGACGATATTTTTCGAATGCGAAATCGATGCCGCTGACAGATACACACTAGTTAAATTTTATAGCGGCGTATAAATTATTTTTTTGGGGGGGTGAAACCCCCCCCAAATTAAAATCATTATCTCACTTTTCACCACGCACAATGCCCCGGCGAATTTATCTAATTGTTGTTCCTCAAACACGCCTATTCATTGAATGCACTCAGCGAGATTACTTTCGGGAAATTAACTAACCAAGTCATTTTTATAATTTATGTGAATTAGGCGTAATAAAATGAAGGACGGATAATAAAGTGTGCGGCAGTTCCGTCATTGTTAACACGTTATTAGCGAATTTTCAAATGGAGTTCGTCAGCTCTTCACAAATTGTCTGCAGCTTCTGTGAAGTTTATACTCCACCGGATAACACTCACCGACTAATCCGATATACATTTCGGCAAGTGTGATGCAGCAAGTTTTGATTGAAATATATAATGGAGTTTGTTAACAACCGTCATCGGTGATCCCCCGTAACAAATCCATAAAATCCGGATTCCGGCGTGAAGGATTGTCGAGAAGTTTCAGCACAATTAGTTCGAATTAATTTTTCATTATTATCTTTGATACTTCGTTTACTCGGTTGGCTTTTTTGCCCGCTGCTCCCAAGTTTCTGCCTCCAAAAAAATACATACAAAGGCCATAGAATTCAGGAAAGTTGGAAATTGCCTCGTGCAGCTGAATTACGTGTTGTTTTTCTTAAAGGTAACATAATTTATTTAAATTTTATAGTCCCTGTTCCGAGTTTGCTTTCTTGCCTCCTTTGTTTTTTAACTTTAATTAAATCCATCTGGCTTTAAACAATATGAGAGATCTTTGGATATTTGTTTCTTAAATTAATTCGCCGTGAACGCCGTGATGAGGTGAAAGGTCAGGTGGATTTTCTTTTATTTTTTCACATCAAAAAGGTACACTGATGTACCTGAAACATTTTTAAATTTAAATGTATCAAAGATTTATTGATTCTCGACCCCTTCGTTCACCTGAAGTATTACAGTATTATATTTCTTTGTGATACTTAGTTTTATATATCTTATCTAAATAGTTACAGAACCAATTTTGAGAATTTCCCAAGCACTCACGTTAAAGAAGCAATCCTTTAAGACTGTCCTTTTATGGCTTGAATATATTGCTATCGACACAGGACATTAAAATATTTTACAGTTATCCAACATCTTTATCACCAAATAAAGTTCTAAAATTGCAAATCCCTCGAAATCAACAGAAGATTTATTATTCCTTTTGTCTTGGGACAGCTTTTTTGTGATATTAAGTTGTATAGATCTTATCTAAATAGTTACAGAATTATCAAATTTTAAGAATTTCACAGAAACTCAGACAAAAAAGCAAACCTTAAAGATATTCCTTTAGTGGCTTGAATATGTGCTATTCATACAAGGCATTAAAATATTTTATAGTCATAAAAGATTTATTTATTGATCCTTTAATCCTTTCATATTTCCCCTTTTCTTATTCCTGCAATATATCGCTAAAAAAATGTTTCAACACTATAATGTTTTTGAAATATTATATTTTGGTTTAGTTTTGAGATACTGAGTTGTAAAGATTTTATTTAAATAATCAAAGAACTATCAAATTTTAGGAATTTCACAGAGACTCAGTCAAAAGAAGCAATCCTTAAAGATATTCTTTGTATGGTTTGAGTACATTGCTGTCCATACAAGGCATTAAAATATTTCACAGTTATCCATCATTTTTATCATCAAGTAAAGTTAAAATTACAAAGACGCTCGAAATAAAAGATTTATTGATCCTTGAATTCTTACATATTTCTCCTATTCTTATTCCTGCAATATATTGCTGAAAAAATGTTCCAATACTGTAATGTTTTTGAAATATTATATTTTGGTTTAGTTTTGATTTTAGGAATTTCACAGACACTCAGTCAGGAGAAGCAATCCTTAAAGATATTCCTTGTATGGCTGTCCACACAAGGCATTAAAATATTTCATAGTTATCCCCCATTTTTATCATCAAGTAAAGTTAAAATTACAATTACCCTCAAAATAAAAGATTTATTGATCCTTGAATTCTTTCATATTTCTTCCTTTCTTATTCCTGCAATATATTGCTGAAAAAATTTTTCAGTACTATAATGTTTTTAAAATATTATATTTTGGTTTAGTTTTGAGATACTGAGTTGTACAGATTTTGTTTAAATAGTTAAAGAACCATCAAATATTAGGAATTTCACAGACTCTTAGTCAGAAGAAGCAATCCTTAAAGACATTCCTTGTAAGGCTTGAGTATTTTGCTGTCCACACAAGGCATTAAAATATTTCATAGTTATCCCTCATTTTTATCATCAAGTAAAATTAAAATTACAAAAACCCTCGAAATAAAAGATTTATTGATCCTTGAATTCTTTCATATTTCTTCCTTTCTTATTCCTGCTATATATTGCTGAAAAAATATTCCAATACTATAATGTTTTTGAAATATTATATTTTGGTTTAATTTTGAGATACTAAGTTGTATAGATTTTGTTTAAATAGTCAAAGAACTATCAAATTTTAAGAATTTCACAGGCACTTAGTCAGAAGAAGCAATCCTTAAAGATATTCCTTGTATGGTTTGAGTACATTGCTGTCCACACAAAGCATTAAAATATTTCATAGTTATCCATCATTTTTATCAAGTAAAGTTAAAATTACAAAAACCCTCGAAATAAAAGATTTATTGATCCTTGAAGTCTTTCATATTTCTCCTTTTCTTATTCCTGCAATATATTGCTGAACAAATGTTCCAATACTATAATGTTTTGGAAATATTATGTTTTGGTTTAGTTTTAAGATACTGAGTTGTACAGATTATGTTTAAATGGTCAAAGAACTATCAAATTTTAGGAATTTCACGTACACTTAGTCAGAAGAAGCAATTCTTAAAGATATTCCTTGTATGGCTTGAGTACATTGCTGTCCACACAAGAAATTAAAATATTTTATAGTTATCCATTATTTTTATCATCAAGTAAAGTTAAAATTACAAAAGCCCTCGAAATAAAAGATTTATTGATCCTTGAAGTCTTTCATATTTCTCCTTTTCTTATTCCTGCAATATATTGCTGAACAAATGTTCCAATACTATAATGTTTTGGAAATATTATGTTTTGGTTTAGTTTTAAGATACTGAGTTGTACAGATTATGTTTAAATGGTCAAAGAACTATCAAATTTTAGGAATTTCACGTACACTTAGTCAGAAGAAGCAATTCTTAAAGATATTCCTTGTATGGCTTGAGTACATTGCTGTCCACACAAGGAATTAAAATATTTTATAGTTATCCATTATTTTTATCATCAAGTAAAGTTAAAATTACAAAAGCCTTCGAAATAAAAGATTTATTGATCCTTGAAGTCTTTCATATTTCTCCTTTTCTTATTCCTGCTATATATTGCTGAAAAAATGTTCCAATACTATAATGTTTATGAAATATTATATTTTGGTTTAGTTTTGAGATACTAAGTTGTACAGATTTTGTTTAAATAGTTAAAAAACTATCAAATTTAAAAAAATGCACAGATACATAAATAAAAGAAACAATCCTTTAAGACTTTCCTTTTATGGGTTGAATATATTACTATTTATCTTTAAATGAAGTCTTAAAATTACGAAATCCTTCGAATTCAAAGAATGTAATATTAAACGAATATTTATCGATCCTTCATATCTTCCCTTCCATATTACTCCCTTTCTTATACTTGATTATGTATCAGTAAACATTCAAGAGAATGTCATAACTTCCCAAGTCGATTTATTCCGAACCCAATAACGTATTAACGCATTTATTAAAGTGACCCGTCAAAAAAAAAAAAAAAAGAAAGTGAACTGATAATAGGCTCGTGGAATAACAATCCCATATCGATTCCTGTACATTTCTAAACCAATTTTTGTGAGCGCATTGCCAAGGTCTCTTGCCTCAACACGTGATGCTTAAATATTTGAAAGTATGTAGGTCGATTTAAGTCGCTTAATATTTCATATTTGTACGGCCGGAGAGTTCTTAATTAGGTGAAGTTCGTTTTAACACCTGAATCGATATTATATCCAAATGTAAACGTGCCATGTTTTATTTGTCTTAATATTATATTTAGTGACGTCTCACAAACTATAATTTCAGCTAATCGAATGATGGATAAAAAAAAAACTGTAATGCGACCTGAAAAATTAAGGTATGAACATTTCGTTAATGATTTTTTATGGATACTAATTCATTAATTCGGAACGCTCATCATGCAAACCGAGTTTTCAATTTTATTGTTACAATCTTTGCTCGTGGTTAATTAAAATTGATGTGCAAAAAATTCAACTGGCGTGTTTGATAAGCCGAAATTATTCAAATTGCTCATCCACATTTCAGACGTACGAAAACACGAAAACGCAGAAAAAATTGTTCATTGTTGCTGTTGTTGTACTGAGTGGAAGATTAAAACAACAAAAGTATAATGTCGAATGTTGTATAAAATTGAGCTGCTTTATTCGAATAAACGTCCCTGATCACGTTTAAAAAGTCTTTTTGTTTGGCGCAGGTTATAAACCTCTTACAAAGGAACGATGCTTTAGATTTTCATTCGACCCTTTCGTTTTATTTTGTGCTAAATAATTTGTTGGAAAAACATTTCCTGGACGAGAAGTGTTATTTGTGGCGAAGAGAAATAAAGGAAATCTCGATATCTTGCTAGACTAGAGGTGGTGTGATTTTAAGAAACAAAAGACGGATTTCTTTTTTTAAATTGTTGAAAACTGTAATCTTGAGAATTGTTTCAGAAGTACAAGGACACTTGTTTTATGAGACATTTAATAATTTTATCGCACGTCAATTTCTAATTTTGAAATTTAATATGTAATATTATATTATTATAAAAATGGTTGTTTCAAAATAAAGTTAAACCTTAGTTCCTGCATACATTTATTTTACCTTTGATGTTTTAAAATAACTACTTTATTACTTCTGCCAAAGTGACACATTTCCTTCAATTTCTAACGTGACAGGTTAATGCTGTGATGAAGACAGATCATTTGACTTTATTTTCCAGAAAATTACTTTTTGGCAAATCATTTCCTGAAGCTGAAGTGTCATTCGTGGCAAAATGAAATGGAGGAAATCTCGATATCAGACGTGTATAATTTTAATAATTTAACAAAATATATACATTCCTTTTTTAAAATGCCAAAGGTTGCAATCTTAATAATGATTTCAGAAGTTCAAGGACACTCATTTTATCATTTATGAAAATTAATAATTATTTCAAATTTCAAATATAAAATAAAATGCTTGAATGAATAAATGAAAATTGTGACAAAGTACATACTTCAAGACAAAGTTGATTGATCTCTTCAAGGACAAAATATTTATATATTGGTTCCTTCATATATTTTCAGTATTGCAGATTCTTCTAACTTTGATTTTTTAAAATAACTATTTGGTACTTTCCAGAATTTCTTGTAAAATCACACATTTCCTCCGATTATTAACAAGAAAATTTAATACTGTGATGGAAACGATCGTCTGAAGCTTCTGTTTTATTTATTTTACACAAACAAACAATGTGATAAAAAATCAGTTCCTGAAGCTGAAATGTCATTCGTGTCACAAAAAGAAATACAGGAAATCTCGATATGTTGAAAGAAGAGAGGAATTGTAACTTTAAGAAACAAAAAATACATTCCTTTTTTAAATTGTTAAAGATTGTAATCTTAATAATGGTTTCAGGAGTTCAGGACTCTCATGAGAAGTTTAATCATTATATAGCACATTAATTTTAAAATTTTAATTTTAAAATAAAATGCTTGAATGAATAAGAATGAAAAATGTGACAAAGTGGTTACTTCAAGACAAAGTTGATTGATCTCTGCAAGAACAATTTATTCATAACTTGGTTTCAGCATATATTCTCAGAATTACAGATTCTTCTAATTCTGATATTTAGAATAAACCTCAGTTTTGTTACCTCGTATCATTACTTGAATAATCACACATTTTTTTCATTTTTTAATAAGATAATTTAATACTATCAATTGAAGCTTCTGTTCTATTTTTCACAAATTAATTTGTTAGTTCCTGAAGCTGAAATGTCATTCGTATAACAAAAAGAAATAAAGGAAACCTCGATATATTACAAGAAGAGAGGAAATTTAACTTTAAGAAACAAAAGATATATTCATTTTTAAATTGTTAACAATTGTAAGCTTAGTAATGGTTTCAGGAGTTCAAGGACACTCATTTTATGAGAAACTTAATAGTTATATAGCACATTAATTTTAAAATTTAAAATTTAAAATAAAAGGGTTGAATGAATAAGAATGAAAAGAGTGACAAAGTAGATATTTCAAGACAAACTTGATGGATTTCTGTAAGAATAATTTATTTACAGCTTGGTTCCTGCATATATATATATATATATATATATATATATATATATATATATATATATATTCTCAGTATTACAGATTCTTCTAATTTTGATATTTTAAACATAACCAATCAATAATTAAAAAATTACACATTTTCTCCAATTTACAACAAGAAATGTTAATACTGTGATAAAGACAGACCGTTTGAAGCTTCTGTTTTATTTTCGATATCTTACAAGAATAGAGGAAATGTAACTTTAAGAAAGAAAAGAAATTGTTAAAGATTGTAATCTTACAGATGGTTTCAGGACTTCAAGGACACTCATATTATGAGAAAGTTAATAAATAATTATTTAAGTTAATAAATAATTATTAACTTTCTTATAACATGAGTGTCCTTGAACTCCTGAAACCATCAATTAATTTTAAGATTTAAAATTTAAAATAAAAAAAATAAAATAATTTTAAGATTTAAAATTTAAAATAAAATGGTTGAATGAATGAGAATGAAAAGTGTGACAAAGTAGACACTTCAAGTCAAAGTTCTCTGCAAGAACAATTTATTTATACCTTAGTTTCTGCATATATTTTCAGTATAACAGATTCTTCTAAAATAACCCTTTTGTTACTTCGTATCATTATTTAAAAATTCACATTTTTCCTTCAATCTTTAACAAAAAAATTTAATGCTGTAATGAAGACAAATCGTTTAAAGCTTTTGTTTTGTTTCGCAGAAAATAATTTGTTAGAAAATCAGTTTCAGAAGCTGAAATGGCATTCATAAATAAAGGAAATCTATATATCTTGAAAGTAGAGAGGAAAGGAGGTGCATTCCTTTTTTAAATTGTTAAAGATTTCAATCTTAATAATGGTTTAAGGAATTTAGACATTTTATGAGTAAGTTAATAGTTAATGGTTAAATGAATGAGAATGAAGTGTGACAAAGTAGTTACAGTAAGATAAAATTGATTGACCTCTGCAAAAACAATTTACTTAAAATATAATTCCTGTATATATTTTCAGTATAACAGATATTTGTAAGTTTAATGTTTTAGAATGATTATTTTGTTACTTCTTACTATTGTTGACAAAATCACATATTTCAATTAATTTTTAGCAAGTTAATACTATAATGAAGACAGATAGCTTGATCCTTCTGTTGTATTTCCACAAAATAATTCCTGAAATCATTTCCTGAAACTGAAGTGTCATTCATGGCAAAAAGAAATAAAGGAAATCTCGATATCTCTGAAGACTAGAGGAACTGTGATTTCAACAAAAGATTCATTCCTTTTTTAAATTGTTAAAGATTGCAATCTCAATAATGGTTTCAGAAGTTCAAGGACGCTCATTTTATGAAAAATTTTATTATTTCATGGCACGTTTAAAAATTAAATTTCAAATTTAAAATAAATTAAAAGCATGACAAAGTAGTTATTTCAAAACAAAGTTGATTGATCTCCAAAGGAACAATTTACTTAAACCTCAGTTCGTGCACACACTTTTATTTTGTAACTTTGATGTTTTAAAACAACCATTTCGTCGTTTCCTGCCCTTGCCTTCAAAATCACACATTCCCATTTAATTTTTAACAAGAAAGGATAACACAATGATAAAGGCGGACCGTTTGACCCTTTCTGCTTTATTTTCCAGTAAATAATTTATTGGAAAAACATTTCCCGTAGCTGAACTGTTATTTGTGTGGGAAAGAAACTGGGCGGAAATCTCGATATGTTGCAAGACCGGAAAAGTGCGACGCGGGAAACAAAAGGAACACAATCGCGTAAACTTACAAAGACCACCAGGAATTATTAAATTATAGTTCAAAGGGGTGATCTAAAAAGGATATATTTTCCTGTGAAGCAGCTTTTTTTATTTGCTTGTTTGCGAGTGCCCGAGGCCGAGAGGCTTTGAATGAGTGTACGTACGTACGTACTTTGATTCTAACTTTCTATGAAACCATCCTGGAAGCACACACACACACACACACACCTAGTTACACACAGACACACAAGGAAAATTATTTTTAACTTCTAATCAACCTCATTCGTGTGCTTTAATGCTCTTACCTTTTTTATTTTTTATTTTTTAAATTCATCTGGCTGCTGTTATGTAAGGGTTCAATTCAAGATGGATTAAATAGTCACCGTGTATTGGAATAACAAATCGGGATTTCGGCCAAAAATTGATGCGATTAAATCGGTTAATTAAAAATACTGTGTGCTAACGGGGAAATCGACATCATTTTTGTGGCTTCGAATTGGCTTCATCCGATCAAACAAAATGTTGCCTGGTTGCCATACAAATTCTCACGCAGTGCTGAGGTTTCCCAATGAAATTACTCACTAATAATTATTAATTTGTATCTCGATTAACGTTCAATTAATAAAATAAACTCCACTCAAACAAAAAGCTTTACCATTATGTATATTAGGGTGGGCAAAATAAACGATTATTATTTTTAAAAATTCCGACACTGAAAAATTAGTTCCTAGACATATTTAAAAAATGGTTCTTCGAAAATGAGCTCTTAATTTTAATAGGAAGGTCCTCCTCATCTCAGTTTTCCATTTTTTCTTTACTTCCATATGGTAAAATTCATATCTCGCCATTACTTGATCGTACAAGAAATTTTTATTAACATTTTTTATAGGAAATTGAATGCTCTACAAAAAAGGTATCTTTCAATTTTTCATGACTCTTATCGTTTAAAAGATATCGAAGGTCAAAGTTAGAATTTAACCAAAACCTATTTTTTTATTTCTAAATTTTATAACTCGTAGACAAGAAAATGTTATAAAGTGCCCGTTATATATTTTTATAGGAAATTAAATGCTCTACAAAAAAGTTCTTTTGTGATTAAACGATTACTCTATCCATTTAGAAGATATTCGTATTCGATTCCCAATGCATACTAATTTTAATAGTTTTTTAATAAATATTTTAAATTTACCCATTTAAGTCACGAATTTTTAAAATATTCATAAACAGTTTATTTTTATTTGGAATATATTTCTTTCTAATCAATTTTTTAACAATATTTTCTTTTTCTAATTTTGCTCTTATCACAATTTAGTATCGTGATTTAATAATTTTCAACAGGCTTATTTAAAATGTAATTCATATATTTCTTCCACAAAATTTATAATTGTATAGTTTTTGTTAAGGGAATTTGAGAATTTAGTTTCAAATGTTGGTAGTTCTATTCATACTAGCGCCATCTATGTTTTTATCATTTCTATGTTTCCTTTTATATTTCTACATTATAAGTATAGCTATAACTAACTAATTAACATCTGAATTTTAATATATTTACTTTTTTTTCTTTTGTATTGATATATTTAATTAAATAAGAAAAATTCTTTTTTTTGAAATAGATAATGAATACCTCAAAATTCATTAATTTAAATGGATAAATTAAAATATTTATTAAAACTATTAAAATCAGCAAGGATTGGTATTCGAGTGTGAATATTTTCTAAATGGTTAGAGTAATCGATTAACCACAAGAGACCTTTTTTGTAGAGCGTTTAATTTCCTATAAAAATATATATCGGGCATTTTATAATATTTATTTATCTACGAGTTATAAAATTTAAAATTAAAAAATAAATTTTTGTAAAATTCTAACTTTGACCTCCGATATCTTCTAAACGGTAAGAGTCCTAAAAAAATTGGAAGATACCATTTTTGTAGAGTGTTCAATTTTTTATAAAAAATGTATATAGAAAGTTTATGTACGAACAAGTAGTGGCAAGATATGAGCTTTGCAATATGGGACTAACGAAAAAAAGGAAAACTGAGATGAGAAGAACCTTCCTATTAAAATTAAGAGCTCATCTTTGAAGAGCAATTTTTAAAGGTGTCTAAGAACCAATTTTTCAGTGTCGGAAGTTAAACAAAAATAGTCTATTTTTTTGGCCTACCCTAATATATACTATATAAAATCGACTGTTCATAAATCAGTTTTTGGTGGCTTTTGAATCCATTTGAACCTAGTCTTGCTTGATCTCCGTAAAAATGACATCCAGTTATGTGTACCCTTTCAACTTTCCTTATTAAATGGTTAATATTCCTTTGTCTTTCCACGAATATTTTGGATGTTTGCCAAAACGAAATCCGGGGAACACACAATAAGTTTTAATATGTTGTTTACATCGACCAAAGTGATATATATCCCCCAATAACTGCACAAGTGAGTATTGAAACAAATACACATACATCTTGGTGGTCCTATAAACAAATCATGTCGGCCCTTTCTAATTAAATTAAGGAAGGCATGTAATTTATACAATTTCGAAATGAAACATTTCACTTCACATGTATGAGGGCTGGCATATGAATTTTTCATTTAATTAAATCTGGCTTTGCCAAGAATAAACTTTTTAAAATGTATCTTTTAATTTTGTTGTTCGCTGGTTTGGATGTGAATAAGGCAGTTTGTTTTACAAAATGGAATACTAAATAATGAGTGTGGAGCATTGATAATTAGTATAACAGAAGGGAGCAAATTCTCTGACATGAAAATTTTGTATTTACATTTTAATAGTGATTTAAGCTTGTGTTGTGCAAATTATGTGAATTTTTCTCTCTATATATGTATATAAAATAAAAGCGGTTTATTGTGCATTATGTAGGAAAATATTATTGTTGAAGCGACTGATTTTAGTGGACGCTAAAACGGCGTTTATTAACACAGATAATTTTATAAATTATTTTTTTTTAAATAATAAATACAGGAATTTTATTTGATTTCACTTTCAACTACGCATTTTTTAATTTTAATGTTCTGCAAACTAAATTGTCATTGTTATAAATGTTAAATATAATATAAAATTTATAATTTTGGTTTCAAATACGAAAAAAATATATTTTTTTAATTTTAAACTAAAACAATTAATATTAATTAATCATAATTTATTTTAAATAATCATTTTATTTACTAATATTCTTATTTTTTATCTATATATTTTTGTAATTTTTAAATACAAATTTACTAATTATTATATACATTGTAAATTTTATAATTTTTGTTTCAAATTGGAAAAAATATTTTTTAATTTCAAATCAAAAATTAATATTAATCATAATTTATTTAAATTATTATTTATAAATATTATTCATTTATATTCTAATTATTTTTTTTTCTATACATTTTCTCAATTTTATTGGTCAAAATTTGTAATTATTTTAGTTATTTAATTAACAATCTTTAACTAGGATAAATTATATTTATAATTAAATTATGGTAAAAAAATAATATATATGACTTTTTATCATCCAAATTTAATTCTAAAATTCTAAAAATTAATATAATACGAAGTGAAATAAAAATAATTATTTTTTTAATGGAAATAATAAAAGCTTTATTAATTTTTTGTCTCTTGTAAATCTATCTGTGCAAAATTTTATATACATACATTTTTTAGAAATTTTTTAAATCAATTTTACTTCCAAATTGGAAAATATATCATATTTTTAACTTCAAATTAGAAAAATTAATATTAATTTATTTTAAAACATTATTTATAAATACTATGCTAATTAATTTTTTTTATGTATATTTTCTTAGTTTTGTAGCTCAAAATTTGTAATTATATTATTTCCTATTTAATTAACATTTTAAAAATAAATATATTAGAAAGTAAAATAAAATATTTAATTTAGAAAAAATAAAAGATTACATTTTTTTTGGAATTTGTTAAATAATTTTATTTCCAAATTGGAAAAAATATTATATTTTTAATTTCGAATTAGAATAATTAAGATTAATTCATCATAATTTATTATGATATTTATTTATTTTATTAATATTTTTATTCATTTTTATCATTTTTTCATTTTTTTAATTCACAATATGTAATTACTTACAACAAAAAATGTATTATTTATTTTTATATATTTTTTTATATATAAATAAATAATTTATAAATATTATTTATTAATATTCTGATTTTTATCTATACATTTTCTCAATTTTATAGTTCACAATATGTAATTATTTTATATCCTATTTAATTAACATTTCTAAGCTGGATAAATTATAATTATAACTAAATTATGGTAAAAAATAATATATCAAACTTTTTTATCGTCTAAATTTAATTCTAAAATTTTAGAAATAAATATATTAGAAAGAGAAATAGAAAAATAATGAATTTTTTTTTTTATTTTTACAAGTACAAAGAATAAAAGTATAATTTTAAATTTTTGTTCCGTTTTTAAACAATTTTTATTATTTCCTGTAAAAATACATTTAAACTTTTATGAATATAGATTTTGAATAAGTTTAAATCTATATTTATAAATATTAATTACTAATATTGCGATTAATTTTATTTATATATTTTCTCAAATTTAAAGTACATAATATATTAATACTGCAAATATGATTGGATATATTTATATTGGTATAATATTCAAAAATTGTATTGTTTATATAAAAATTAAAAAAAAAAACAGAACAAAAGTGAATTTTTATATATATTTTAATTGCCAATTTTATGATAATAAATTTTGAATTAATTATAAGTATTATTTATAAGTATTATTTATCATTTTGTACTTAATTAAACTTATGATTTAGTTTATTAATAAACAAAAGTGTATGTCACAAATGTTATGCCTGGTTCTATTAAACTAAACTAAAACACAATACAAAATTGTTCTCTGTATTAAACACTGATAATATTGATTATCAAAATTTACCACATTATTAAGCAATTAATTGAAATGTCAATTTGCAAACAGGTTGTACGTGTTGAAATGAAATCAGAACAAAATTAAACTTTATAATAAAACACTTTAATTAATTTAAAACGTCGTTTCTGGGTGAACAATTTAATATTATTAACATTGCGGTTATTCATTACGATAAAACCAGTATTGCTGGAATTTCACGTTTATTACTCCTAGTGTTTACGAGGCAATAAATTCCACATGGAACTTTACATTATTTGCCCTTTGTGAAAAACCACCCTAATACACAACTCAAAATACACGAACGTTTTTGCTTATTTCGGTTATTGGAATATTTTTTATTTTTTGCCTTCGATTAATACGGAAAAGGCGGAACCGGGGTCTCATCAATGTCATTATTTGTTAAAAAAAAAGTAGCCACTCAAAATCATGTTAAATTGTGAAAGTCCGTGAACACGAAAAAAAGTGGGGGATCGATACAATCCCGCTAATTACGTCGCTTTCATTTTATTAGCCTGTGCGGTGTACCTCCTCCATTTTTATTGATGTGTCCGGTGAATTTAAATGAAAAATTCATTTATTGCTCCAAAAAAAGATCTGTACTAATTGGGTCAAGGTTACTCCAATATACAGAGTGTGTGCAATGGGAAGGATACTTTAATGAATTTTTGTTACTGACCTTCTGAAAAGTAAGTCAGGAAGTTATTTCTTGTTTTTAATAAGTTAAATAAGTTAAATCAATGCTTCATAAAAAGTTTAAAGGCAAAACTAAGATTTGATGTTGCTTCTTAAGGTTAAAATTCAGTAAAATTTAAAATACTATTAATTAAAAATTTTGAAAAGTTTTCGATAACCTTAACAAGGTTTTAATTTGATTTTAAATCAAATTAGACATTTATTGTTTTCATAAAACAATACTATTTTAAAATTAAGATGTGTCAAGTATTAAAACTTTTGAGAAGAGAAATTCTAAAAAGCTCCAAGTTTTTGAGAATTTTATAAACTTTCTAATAAATTTACAATTGTATAGTCTGCATAAAACAAAAATATTTTAAAATTAATGGTTGTCAGTAGTACTAAAACTTTTGAAAATCTTCAAGCTTTCTAAAACCTTGTCTGTAATTCGAGAATAAATAAAAACATTATTTCAACAGGGTTAATAAAAAACAAAATTTATAAAATCTTTTTACATGTGACAACATATTTTAGTTTTTCCACTAAATTTCTCTATTTTAATGGACAAAGAAACTCATAAAAAACACATTAAATTATTTTCTGGAAGTTTGGGTCTCATGTTTAATAGTAAAGACACATTAAAGTGGCCCACCTACTGCAGACACTCTGTATATATGTGTATAATTTAAACACAGACAATGTTTCGATCACACAGAAAGTTTGTGTGCACAGAAAAATGACCGTGCCTTCAACCACGATAATTGATTTGTAATTAGTCCAAAGTTGCTTGGTTATTTTATTTAAATTTTGTATTCCCATGACTTTATTAAGTTGCGATCGATAATAAACTCTAAACTGTCTAGAGCCCCAGTCATTAATTTTGGATGATAAGTTACACGAGGTAAGATTTTAAGCAAAAACAAAAGGGGTAACATCGTAAATAAATTATTATTAAATTAAGTAGATGTTAGGATATTTGTTTTGCGGGGTCTCGTTTTGCGCTTAGAAAGAGCCGACACTCAATGTACACTCAATTAGTAACAACATTACGTACCTTATTTTAATGAACCAGTAATTTGGAGAAACAAACCGAAACTAATTTTTGTATGTTAACAGGTACATGTTCATGGATGATTATCTATCAGTGAAATTATATTTAGGTCAACTCTAAAATATTATGTTACGCTCATTATTTTTTTAATATCTAAAAATGATCAATAAAAGTTTTAATTGATTGTTGATTGAATAATTAATTTAACTCAACTGATTAGTTTAAATTTATGTAAACTTTGCTGTTAAATATCTGTCTATCATAAAACCAATAGTCAATAAAGGATTCTTTATTATATATACTATGAATTAACTAAAACATAAAAATAATATTGTATTAGATATTGCAGTACATATCCAGTAAATATTGATTGAAACCAATAACGTATATTAACGTATTATTATCGAATAAGTAATTTACCCTATTATTAATTAAATAACAGTACTTACGAACTTGAATAAATTGTGTTTAGTGCTAAACGTGTAGCACGGCCTAAAAAAAGCTTTTTGTACAGTCTATATAAAACAAAAAAAACGTATTTTTTCTAAATCGAATAGATTGAACGTAATTAGTACTTTATTAATTGCTAATAGACCTTATAACCCTTAATTAAATTTAGCACTTTGGTGCTAAATATATAGCTCCGATTAAAGAAAAGCTTTTTTATATAGTGAAACCAAGAAAACTTGAATCAATTGTGTTTCATGACTAATAAAGCTTATAACACTTGATTAGATTTAGCACTTTAGTGCTAAACGTGTAGCACCGCCTAAGAAAACCTTTTTGTGCAATAAATTTTTTAAAAAAATGTATTACTTTCTCTAAATCGTAAATATGTAACTTAATTAATATTAATAGACCTTAAAATCCTTAATTAAATTTAGCACTTTGGTGCTAACTATATAGCTCCGGTTAAAAAAAAATATATCGTGAAGTTAGTAAATGTGGCTTATTACTTCTATCAAACCAAAGAACTTGAATCAATTTTTTTATATAACTCTTTATTAGACTTAGCACTTTAGTGTTAAGCGTGTAGCACCGTCTAAGAAAAGCTTTTTGTGTAATAAATTAGAAAAAAACATATTACTTTGTCTAAATTGTAAAGAGTTAATTATTAATTAACAATAGGTCTCACGGTCCTTAATTAAACTTAGCACTTTGGTGCTAAATATATAGCTCCGATTAAAAAAAGCTTTTTTTATGTATTATTGTATAAATATTTAGATTGGAAATATTTTGCTATTAAAAGGTTACATTAAATCCTATATTCTCGAGTCATAACAATTTTTTTTTTCATTTCTTATTATATTTACTAAAAAATATAATTTAGATTAATACACGTAATTTAAATTTTTATTTAATAATGATCGAAATACAATTAGTTAATGAATAAATCCAGAAAATAAAATAAGGAACAATAAAATAGTCTAGATAGAAGAATATTGATTTTTGCTATTACACAGGATGTCCCAAATAGTTTGGTTGTCTTTGATTTTTAGAACGATTTCAAGATCAGATAGAGAAAAATTGAGTGTCAAAAGCTCAAAGTTTAAAACGTTGATTGTTAAAAAGTACGTTTTAATATTTTTGACATTTCCTAAAATATCCACAACTTTTGAAAGATTTCAAAAAAGTATAATAGTTTTTTTTTTGAGAAACGGTAGAAAATTTTTGTAGATAACTTACTTAAAGTTAATTACACTTTTTAAGAATTGGAATATATATATATATATATATATATATATATATATATATATATATATATATATATATATATATATAAATCAATTTGATACGTTAATTGTAAATATTAATACACAATGGGTTGAAATTAAATTTTAGGTAATTATTACTGTATAAATTTGCATATATTCGTTATCAGATGATTAATATCCAATTTACAGATTAGACTCTGCACATCAATAATGAACTGGAAATGCGTGTTGGAAAAAACGAAACGTGGAAATATTAACTGTAGTTTTGTTATATAAATAATTGTTTGTTTCCTTATTCTCGCACCTAATAAATAACATTTCACTGATAGATAACGTTCCATAAATCAAAATCACGTACTAGCACATCCCAAATTACCAAATCCAAGTTACCCAACATAAATTTCAACCCATTTTAAACACAAACTGATCGAGAGCGAAGGTTCGGGTGTGCGATAGAGATGTACTACCACCTTGGAATAAGTAATTTGGGTTCAAATCCTTTTTTTTACTTTACAGTAACAAATAGATTTTGTCGTTTTAAAACGGTTTCAGTGGTAAAAGTTTCAATTCTTTACTCATGTAACACGGTATCGGTGTGTTGTGTGTTAAACTGAAATGTAAAATGTTGATATTAACACGACGTAACGAATTGCAACGTTATCGTCGAACGCAATAACTAACCCTGTAACCCATTAACGTCGGACACTAATTTAATTCTCGAAGAATTGCGAAAAATTTTAATCCTTCCTTTTCACTCGGCACAATGAAATATGGGGGCACATTATCAAAAACTGTCAATTCGTAATTAATTGACGGCCGGATCGATTTCAGCCACATTGTAAGTTTCGGCGTACGTTGGAACTGTTGGAATTATGTGAACTATGCTGTTCGGTATCTGTCGATCATGACGGCAATAGTCAATACTTTTTTTCTAAATGTGTTCATATTGTTTGTCTTAATGAAGTAATTAAACACAATATAGGATTCTTTATAATAAAATATTAAGAATTAACTAATTAAAAATAATATTAATATAGTTAGGTGTTTTAATTGATTTTAATCAATAATATACAAGGTGTTTCTAAAACCAAAGGTGTCAAAATTTGAGGGTAGTTGGAACACGTCCAATAATGAAAATAGATTTTTTTTAAGTGTGTCCTGAAAAATGTACAATTTATTAAATATAAATTTCAAAAATAGTTTGTTTCGAATAATACAATTCGATGTAATATTATTCCAGTGGCGTAGA
Source organism: Aethina tumida (assembly GCF_024364675.1). NCBI lineage: Eukaryota > Metazoa > Arthropoda > Insecta > Coleoptera > Nitidulidae > Aethina > Aethina tumida. The sequence continues at coordinate 9,853,231 of NC_065435.1, read as the reverse complement.
TTTTGGGAGGCACTCCTCTTTTTCTCCGCCTATTTTCCATGCCACTGAATATTTTTTAAAACTATTAAACTTTTCATATTCTTTGGACAATTTAGAAGAAAAAAGGTACTCTTGAATAATTTCGATTATCACAGCCGTTTTTGAGATATTTCAGATTTAATGTTCACCTCAATTTTCTTGAAACATTAAAACTGAAATATCTTAAAAACGGCAGTGATAATCAATATAAATCAGGAGGACCTTTTTTATTCAAAATTGTACAAAGAATATGAAAAGTTCATTAGATTTAAAAAATATTCAGTGACGTAGAAAATAGGGCGAGAAAAAGAGGAGCGCCCCCCAGAATCCACGCTACTGTACTATTATAGAAAATTTATCATATTGAATTGTAGGTAACTATTTTAACAAAATATATACTAAATTTAAACACGATTGGACTAAAGGTTACTGAAATATGAGTAAACATTTTTTTTTAATTTCAAAAATTGTTTTGTTCTTATATTTCTGTAACCTTAAATCCAATCGTGTTTAAATTTGTTATGTATTATCTTTAAATATATACCTAAAATTCAATGTAATAAACTTTTTTCATATTATTGGAGTGGCGTAGCTTCTGGAGGGTTCCTCTCTTTTTCTCGCCCTATTTTCTACGCCACTGAATATTTTTTAAACTATTAAGCTTTACAAAGTTTCTACACATTTTTGAAGAAAAATGGTACTCTTGATTTGTTTCGATTGTCGCAGCAGTTTCTGAGATATTTCGGATTTAATGTTCACCATAATTTTCTTCAAACATTAAAACTGAAATATCTTAAAAACGGCAGTGATAATGAATATAAATCAAGAGTATTTTTTTGTTAAAAATTGTACAAAGAATATGAAAAGCTCTTTAGTTTTAAAAAATATTCAGTGGCGTGTAAAATAGGAGGAGAAAAAGAGGAGCACCCTCCAGAATCTACGCTACTGTGTCATTATGAAAAATTTATTATATTGAATTATAAGTAACTATTTTAAAAAATATATACCAAATTTAAACACGATTGGACCAAAGGTTACTGAAATATGAGTAAAATTTTTTTTTAATTTCAAAAATTGTGTTGTTCTTATATTTCTGTAACCTTTAATCCAATCATGTTTAAATTTGTTATGTATTATCTTTAGATATATACCTAAAGTTCAATTTAATAAACTTTTTCCATATTATTGGAGTGATGTAGATTCTGAAGGGTTCCTTTCTTTTTCTCGCCCTATTTTCTACGCCACTGAATATTTTTTAAACTATTAAGCTTTACAAAGTTTCGACACATTTTTGAAGAAAAATGGTACTCTTGATTTGTTTCGATTGTCGCAGCAGTTTTTGAGATATTTCAGATTTAATGTTCACCATAATTTTCTTCAAACATTAAAACTGAAATATCTTAAAAACGGCAGTGATAATCAATATAAATCAAGAGTACTTTTTTGTTCAAAATTGTACAAAAAATATGAAAAGCTCTTTAATTTAAAAAAATATTAAGTGGCGTGTAAAATAGGACGAGAAAAAGAGGAGCACTACCCAGAATCTACGCTACTGTGCCATTATGGAAAGTTTATTATATTGAATTGTAGGTAACTATTTTAATAAAATACATACTAAATTTAAACACGATTGGACCAAAAGTTACTAAAATATGAGTAAAAAACTATTTTTATATATTCTTAAAATTTGTTTTGTTCATATATTTTTGCAACATTTATTCCAATTTGTTAAATAATAAATTTGTTATATAATATCTTTAAATACATACCAACAATTCAATGTAATAAACTTTTTCCATAATAATACAGTAGCGTAGACTCTGGGGTGTTCTGGGCACAATTTTGACCACCTACTTTAGAAACACCTTGTATAATAATTATACTTCATAATGAAACGCATTATTATCGAATAAGTAACTTACCTTACTATTAGTTAAATATTACAACTTAAGAACTTGAATCCATTGTGTTTCATTACTAATAGTTGTTAATTAAATTTAGCACTTTGGTGCTAAACTTTGGTTGCGCTTAAAAAAAGCTTTTTTGTACAGTAACACCCTTTGCTGTAACTTCTGAAAGACCACAATGAACACACCGTCTAATGGTACTTCCATAGTTGTCTTCAGTGTCGTTACTACTTACTACAAATGGGAAATGGAGTAATATCATCCTTTCCTGTATGATTTAGCCTAAAGCGCGATTAAGACGAACTAAAGCAAAGTCCTAGTACATTTAGAAATAAAGTGAGTTAACTTTGTCGTATTTTAAGAAGTAGAGTCACAACCTGACATTGGGATAATACCTGGAATTTAGGAAACTATCCAAAATATCAAAAGTTTCAGGTTTACATATCGCAATGTTGGTATTGAAGAAAGGTTACTAGATAGGTAGATAGAAAGATATAGAAAGGTAGAGTTAGAATTGATCTATGGTCACATGTTCACTAGAGGTGAATAAATATACCTTACCGGAGATTAGTAATGTAAAAAGCAATAAATGTTAAATGTCAACAACATTATAACCAGCCTCTTTACGAGAGAGGTGTTAAAAATGTTAATAATTTGGTCCATATCCAAAAAGCACTTCGTATTGAGTAAACGATACCTAATAAACCCAAAACCTAACTACGAACATGAACATAAATCGCAAACTTCCCAAGATTTATTGTTATAGGTTAATTCAAATGGATGTAGTATATTTAGCTCTATTACCAATTATGTTCCAAGATGATGCAAAGTGTACCGAGTAATTTATTGCATCGACACGAAATTACTGTTTAGCACTATAATACTTATAACGACAGGAAAACAATTTAAAACCAACCACAATTTAGCACCGTAATTTCTAAGCATTTATGGTAAATACTTTGGTATAAAAAATGTCAAAATGAATTGATGTTTGCAATGAATTTGCATATTAAACAAGAAGCTGTGACAAATGTGATTTATACAGTGCCTTTTATAAATTATGCCCTTGTGCTAAATTAATTGCATTTAGTGTTATGCGTGTGTCGAAACCTTAAAATAAAATACTTATCTACAATCATTTTTCCCACACATCACGTCGCTACAGTGGACATAAGTTTTAAAAAACACTGTACACATTTACAACTGCAAAAATTACCAACATTAATATAATCAATCAGGGGGACAAAAATTGAACACCTAACCCCAAAGTGCTAACTTATTGAAAAATCCAGGAAGACCACGTAAGTAGAAGGAGGCGTGAAACTTTTTGGATATGTACCTAAATCGCCGCGTTGACGTTCGCACGTGTTGTTTAATACATCATTGATCTCACATCCGGGCATTAGACTCACCCCTAATGCAAACACTTCATACCTGACGAAAATTGCGCATGGCACCGTTGATTCTAAGCGAGTCAGCCGCAATGCCAGCAATCCCCCCTCCACCGGTTTCGCCATGATCTCTAAGCTGTCTCAACGAGGTGGAAGGTACTGCACCGTGCGCGTGCGCACAATTAGCACCACAACACGGAGCCGAGGCTTCCGGTTGTGAGCTTTGCCTTATTATTCTGGAGCCGGGCAATGTTGTCACTACCGACGGCGCTGCTACTGGACATGAACTGCATACCTGTAAAGTACACCAGCCATGTGCAATATCTAGATATTTAGGATTCGTTCCTTATTTAACACCAATTTCGTTGTGTGGAATTGGTACGATTACGTTTACATCCTCATACTTGCAAATAGGTTACGTTACGCACAGTGATCAACAGGAAAAGTAGTGCAGTGGATAGTGGATACATACACTCCAATTTCATGTACAGGGGTTAATTCAAATATTTACAACATTACATTATATATACTGCTCAAAATTCACGTCTTGTCTTGTTTTTTCTATATCATTCAAGTTTATGAACTGATTAAACAAAACACTGGATAGCGAAGTGCCCAAATTAACAAGATAATCTCAAAAAGATCGTGACTAAACGCTTGGAAAAGTTCTTGTTCGCTCTAAACACTTGCAAGTTAACTCAGTTATGAACATTAGCGAGGAACACTTTAAGCTCGTGGTGCACTGTGTTGGTGGTGTTTGAACTACCCTTACGGTGCATAGTGTTAATGATTATCTTATCACATCATCGAGGCAATAAATTAAGGCAGTTTGAATTAATTTAATTTTGGTTTAAATGTTATATCTGGAACGGATGGTGTATTGGGAAAATTGAACTATCGAACTATTAGTTCCTTTAATCAAAGTGTTCGTCTAATATGGTTTGGATGGTGGCAAAAAAGGCCTTAATGTCTGCTCTAAGAGACGCTTTAGGAATAATTTCAGTCAATATAGGAACAATAGGACTAAGTGGGTCTGCAAGAAATGTAAGTTAATTGCATTTTCATAGATAGATTTTTTATTAAGATATTGGTAATGTAGAAAGGTTTGTGTTTTTATTCAGTGGTTCATATTTTGAATAATTTTATTTTAAATGTAAAAAAAAAATTAGCCTCTATTAAGAGAATTTAAAGACATTATTTTGATTTTTTTATTAGTGCTTCTTACCTCTTGAAACTTGAAGAAAGTAATATAAATTAATATAATTATTATAAATTCTTAAACTAATTTGTGGTTAAGCAAACAATCAATTGTCTGTTAAAAAGCTAAAGGAAGAAGAATCAAAAGAAATTTTAACTCAATTAACTCATCAATTATGCTGAAAATCCTTTATTTGTATTAAGAGAAATTAAAAATATTATTTTGATTTTTTTTATTACTGATCCTTATTTCTTGAAATTTGAGGAAAGTAATATAAATGAATATAATTATTATATACTGTAAAATTAATTTTTGGATTGGCAAACAATGAATTAAGGAGCTAAAAGAAGAAGAACCAATGTGAAATTTTATTTCAATTAGCTCATCAATTATGCTGAAATTTCTTAACCTGTATTAAGAGAAATTAAAGACATTATGTTGATTTTTTATTACTGCTTCTTACATCATTGAATTTCAGGAAGGTAATATAAATTAATATAATTATTATAAATTCTAAAACTAATTTGTGGTTTGGTAAACAATCAATTGTCTGTTAAGGAGCTAAATGAGGAAGAATCAATGGAAATTTTAGCTCAATTAGCTCATCAATTATGCTGAAAATCTTCATTTTTTTATTATGGCTTCTTACCTCTTGAAATTTGAGGAAAGTAATATAAATGAATATAATTATTATAAACTCTAAAATTAATTTGTGGACTGGCAAACAATGAATTGTCTCTTAAGAGGCTAAAGGAAGAAGAACAATGTGAAATTTTATTTCAATTAGCTCATCAATTATGCTGAAATTTCTTAACCTGTATTAAAAGAAATTAAAGACATTATGTTGATTTTTTATTACTGCTTCTTACATCGCGGAATTTCAGGAAAGTAATATAAATTAATATAATTATCATAAACTCTAAAATTAATTTGTGATTATTGTTGATTGTAAATAATCAACTGTCTGTTAAGGAGCTAAAGGAAGAAGAATCAAAGGAAATTTTAGCTCAATTAGCTCATCAATTATGCTGAAAATCCTTTGTCTGTATTAAGAGAAATTAAAGACATTATCTTCATTTTTTATTATTGCTTCTTACCTTTTGAGATTTGTGACTCTAAAATTTGTGGATTGGAAAACAATGAGTTGTCTTTTAAGGAGTTAAAATGTGAATTTTATATCAATTATACTGAAATTTCTTAACCTGTATTAAGAGAAATTAAAGACATTATGTTGATTTTTTTATTATTGCTCCTTACATCGTGGAATTTCAGAAAAGTAATATAAACTAATAAAATTATTATAAATTTTAAAACTAATTTGTGACTTGACAAACAATTAATTGTCTGTTAATCAACTAAAAGAATAAGAATCAAAGTGAAATTTTAGCTTAGCTAGCTCATCAATATTTCTGAAATTTATTAGTCCGTATTTAAAGCTAAAAACATTAATTTAATTATTTTAGTTACCCCTTACCTCTTGAAAATTGATATATAAATAAATATAATTAATATAAATTCTAAAACAAAATGGTAATTTGACAAACAATTAATTGTCTGTATTTGAAATGCAATTAACTTTAGTATTGTGTTTGTTGAAAATATATTATGTGTATATGGAATACAATACAAATATTTACAAATAATTAGTTAATTATATGTATTGGCAAAATTGCATTGATCAATAAACAGGGCAAATCGATTAAAAGCGTGACACAATTTGAACAGTATATTACAATAATTTAAGAAGCTATACATTATAAAGTTATCATATAATTAAACCTAAAAGATGTTGTTATAAGAAAGTATCTAGCATTATATCATTCAAAGAAACATACATTCAAAAGTGCTAAATTCTAGTACTTTATGCAAACTGTGTAGGTAAAAGTGCTAAGATTACAAAATATTACAGAATGTAAATTTCTATGACTTACAATCAACTATTTTATAATATTTATTATTTATTAGTTTTACATTTAAGTTTTAAGCATACATTATATATTACAAAAAAGCTTTTTTAAATCTTAAAAGATTATGATTTAACACAAAAATAAAAAAAGCGTTTAGGTTTAATGACAATACACGAAACAATGCAAAGATTAAATTGTCAGGTGTATTTCAACAGCAAATTATAAAAATAAAAAGGCGTGTTGGTGGAGATGGGTAAAAACAATGTGAATATGTAAATAAATAATTTGTGACTATATTAAAACATTATTGTGTTCTACTGGTTCGTAATAAAAAAATGTCGTCGCATATTTACTATTTTATTTGTGTTATTTAAATAGGGTTTTCATAGGTCCCACTTTTACTGGAGATCAAGAAGATATAGGTATCTGTAAATCCCTGTTACACATGCTCTTTTAATTTATTTTATCTATACAACTAAATAAATTGTTCCCAGATTAAATCGGGCCTGTTTTCATGTAAATGCTTCGTCTCCAACTATTCGGGGTCGTTAGTTATCATAGTCGGAACCGAAGGACATTACCTCAAGCACAGGCTCAGACCGGGAACGTAAACTATTAACAATAAATAAAATACGAAAGCGAAACACAAGGAAAATCTACGGTGGTTTTTATATGAATGATATTTTCGGTTAATAAAGTCTGGGGTTGAATTTTTATTTCCCATACGCAAGCTTCGGCCATGAAACAAGTAAATTTCCTGGTCTACTGGTTAAATGTGTGCCTAAATGCTTATTCCAGCTTATCATGGTCAGTTAAATTTCTGGCTTTTACGGTTTCATACGAAAACCCTAAAATTAAGGCGAACGAGTTTAATAGAAATTCATCGATACGAAAATATAATGGCCAAAAATAGTGATTGGCCCATTTTTGGACATCAACTTTCAAGCGACATGGCAATCAAACTATTTCAACTAACTACTTTGTTGCAGGTAGCAGACGCACGTTTTACTCCATTTTAAAATCGTTTTAATTAAAATTCTTTTAATTAATTATTCATTATTTATTTATTATATTTACATATCACTAAATTCCAAGCGCATGCACACTACTTATACATTTATAAAACACATACATAGAGGTTCTAGGCAGGCTCAAGAGAAGAAGCAATAGTCAGTATGTACAAATTCATTTTCATACAAAACTCTAATTGCGAGAGACAAGTCCAAAATTAAAACGGAATCAGTGCCGTCCAAGTTGAGCTTCTTGTCACTGACAATTCTAATTTTGGATTGTGCACTAAATTGGACGGTTTCTGACAGACATTAACGTGTACGAACGAAATGAAGCTGGCAGACTGATCACTTGATTATGCGGGTCTAAATCAATGTTAAATTCACTCTCTGCATATCTGTTTACACACGTTTAGCAACACAATATTGACAGAGCCACAAATCAGACTGTTATGGAATTGTTTATGCTTTGACTTATTAACTTTTTTTTATTCCGATTGATGAGATTACATTGTGGTGATTTGATATGCGACTAAACAAGAGGGAGAGCTTCTCCACGTGTTTAAAGCTTCTATAGTATATCCTTAATTATTCCTTAATTTAATACTTCTTCTATAATGATAAAAAGATAATAAAAAAGTATTTTCTTAGTTTTCACTATAACAATTGTTCTTCTGGAAGAGCATCTTCACGTAGTAACAGCTCCTGGAGTCTATACTTATTTATTCCTTAAATACTCCTTTTAAAATGACGAAGAGCAGAAATAATAAAAAAGTATTTCCATAGCTTCACCTTCAAACTACAATTTGATGTATTAAAAATGTATTGTAAATGAGATGCAGCGAAAGGAAGTGTTGATCCAGAAAAGCTTCTCCCCAACTTAAAAGCTCCTGAAGTCTACTTTCATAGCTTTCAGTCTAACACTACAGTTCTTTGATGTGTTACAAAATGTATTTATTTGAGATGCAACGAAAGGAAGTGTTCTTTTGGAAGAGCTTCCCTCTAAGTTAAAAGCTACTGAAATTTATCTTTATTCATTCCTTTATTGAATACTTCTTTTAAAATTAAAAGAAACAGATATTAATAAAAATACTTTCACAGCTTTCAGTCTGAAACTACAGTTGTATGATGTATTGCAAAATGTATTGATTAGAAATACAACGAAAGGAAGTGTTCATCTGGAAGAGCTTCTCCCCAAGTTAAAAGCTCCTGAAGTCTATCTTTATTTATTCTTTGATTGAATACTTCTTTTAAAATGAAAAAGAACAGATATTAATAAAAATACTTTCACAGTTTGAATAAAAGATACTTTCATAGCTTTCAGTCTAACACCACAGCTATTTAATGTATTACAAAATGTAATATTATTGAGATCCAACGAAAGGAGTGTTCTCCTGGAAGAGCTTCTCCCCAAATTAAAAGCTCCTGAAATTTATCTTTATTCATTATTTCATTGAATACTTCTTTTAAAATGAAAAAGAACAGATATTAATAAAAATACTTTCACAGTTTTCAGTTTAACACTACAGTTCTTTGATATATTACAAAATATATTGATTTGAAATGCAACGAAAAGAAGTATTCATCTGGAAGAGCTTCTCCACAAGTTAAAAGCACCTGAAGTCTATATTTATTTCTGGATTGAATACTTATTTTAAAATGATAAAGAACAGATATTAATAAAAATACTTTCATAGCTTTCAGTTCTGTGATTTATTACAGAATGTATTGATTTGAGACGCATCGAAAGGAAATATTGATCTGGAAGAGTTTCTACCCAACTTAAAAGCTCCTGAAGACTATCTTTATTTATTCTGTGATTGAAAGCTTCTTTTAAAATGAACAGATATTAATAAAAGATACTTTCATAGCTTTCATTCTAACACTACAGGTCTTTGATGTATTACAAAATGTATTTATTTGAGATGCATCGAAACGAAGTGTTCATCTGGAAGAGCTTCTCCACAAGTTAAAAGCACCTGAAGTATATATTTATTTCTTGATTGAATACTTCTTTTAGAATGATAAAGAACAAATATTAATAAAAATACTTTCATAGCTTTCAGTTCTGTGATGTATCACAAAATGTATTGATTTGAGATGCATCGAAAGGAAGTGTTCATCTGGAAGAGCTTCTCCCCAAGTTAAAAGCTCCTGAAATTTATCTTTATTCATTCCTTCATTAAATACTTCTTTTAGAATGAAAAAGAACAGATATTAATAAAAATACTTTCACAGCTTTCAGTCTAATACTACATTTCTTTGATGAATTACAAAATGTATTGATTAGAAATGCAATAAAAGAGCTTCTCCACAAGTTAAAAGCACCTGAAGTTTATATTTATTTCTTGATTTTTTTAAAATGTTAAAGAACAGATATTAATAAAAATACTTTCAAAGTTTTCAATTCTGTGATGTATTACAGAATGTATTGATTTGAGATGCATCGAAAGGAAGTGTTCATCTGGAAGAGCTTCTCCCCAAGTTAAAAGCTCCTGAAGTCTATCTTTATTTATTCCTTGATAGAATACTTCTTTTAAAATGATAAAGAACGGATATTACTAAAAAATATTTTCATACCTTTCAGTCTAACACCACAATTCTTTAATGTATTACAAAATATATTTAGTTGAGATGCAACGAAAGGAAGTGTACTTTTGGAAGAGCTTCTCCTCAAATTAAAAGCTCCTAAAGTTCACCTTTATTTATTCCTTGATCAAATATTTCTTTAAAAATGATAAAGAGCAAATATTAATTGAAAAGTATTTTCATAGCTTTCACTCAAACACTACAATTATTTGATGTATTAAAAATGTATTGATTTAAGATGCAACGAAAAAAAGTGTTCTTCTGGAAGTTAAGTTTTAGGAGTTTATCCTCATTCATTCAATGTTTTGAAATACTAAAAAGCAGAAGTCAATAAAGAGTACTTCCATAACTTTCACTCTAACATTACAGTAATTTAATAAAAAAAATGAAGGAACATCTGAAATTTAAGTAGATAAGACATTTCATAAAATAATGAGAACAATGAACTAAACAATATTTGAGTTGTGCTCCAATTACTGTTGTAAAAGACAAAAGAATTGTTTATGGATTTAGCACTTGAGTGCAGTTTTTCAATAAATTCCTTCTCGTTACTCAGTTGATTAAAATCCCTAAACGAAGTGTAGGATAGACGAGACACAACATGAGCATTGTGAAGCTTAATGAACTAACTTTAATATTCCTTTGTCCTGAAAACTGTTTTATAGGTATTTGAGCGAACGTCTGGCAGAAACACGTCCATTCAGTAAGTAATACCAATAGCAATTATAGAGTACAAATATTATATGTTTAACCTAAAATGAAATAAAGGTCAGTTTTGTTTTCTTACCGGAGCATTTAAACAGGGACATGTACAGTGATGGATAGATCGTACACTCTCACGTGACACTGAACGTACGATCTTCAGGGTCGACGCAGGTGTTTGGGATGTTCGACGTTCCAAAATGCCTCTGGGCGACGATGATGTGTAAGGTGCAAGTTGGAAAGCGTTCGACGAACTCCTGTTCCTCGTCGGTATGTTCGACGACAAATTTTGCTTGCATCCCTTCACATCGAGCCTGAAACAACGTCGGATCGCTCAAATTTCATCGTGTCAAGTGCCTGACTGGATTATTCGCGGGTTGGGGGGATGTAAGGTTGTAAAGTTTTTGGCTGTTGTATTGTCCTGTATTTATCTGATAAGGATTGTGTTCTGGTTTTGTGGGATTAGGACGCAGCCAAGTGTGGAGGCGGCTGGAATTCGATCTACCATAAGGGAATACTCGGGACTCTGCCCGCTTCAATATGCAACCCTATCTAACTAAGTTTGGGGGAGATGTGCCAGTATATTATCCCCGCGAAACAAGGAAACAAGCCGCCGTACGTAGGTGGTTCCTTGCGAAAATGCTCGATGTGTACCGTGTGAAATATTAAAATCCGGACGGCGGGTCGGGATTCCGGGTGCGGGAGGAACTTTTATATTTATGTGAGGCCTTAATCAAATTTTATGTGTGGTTCTTTGAACAAACAATTTACGCATTCGATGTGAATATAGTAACAAAGAAAATTGAGCAATCTCACGTATTCATAAAGGTTATGAAAATATTTATGGTTTCAGCTAAATCTCTCAACACTTACTTCGTTATTTGATTATTTGCTTACAAGTTTCAGATAATGGATATACCTAAGCTTCAAAACGTTAATTTTATTTCACAGTTTTATTAAGAAAATAAAACTAGTTTAGGTGTCATTTTATTTGGAAGTTTTCCTTTTATTGTAAAAATACTAAATTTTCAGTTTTATTAGTTTTATGTCGTAAAAATTAGAATTATGACATCACATAAATTTTTAAAGTATCTACCTATTTTAACATTTAAATAATTTTTACCATTTTCTTTAAATAAAATTATTTATGGAAATGAAATAAGTTCACAGTACATTAAAGAGTATAATATAAAAATAATAAACAAAAATCATAAATAAGCAATTTTAAAGGAACAAATTTTCCATATTATTTACTGTAGATGCAAAATGCAATGGAATTCAATAGGGCATATGCAATTTATTCGTCTCACAATATGGTGCATTAAAATTTTACGACCTATAAAAAGTTGGATTTTAATTTTAGCTTATTATATACAGAATTTGAATTTCCCAGAATAAATAGATTTAAAAATAATTTGGTTTGCTCATGAATTTGCAACCGAAGTCTATATTCATTTCTTGATTGAATACTTCTTTTAAAATGATAAAGAACAGATATTAATAAAAATACTTTCATAGCTTTCAGTTCTGTGATGTATTACAGAATGTATTGTTTTGAGATGCATCGAAAGGAAGTGTTCATCTGGAAGAGCTTTTCCCCAAGTTAAAAGCTCCTGAAGTCTATCTTTATTTATTCTTTGATTGAGTACTTCTTTTAAAATGAACAGATATTAATAAAAGGTACTTTCATAGCTTTAAGTTTAACACTATAGTTCTTTTATGTATTACAGAATGTATTTATTTGAGATGCATCGAAAGGAAGTGTTCATCTGGAAGAGCTTCTCCACAAGTTAAAAGCACCTGAAGTCTATATTTATTTCTTGATTGAATAATTCTTTTAACATGATAAAGAACAGATATTAATAAAAACACTTTCATAGCTTTCAGTTCTGTGATGTATTACAGAATGTATTGTTTTGAGATGCATCGAAAGGAAGTGTTCATCTGGAAGAGCTTTTCCCCAAGTTAAAAGCTCCTGAAGTCTATCTTTATTTATTCTTTGATTGAGTACTTCTTTTAAAATGAACAGATATTAATAAAAGGTACTTTCATAGCTTTAAGTTTAACACTATAGTTCTTTTATGTATTACAGAATGTATTTATTTGAGATGCATCGAAAGGAAGTGTTCATCTGGAAGAGCTTCTCCACAAGTTAAAAGCACCTGAAGTCTATATTTATTTCTTGATTGAATAATTCTTTTAACATGATAAAGAACAGATATTAATAAAAACACTTTCATAGCTTTCAGTTCTGTGATGTATTACAGAATGTATTGTTTTGAGATGCATCGAAAGGAAGTGTTCATCTGAAAGAGCTTCTCCCCAAGTTAAAAGCTCCTGAAGTCTATCTTTATTTATTCTTTGATTGAGTACTTCTTTTAAGATGAACAGATATTAATAAAAGGTACTTTCATAGCTTTTAGTCTAACGCTACAGTTCTTTGATGTATTACAGAATGTATTGATTTGAGATGCATCGAAAAGAAGTGTTCATCTGGAAGAGCTTCTCCACAAGTTAAAAGCACCTGAAGACTATATTTATTTCTTGATTGAATACTTCTTTTAACATGATAAAGAACAGATATTAATAAAAATACTTTCATAGCTTTCAGTTCTGTGATGTATTACAGAATGTATTGATTTGAGATGCATCGAAAGGAAGTGTTCATCTGGAAGAGCTTCTCCCCAAGTTAAAAGCTGCTGAAGTCTCTCTCTATTTATTCTTTGAAAACTTTTAAAGTGAACAGATATTAATAAAATATACTTTCATAGCTTTCAGTCTAACACTACAGGTCTTTGATGTATTACAAAATGTATTTTTTTGAGATGCAACGAAAGGAAGTGTTCTTCTGGAAGAGTTTCACCTCAAGTTGAAATCTCCTGAAGTCTACTTTTATTTATTCCTTGATTGAATACTTATTTTAAAATTACAAAAAAGCTCCTGAAGTCTCTCTTTATCATCCTTGATTGAATACTTCTTTTAAAATGATAAAGAACAGATGTTAATAAAATATACTTTAATAGCTTTCTGTCTAACACTACAGCTTTTAGATGTATTACAAATGTATTCCATTTGCTCAAGAATTTGGATCAAATTTCATTTTTATAGACAACAATGCCCGACCTCACCTTGTAAGACATAAATTTGGCTTTGCACAATCATGACATTACTCAGATGCAGTGACCCCACCTTCACCAGACTGCAATCCGATTGAACACGTATAGGAACATCTTCAAAGACAAATTTGCACTCGAAACCACCAGCCTCAAAATTTGGAGGACCTTGCTAATACTCTTGGAGAAGAATGACAAGTCATGGACCAAAAATCATCAAGCAAGGAGGGTGTGTGGGTTTTTACTGGTGTAAAAGTTCTGTTGTTGGTATTGTTAGATATGGTTAAAAAAATCTTAATAACACAGCATTAATGCACAAAGTGATTAATATCAATTAAGGTGCTGAAATTAGCAGCCGACGTACGTGGGCCGTACTTTAAATGTTTGTTAATCTAGTTCATGGATAAGCTTTCGTTAATCGCCTTGCATTGGGCTACCGGACGAAAGATGTCGCTAATTAACGACCACTTTGGGCGGGAAATATGTTAACGAACAACTTACAAATTATAATCCGTCGAAACCAGAAGCCTCACCACCGCACACACAGAACCGAAAAAGAAAAACCCGTCTGCTAACTATGTACATACATTATTTTCCAGTCCGGCTCCATGATTTCGGATTTTTTTACGATGTTAATACAGGATGGGTTTTCAGTTTGTGTTTGACCGCAGCGCTGCGGCAATGTAAATAAAGGATTGTGATTTTAACGTTACGATTGTAATTCCCTTTATGGTCTAACGTTTACGAGAATCTAAGTCATTTTAATGAGATTTGACAACATTCTTTTATAAGCTCATAAAGGACGATCTTCTTTAACGTGGGGGTATTTAACTACCTTTGCCAATCGTCAAATAAACCGGGAGGACTAAATTTATATTCTACCCATAACGTAAAATGTTTACAGGTGTTTTGAATTGAACGTACTCTTTGTTATTTCAGTTTTATTTCGTTGGTGTTGTTAAACTGTTACAATGTTACAATTTGTGGTCCTTTATTAAATACATACATATCTTGAGTATTTAGTCTTGTTACCTAATTAATTCCATTTTTCCTTTCTGGACAAGTATTATACAAGGCCATAAAATATATTTATTTGGTGTCATAAAACAAAGAACTGATTTAGGAAGCTTCTAATGAACTGATTCCAAAAATGCCATCAAATTTCTTGTATTGGCTCTAGTTTTTGAGATACAGGTCAATTGAATCACTCATCCATTACTTTCCCAATTCAATATCTTAAATACTTTAGTCTCCCTTAGGTAGACCAGGATACATTTTGGGCTCCATATTTCGTATGTAAAACTTATGTTGAACCTTTACCACAGTGGACCATGGCAAAAGGCATTGGCGTACCAATGGTTTGGAGGGAACCACGAAACCATTACAATGTCTGCCATTTTTGTCTCTTAAATATCAAAGGTATTAACAAGTGAGACAAATGGATATATCCTAATCTAAATTCAGCACTAAGACCTGTACCTCATTCTGATAAAATACCTATTCCATCCTTCAGCAGTCTTCCTACGTCAGAAGATGGTGCAGAAACATAAACGTCAAATGATGACAATGACTTTGAAGTAGATTTAACAATTTTCAATGTTCTATTCGAGAAGAACTGAACTATTTCATAAGAGAGTAGAACATCTCAAAGGTGTCAAATTATTACATTTTATCGTATAAAAGATAAGGATTTGCTGGAAGATAACCTGGGATAGCATCATGGCAGACTACTGTTGGAGTTTCCAGTGAGGCTGTCCAAGTAAACTCCTTGCTATGGTTGAAAGTCGCATAAGAAAGAAATTTTAAATGTATTTTTATTGTTTTTTTTTAACTGACAGTCGGAACTAATAGCTAGATCTGTCTAATGACTTCTTTGGATTCTGCACCCAAAAATTACACAGGAACAGTTGAGACCAAAATGGCTGCTGGCTTTTGTTATCGGTGATTGTCCAGTATATATGAGAACAATTTTTTAACAATAAGGGCCCTTAAATTTCCAGTTCACACAGAGAGAATAATAAAAATTAGAAACTTCCTACGTGAAATTTGTCTGAACTCTTATCCTTTGAGAATTATTTATTTGCACATGACATCTTTTTTAACCCATTTTTATCAAGGCAAAATTTCTAAAGAGAATCCTGAACATATTTGCTTCAGTAAGTCATTTTTAAACAACTATAAAGCCTTACAAGCCTGAAAACTGGCAAAAAATGATTGTAAAGAGTCCAACTCTCTGTAGGAGCTAACAAGAATAGTAATAAGAGAGCACAAAAAGTTAAAAATTATCCAGGAACAGTTGAAAAATCGTTGGTCTGTATAATTGAACTCATTGTTTTCAGTTTGGAACAAATTTATATAAATTGTTTACATTTTTGTATTTGTATCATTCGTATATTATAAATATTTGGCCTACAAAACGAAAAATTTAATGGCAAAATTATGCCTGGGAGTTGTAATAAAATCCGCTATAAATAATCTAGGTAACGGTATTTGGAATGAGTTTGCCCGTACGTCTTTAACTAATGCATTATTGATAAAGGGACAAAAAGGTTAAACGTCCCTTCAAAATCATATTTAACATTTATGTATTTATTTATGATTCGATCATTACTTTTTATTCTCTCCTAGAGAATCTCACGATCGGTTACCATAAAAATAATAAATTATCCCGTGCACCACATGTTTTATTAATCCACCACCAAATAATATGGACCACTCGTTCGGACATTTACGAATAGGTGCACACGCTTATGCCGATTGATTTCTGCCAAGTAAGGTTAAATTATGAACGGTAATTTCCCGGTGAAAACGATGTGCAAAATTGCTCGAATTCAAAAATAAAAAAAGAAAAATAAATCGGCCGACACGGCAAAAATTAACATAACTTTGTGTTTAATTTATAAAAATGCCGGTTCTAGACCTCGGGCCACACGGAAATACGTGTTTAATTGCATTTTTGCTCATCGGTGTGCAAAAATTCTTTGCTAAAATGCTTTTTAAAATTACGATTACCTTTATAACTTATTTATTTTAAAGTACCTTTTATATGTTCCAAATTTCTTGTTGTTTATTTAAAATATGTTTATTATTTGCTGGTTTGACAAAAATAGGAATATTTCAATATATATGATGACATGAAACATTTATTTCACCCCCAATCAAAACATTTTTTGTTATTTTAGTAACAGTAAAATAAAATAAATTTAGTTATATTTTATTATTAAATTTGTTTCATTCACTCATCATTTATTTTATATTGTTGCTTAATTGACAAAAACTAAATTGTTTTTCATTAATTTTTATTAAAAAAATATATATATATATATATTCATAGAACTATAAAAAAATAAAATAAATAATTACAGAAAAACTTAATGTGTTTTATTTGAAATATAATTCACATCACTCCAATAGTTATTTCATTTATTTTATTTGTATATTTTTTATTATTAATTTATTAATTTAAAATATATGGTCCAACATTATATTTTAATATAAAAATTGTTTATTGTTTTTATTTTTCTTATATATCTTTATATTTATTTCAAATATACATTCATAGAAACTGTAAAAAATTAAAATATTAAAACATAATCAATAATAAAAAAAATTATTGCTGTTTATTTTATTTATTTAATTTATTTTACTTCTTTATTTTTTTATTTATTTTATTTAATTTATTTAATTTATTTAATTTATTTAATTTATTTAATTTATTTAATTAATTTATTTAATTTATTTAATTTATTTAATTTATTTAAATTATTTAATTTATTTAATTTATTTAATTTATATAATTTATTTAATTTATTCAATTTATTTAATTTATTTAATTTATTTAATTTTATTTATTTCAATTATTTATTTATCTTATTTAATATACATATTTTTTTGATTATTCTATTTTATTTATTTATTTATTTATTTATTTATTTATACGTTTAATTTATTCAAATAAATATATATTCACAAAACTGTCAAAACTTGAATATTAAAATATAATTACTGATAACAAAAATGTATTTTATTCTCAATTTGTCTGTTTATTTATTTTAAAAATAAAATAAAATTTAATTATTTATTGCATTTATTTTATTTATTTTATTTACATATGTATTTTATTTGCATATGTTTTGTTTATTAATTTATTTTATTTATTTATCTTGCTTATGTTATTTATTTAAAATATCTATTTACTGAACTGTTAAAAATTAGAATATTAAAACACAATTTTATTTCATTCCGAATTTTTTTTTATTATTATATTTAATTATTTTTCTTATAGATTTTTTTATTTATTACATTTATTTTATTTATTTCATTTATTTCATTTACTTTCATTTGTATATTAAAAAAATTAATAAATAAATATAATAAAATATTTATTTATTATTATTTTTTTTTTGATTATTTTATTTATTTATTTGTCTTGCTTATTTTATTTATTTAAAATATCTATTTACTGAACCGTTAAAAATTCGGATGGACCTTAAAATATAATTACGACCATAAAAATTTTCTTTTTTTTCAATATTTTTTATTTTATTCATTTTATTTATATATTTTATTTATTTAATTAAATATATAGTCACTAAACTGAACTAAAAATTAGAATTTAAAATATAATTACTGATAAACCAATATTTATTTTATTCCCATTCTTTATCTTTCTTGGTTAAATAATATAAAAATAAAATAAAATTTATTTATTTATTTCATTTATTTTATTTATAACATATGTTTCATTTACTTATTTATGTATTTGAATTGTATATTTTTTGTTTACTATATTTATTTCATTTATATATTTTTCATGTTTATTTTATTTATTTAAAAGATATATTTACTGAACTGTTAGAAATTAAAATATTAAAACGTATTTACTATAATGCACATTTTTATTTATTTATTTTATTTAATTATTTTTCTTATACATTTTATTTATTTAGATAAATGTATATTCACAAAACTGTCAGAAATTATATAAAATATAATATAATATATTATATAAAATATAATATTAAAATATAATTACTGACAATAAAAATTTATTTTATTCCTATGTTTACTTGTCTTGGTTAATTAATTTAAAAATAAAATAAAATTATTTATTTATTGCATTTATTTTATTTATTACATTTGTTTCATTTATTTATCTATTTGATTTGTATATTTCTTGTTACTATATTTATATAATTTATTTATTTTTCTTGTTTATTTTGTTTATTTAAAATATGTATTCACTGAATTGTTAAAAATTAAGATATTAAAACATAGTTACTACCATAAAAATTTTATTTTATTCACAATATTTACATGTCTTGTTATTTTAACATAACAATAAAGTTAAATTTATTTATTTCATTTATTATTTTATTATATTTATTTATTATTATTTATTAGAATATTAAAACATAATTCCTATGAAAAATTTATTTTATTCTCGATATTAAATTGTTTTCTCATTTTATTATCATTTATGTTATTTATTACATTAGTTTCATTTACTTACGTTGATTCTACTTATCCATTTAATCTACACTGTTTAGTTTTAACCAATTTCATTACAATTTCTAAAAGCTAGTTTAAACCTTGTTGACATCAAAATAAGGTTTTAATTGGATTTTTGCTATTCAGTAAAAGCTCTGTACAAATTGGTTATTTGGCTAGCAGGATATTCCGAATTCGGAATAATAATTTATTCGTTATACACCTGAAATTAGAACGAACTCTAGTTAATGCTGAAACGTGACTGAAATGAGTAATTAAAACGCACTGAAAATTTGTTTATTTCATTTCCTTCAATGTGTCGAGGTCCTGCTTAATTTATGGGACACCATAAAATACAAAGAAGGTTTAAAGTTGGTAATAAATTCTTTGTAAGAATAATTTCCTTTTGTAGGGAAGAACTTAAAGTAAGTATTATCTTTTAAACTCCCGTGGAAATTTACATTACACTGTGTCTAACTTCAATTTAGTTTAATTTAAGTTTTTAGTTAAGTCCGTAAGTTATAATGGTATAGTGTTCGTGTATTAACGAAAATTCTTTAGAAAAAACACACACACGGACAGTTTTTCTGTTGATTTTCCACCCCCCAAAAGATAAAATTCGTTTTTTTACACTCACAACGAGACAACAATTAATAAAACTGCCCCAAATAAAAAGTGTTTTAATTACTGATTCACTTGTGTGCTTCGTCAAATAATTATTTTTTGTTGTAGCAACAAAAAAGTTTACGTGCACACGAGACCTATTTTACTTAAAAATTCAGAAAGAAACGCAATTACATTTGCTCCACTGGTATTATGCCATTGTTCTTAGGCAAAAGTGAATATTGATTAAATAAACATCTACAAAAGGGTTTTTTTTCGAGCCCCAGTTTGTTCCTAGCAATTTTCATGCGACGTGGATTTTTCAATAAGCGCCTTAAGGCATACAAATTGCAAACTAACGAATTTACCGGCTACAATGTTATGAATTCTCATTAAAATAATAAAATTCAATTGAAATAATAATAACGAAAAAAGTTTATTGCGGTGTATTGGAAATTACGGGTAAACTTTAAACTACAGCGGAAGCTTAATTAATTAAATTACCTTGTAAAATGGGGGTGGCTAAACCCGTAAATAACGTGCCAACAATAAGTGTACGTTTTCACTGAAAAATACGTACTGGAAACGTAATAAATTTATTTGGATTAAGCTAACCGGAAAATCTGGATTCCAACGACCATATTTACATCCAAAACAATGTGCGATGTGTGTGAATATCTCGTGTTTTTGAGTGAATGTAATGTAAATTCTGTTTACAAATCCTTTACATATTCTATTTAAGGGTGTTATAATAGAGCTGTTGTCTGGCTGTCAATTTTAAAAATTAATTTTTACTGGAAAAAGTTCATCAATGCAGATCTTCTAATGTTTTAATCAAGTGTAGTGGTTAATTAACAAAATTGTTCCACCTAATAACACTATTTTGAGCAATAAGACTCTCTAAAATTAACAAATTGAGTTAACTATTAGTTTGGTGGGAATTGGCCTAAAGTTTTGGCCTAGCTTATTTTGGACTGTTATTTAAAGATGTTATAATAGAGGTGTTGCAGGACTGTCAGTTTTTAAGAATAAACTTTACCGGAAAGAGCTTTTTGAAGTATTCTTTCTAAGCTTTTAGTTAATGTAAGTGAATTATTAAAATTATTTCTATTTAATTGAGCAATGACATACCATAGAAGAAGGAATTGAGTTAATTTATTCGTTTGGTGTGAACTGGTTTAAAGCTTTTTCCTGTATAGACCAAAAAAGTAAAGTTTTGCTGATTTTTCTCCCATAAAAGTTGTTAATTAGGTATTTTTTACACTTCTATTTAAGGGAGTTTTAAAAGAGTTGTTGCAGAGTGGTCAATTTTAAAATTTAGGTTTCACCGGAAAGAGCTTTTACATGTAGTTTTTTTAAGCTTTCAATTAATATAAGCAGTAAATTATTAAAATTATTCTATTTAATATATTTATTTTGAGCAATGACAATCATGGAATAAGGAATTGAGTTAAAATATTAGTTTGGTGAGGACTACTTTAAAGCTTTTTCCTGCCTAGGTTTGTTGATTTTTCTCCCATAAAATTTAAGGGGGTTTCAATAAAGCTGTTGAAGATCTGTAAATTTTAAAAATTAGGTTTTACCGGAAAGGGTTTTTCGATGTAGCTTTTGAAGCTTTTAGTTAATAGAAGCAGTGAATTATCAAATTAATTCCATTTTATATAATTATTTTGAACAATGGGAGACCCTAGAATAAGGAATTTTTCTTGTCTAGGCCTAAAAAGAAAAGTTTTGCTGTATTTTTCTCCCATAAAATTTGTTAATTAGGTATTTTTAGACTTTTAATTAAGGAAGCTTTAATTGAGTTGTTCCATGGCTGTCAACTTTAAAAATTAGTTATCACTGGAAAGAACTTTTAGGTGTAGCTTTTCAAAACTTTTATTATAGTTAATGTAAGCAGTGAATTATTAAAATTATTCCATTTAGTACATTTTTATTTTGAGCAATGATGGACCTTAGAATAAGGAATTGAGTAAATATATTCATTTGGTGAGAAGTGTACTAAACTCTTCTTTTATCTATCTTCTAATTTTATTTTATTGTAAGGCTATCATTTTAAAAGTTAGCTTTTCTAACAATTTAGTTAAGACAAGATTATATAATTTTAAGCCATGACAAATCGTAGAATAATATAATAATAATACATTGAGCTAATTTAATACTTCTGAGAGAGTTGGTCTACAGTTTTTTTGCTGTCTAGGCCCAAAAAGTAACGTTTCTCTCAGGCAAGGAAAAGTTATTATTTAGGACTTCCATTTAATAGTTTATAAATACATTTATCATCAGGCTATTAAAAACAACTTTTATTGGAGTGCAGTGATTAATTATTAAATATTCATTTAAAATTCTTATTTTAAACAATGACTCCAGAGTAATAAATTGAGTTAATTTAATAGTTCAGTCTA
Organism: Aethina tumida; assembly: GCF_024364675.1. Taxonomy (NCBI): domain Eukaryota; kingdom Metazoa; phylum Arthropoda; class Insecta; order Coleoptera; family Nitidulidae; genus Aethina; species Aethina tumida. The sequence continues at coordinate 9,830,898 of NC_065435.1, read as the reverse complement.
AAACTTTTGAGTGTCTAATCTCAAAGGTAACGTTTTAACTATTCCATGACACGGAAAAGTTGTTATTTCGAACTTAATACTTTAATGGCAATATATTATTCAATGACATTAAGACATTTTTCACAGAAAAGTTTTATTTGTAAAATAATAAATGCGATATATTAAATCACATTTAAAAAATCGAGTTAGGAAAACTTTTTACCTCTGCGATCCTTTTGAAAGGAACATATTACATTTTTTTTTAAATGAGGAGACCATTATGTGGAAAGGCGCCGACGAAGAAAGGACATGGACTTATGAATTCTAAAGTAAACTTTAAAGGAAAAATGCAAAAACTCCATTTTAATTACGCAATTCTGTCAGTTTCTAGATGTTTACATATTCCACTACACAGTTTTAAATAAACCTTAATCAAGGGATTCTCCCTTTATTGTTGAGAATTTAAAATAATTTTAATTAAAAGTTCTCTAACAAGGAACAAAAACTAATGTTATGTTTATGCGACATATGGTTTGTTTGTGCTATTTGTTTTTGTTTTGTTTGTGTTTTATGTAATAGGTATTACGAAACATCGTTATGTGGAATTAGAGGAAATCCTTTCACAAATTTATATTTTTAACAAAGCGGAACTACTGATGCACAATTTGTACTTCTAAATTAGACTTTTGTATTATTGCCAACCAAAGATTAATTACCTTAAAAAGTACATAAATTAGTTTGAATTCAATTCAAAATTGATGATGATAATTTTTTTGAATAATAATTTAAAGAATCATTTTTGTCAATACTTAATGTTAATTTTAATGTAGCAGTTATTAATAAATTAAACAGTAAACTGGAGTAAGAGTATTAATACAAATTTAATTTTGTTTTTGAAAAAAATTAAACCAATTTTTACAATATAATTTTTATATTACATAACGAAAGAGTTAATAATAAAAAATGTTACAAAAGAATGTGTTTGTTCAAGTTGTTAATGTAGGATTTATATTTAATATTTTAGCAAAAATGGAAAGATGACTGTTTTTATGGGAGAATAATTTTTATCAATATTTAGTTAACGTGTTAATTTTATTGTAGCAGTAAGTACTAAATTAAATAGTAAATTGGGATAAATTTAATATTATTTTTATAAAAAAATTAAACCAATATTTGAATTATTATTTTTATAATTAAAACAATTATTATATATATTTATTATTTTAGAAAAAAAATAATGATGACAGTTTTTATGGAAGAATAATTTTTATCAATACTTAGTTAATGTGTTAATTTTATTGTAGAAGTCAGTACTAAATTAAATAGTAAACTGGAGTAAGAGTACTAATGCAAATTTAATTTTGTTTTTGAAAAAAATGAAACCATTATTTAAATTATATTTTTTAGAAGTAATAATAAAATAAATAAAAGGATACTTTTTTATGTTGTTAATGTAGGATTTATATTTAATATTTTAGAAAATAATGAATGATGGCAGTTTTTATGGGAGAATAATTTTTATCAATACGTATTTAATGTGTTAATTTTATTTAAATTAAATAATAAACTGTGGTAAAAGTACTAAAGAAAATTTTGTTTTTAGAAAGACGACAGTTTTTATGGGAGAATAATTTTTATCAATATTCAGTTATGTTTTAATTTTATTGTAGCAGTTAGTACCAAATTAAATAGAAAATTAGAATAAAAGTACTAAAGCAAATTAAATTTAATTTAGGAGACAATTAAATCAGTATTATAATTTTTAGATGTTATAAATAAAAAAATTAACAGAAGAATATTGAGTGATATCTCTTTTTATGGGAGAATAATATTTATTATTTATTTAATTAATGTGTTAATTTTATTGTAGCAGTTAGTACTAAATTAAATAGGAAATTGGAGTAAAAGTACATTAGATTTTGTTTTTAGAAATAAATTAAACCAATATTTAAATTACAATTTTTAGAAGTAGTAATAAAAAAAATAAAAGGATATTTTTTCATGTTGTTAATGTAGGATTTATATTCAATATTTTAGAAAATATTGACAGTTTTTATGGGAAAATAATTTTCATCAATACATAATTAATGTGTTAAATTTATTTAAATTAAATAATAATCTGGGATAAAACAAAAATTAAATTTTGTTTTATTAAACCAATATTTAAATTATAATTTTTAGATGTAATAATAAAATATATAAAAAAAGAATATTTTTGTTAATGTTGTTAATGTAGTATTGATATTTATTATTTTAGAAAAAAATAATAGACGACAGTTTTTATGGGAGAATAATTTTTATCAATATTTAGTTAATGTGTTCACTTTATTGTAGCAATTAATACTAAATTAAATAGAAAATTGAAGTAAAAGTACTAAAGCAAATTAAATTTGCTCTAAATTTTTAGAAAACAATTTAGCCAGTATTTAAATTATGATTTTTAGAGGTAATAATAAAAAATTTAACAAAGAAATATTTTTGTTCATGTTCTTAATGTATGATTTATATTTAATATTTTAGAAAAAGTGGAATGATGACATTTTTTGTGGGAGAATAATTTTTATCAATATTTAATTAATGCATTAATTTTATTGCAGCAATTAGTACTAAATTAAATAGTAAACTGTAATGAAAGTAATAAAGCAAATTTTATTTAATTTTTAGAAAAAAATTAAAATTTTTAGTGGTAATAATATAAATAAATATAATAAAATTAACAAAGGAATATTTTGTTTAATTTTGTTTTCAGAAAAAAATTAAACCAATATTCAAATCACAGTTTTTGGAAGTAATAATAAAAATAAATAATAATAGAATATTATTGTTGATGTTGTTAATGTGAGATTTATATTTAATATTTTAGAAAAAAATTAATGATGACAGTTTTATGGGAGAATAATCTTTATCAATATTTTGTTTTTAGAAAAAAATTAAACCAATATTTAAATTATAATTTTTAGAGGTGATTATAAAAAATCACAAAATAGCTTTGTTAATATGAGAATTATATTTAAAATTTTGGAATAAATTAAGTTAGTATAAATTATTTTATAATAATAGTAAACTGACAGAAAATAATTTTTGGAGATTAAAATGTACTAAATTAATGTTTCAACTGTTGAATATTTCAATAAATTATAAATTAACGACACACAACATTATTATTTAATTAAATGCATCCAAAACATTATTAATAAAAGTTAGTGTTAACAAATAAATAAATTAAATTAATAAAATAAAAGCTCAAAAAAGGTAAAAAAATATTCATTTATATCAATACTTAATTTATTCAGTTGATTTGTTTTATTAAAAAATGTCAGTCATATTTTAAACCCAATAAAAATATTGATGTGATTTTAAATTAAACTAGGAATAACAACCAAAGTTCCATCAATATTTAATCACAATCGTTTTCATCTGGTAATTATAAGTGAACTAAGTAAATGGAAAATCGTGGACAAATTATATAAAATGTATTCCATAAAAAATGATAGATAACAAAGTAATGACCCTCCAGGTTTGTAATGTTTGTAAGTTACATCATCATCAAAGTCGTATTAATTCACATACTTGTGTGTATTTAGGTAACACACCATTAACACCGGCCATCAAATATTCAAATAAAACTAAAAAAAAATTGAGTTAATAGTTACCTGCAGTGGAGTTCGATATCCGGAACGGATCTAGTGCTGTTCTCCTCCAAACAAACCGAGCCGTCTTCTTCGCTGTCCGAGAACACGGATAGCTGAGGGTGGTGCGACGATACCAGAAACGTGGTGCATTCTTGACGCATCAACACCGGCTTCGAGCAATTTGCTGGCGACGAGGCACTAGTCAGAGACGGTTGGCCTACGAGGAGGCTCGCTGTCTCATCCTGGCTACTCATCCTTCCTACTTCGATCCTAACCCGTCTTCAACCCTTCGAACAAAAAAACCAACGTCAAGGTGTGCTTATTATTATTGATCCGGCACATTTTTGTTGTTAAACCGTGACTCGATTACCCGAATCAATTTATTTATTTGCCATCGAACGTTCCGAACAATTTGAATCCCACATAACCGTAACGGGATATCGTTAAGTTTAATTTAAGCGCAAAACATAAAATACTAACGTTTTAACTGAAACGTGCAATTATATTATGTATAATAATGCCGACATGCATATAATGACGATTTCAAGCAAAACCGTTAGACGTGCAATTTGCTTAAGTAATTAAATGATTTATTTCTTTTATTACGGCCGTAAATTTAATTACGAGGTAATTACAAAGGTGTTACTCCAATGATGGTGCCATTAAAAACATAAAATTGAACGCGAGATTGATTACGTTGAAATATTAAATCGTTCGTCGTGTGCAGTTAAATGTTCATCGGAGTCAGAATTATTTATTAACATTAACAATATTTTATAGGGTTAATTCAGTGTAAATATTTATCAGGGAGACAATAAAAAGATTTAATTTGTTTATTTTGTTCTTCTATTTTATTTTTGTTCGATGGCACTTAAACGATGTGGGCAAATGAAGTGTTCGTAAAAAAATAAATTAAATATTTATTATGCCGTCCCTAATTACTAAGTAAATACGTTTAAGTTGTGTAAATAAAGATCTTAATGAACTTCTTTAAAAACAACGTTTTCAATTGAGTGGAGACAAATAGAGGCAATTTGAGAATGTTTCAACAAAATAAAGATATAAATTTCTTATTGCACCTACAGATTTAATTTCAATTTAGCTGTTAATTTTTTTTTTTTGCTACGCTTTTATAAAGTAATTTAATTAAAGGACTCAGGCGACAATGGGAAAGAAAGTTGATAGAGCTTTATTAAAAAGCAAGTGGTGTCATAATATGTAAGCATCCAGGAACTGTCAGAATTGTATAATTAATATGGGGTTTTTGCATTTTTTTTTCTTTGGCGTTCACTTTAGAATTCATAAGCCCATATTTTCTTCGTCAACGCCTTTTCACATAATAGCCTTTTCATTCATGCAACGTAATATATTCCTTTAAAAGGCAGGGAATTTTTAACACGATTTTAAATCAGCTTAAAATTGATAGTTTGCTTAACTAAAACTATCCAGATATTGATATTGATAATTTGTTCTATTTTATATGCAATTTGAGAACAATCAGAACACGTTCAATAATGTAGTAAATCAAAATAATTTCTCTTGAAAAAAATGCAGTCCTTCGAATTTAACTTTCAGTAATAGTTTCTTTTATAGTCACTGAATATTTTTTAAAACTATTAAGCTTTTACAGTTTTCGCATAATTTGGAAGAAAAATGGTACTCTTGTTTAATTTTGATTATCACAGCCGTTTTTGAGATATTTCAGCTTTAATGTTCTCCTCAATTTTCTTCAAAACTTAAAACTGACATATCTTAAAAACGGCAGTGATAATCAATATAAATCAAGAGGACCTTTTCTCTTCAAAATTGTACAAAGAATATGAAAAGCTCATTAGATTTAAAAAAATATTCAGAGGCGTAGAAAAAAGGGCAAAAAAAGAGGAGCGCCCCCCAGAATCTACCCCACTGCAATAATATGGGAAAAGTTTATTACATTGAATTATAGGTATATATTTAAAGATAATACATAACAAATTTAAACACGATTGGAGTAAAGGTTACTTCAGTAACTCAATATGAGTAATTTTTTTTTTTTTTTTTAATTTCAAAAATTTTGTTCTTATATTTCTGTAAACTTTACTCCAATCGTGTTTAAATTTGTTATGTAATATCTTTAAATATATACCTATAATTCAATGTAATAAACTTTTTCCATATTATTGCAGTGGGGTAGATTCTGGAGGGTTCCTCTCTTTTTCTCGTCCTATTTTCTACGCCTCTGAATATTTTTTAAACTATTAAGCTTTATAAAGTTTCTACATAATATTGAAGAAAAATGGTACTTTTGATTTATTTCGATTGTCGCAGCAGTTTTGAGATATTTCAGATTTAATGTTCACCTTAATTTTCTTCAAACATTAAAACTGAAATATCTTAAAAACGGTGGTGATAATCAATATAAATCAAGAGTACCTTTTTTATTGGAAATTGTACAAAGAATATTAAAAGCTTATTAGTTTAAAAAATATTCAGTGGCGTGTAAAATAGGACGAGAGAAAAAGGAGTACCCCCCAGAATCTACGCTACTGTGTCATTATGAAAAGTTTATTATATTGAATTGTAGGTACCTAGTTTAACAAAATATATACCAAATTTAAATACGATTGGATCAAAGATTACAAAAATATGAGTAAAAAACTATTTTTTTATGTTGTTAAAATTTGTTTTGTTCATATATTTCTGAAACGTTTATTCCAATCGTATTTAAATTTGTTATATAATATCTTTAAATACATACCAACAATTCAATGTAATAAACTTTTTCCATAATAATACAGTAGCGTAGACTCTGGGGTGTTCTGGGCACAATTTTGACCACCTACTTTAGAAACACCTTGTATAATAATTATACTTCATAATGAAACACATTATTATCGAATAAATAACTTACTTTACAATTAGTTAAATATTACAACTTAAGAATTTGAATCCATTGTGTTTCATTACTAAAAGTTGTTAATTAAATTTAGCACTTTGGTGCTAAACTTTGGTTGCGCTTAAAAAAAGCTTTTTGATACAGTAACACCCTTTGATGTAACTTCTGAAAGACCACAATGAAAACACCGTCTAATGACATTCCCATAGTTGTCTTCAGTGTCGTAACTACTTACTACAAATGGGAAATAGAGCAATATTATCATTTTCTGTATGATTTAGCCTAAAACGTGATTCAGACGAACTAAAACTTTAAATATGAGGAGTAGAATTTTTTTTCAGAAAAAAACTATTCAGATTTCCATATATAATTCAACATTTCAACATTTTTGTAATAAATTGAACATATATTACAATCTAAAAACTTTTTGCTCTTCCTAGGTTATTTAATTTTTTTCTACATTGTATTAAAAAGATTTTTTAAATGTATTCAAGTGTTAAAATTTACTTTATGAGTTCAATAATCAGCTTAGAGCAACAGCAGGGGCACATGGAAAAGATATTATAAGTCTCACCATTTTGGCTTCGTTCATTTAAAAGTGGCAGTGAAGGCATTGAAAATGAATATAGAAAGTCAAGGTTGGTTCTGTCGTTGGAAATAGATCAGTGATTAAACTGCAATGAATCAATCATTAGAAAGAAATTTTCATAAAAAAATGTACAAATGAATTTTTCATTAATTATAATTATTGAGAATATTGTAATTTTATTGATGTGACTAAAAATGGAATGATTGTTGCTTGTCTGGACAATGGGTTGAAATTGGTAAAGACTATGGAACAATACTTAAAAGAAGTTGCAAAGCTTCATGAAAGACTTACTCAAAGACGACCTGTGGTCAATACAAAAGAGTACTTCTTCATGACAACGCTTTAGAGACACAAAGGAAGCTTCGAAATGTTAAATGGGAAGTCTTTCTTCCTCCACCTGATGTAGCTATTAATTATTTTTGTGTGAGGTGACTCTTTTCTTCAGAACCAAGGACCCAGAATTTGTTATCTCGTGGCTTGAATTTATTAGACAAAATTATAATAGGGAAAACTAAATTATTTAAAAGTTAAAAGAGCAAATTACATTTTCCTAATGTCACGTTGACTAAATAATGCATAAAAAGATCAACTGCAACGTGACCAATTATGAAGCACGCCCACTCAAAAACATTTACACATTCCGCACTTCTGAAACGAAATGGGCTGCTTGCATTCGAAATTCCCCATTAAATTTATAACATTTATAACAAGTACGTGATTTTAAATAAAACATGCACTTACTTGTAAATTTATGAGTCCAATTACCTCAATTTTGTCACGGGTTAATTAAAGCTAATTGAGTTTGCGCCTGTGTTTTGCCACAACGCAAAACTTTCTGCAAGGCGACGAATTAAAAACGTTGAAATTCGTTCGCGGAGTGTAATTAGCGTTCAGAACTGCATGGCATCGATGCGAACGTCAAACTGAGAGTAACACATTGAGACGATGCAATTTAAAAGGACTCTAAGCAAGAAAAAACGATCGCAGAAATGGGACACGTACAAGTAAGTTATTTGCGAGGAATCCTTCGAGGTATGAGACCAGATAAAAATTATCATGCTTAACTAACTCTTTTGTTAAATGGTTTTTCAGGATTTCATATGGAGACGTCGCAGATCTGATTTCAATGCGGTGTATGGATTATCGTTGAAGTGTGGCATATTTCGGTGGATGTATTATTAAATCAATATATTTGACTGGTGTCGCAATTAAAGGTTGGGTTCATCATATATCCATATTGGTACAAGATAATTTGAATTTAATTCATTTTCCACTCCCCCTTGATTATTGATTGCAACCGATGTCGACCTCAAGTATGACATATTGCGTGCATTAATCATTATTCGAATTTGTGTAATTATTTCGATTTCTTCGTGGAATTCCTTCAGCCATTTCTAACTCCTGCGATTGTTCCAACTGAGCCAAATTCACTGTCCAAATTTGTTCAGATAATTATACATGTAAATTAACTCCAGAACAAGCAGCGAGGGGTGGAGCAATTGGAATGTTGGAATCTGGGGTTAATCAGAAATCACAGGTAAACTCAATGATGCTCAGAGTGTTATTCCTTGCTTGTGGCTCTACTTGAGAAAGACCAAGGAGTGGTAGACCAAGGAACTACAGCAAATGAAGACCTCCATTGGCGAGTTAGAGCCAATAGGGACCCTACAGGGTCTCCTCCAACTGGCTGGTCATCTACAAAACCTACAGGGGCTAGTATTGCTACCGTTACGACATGGAGAATTGCAGGTTTGACTTGAGAAACAACGATTGGAATGGGCAAGGTCCATATTCACTAGATGGAAGGATGGAAATTTGTTTTTTCACAGATGAAACTAGAAGAGGGCTGTACAATGATGAACTGAATTCAGTTGTTTTTATTATAATTATTGTTATTATAATCATTGTTCATTTTGATGAAATATTAGGAAAAAATAAATAATTGTAATTTTTATTGTGTGAATGTATTTTTTTTTCAATTGCATATCTGGAGACCATTATTTAATTAATTCTCTAAACAGTTGTCAATTTTGTCAAAATATTATTAACAAATTAATTAAATAATCAATTTTCAGTATTATAATGTTACTTGGTTGGATATATTTGATTAATTCTCTAAATAATTGTTAATTTTGTCAAAATATTATTAACAAAATAATTAAAATTTTTAATTTTCAGTATTATGGAGACCATTATTTAATTAATTCTCTAAACAATTGTCGATTTTATCAAAATATTATAAAACAATAAAACTTTTCAATTTTCATTATTATAATGTTACTGAAAACGTTGGAAACTAAATATTTTACAACTGAATTCAATTGTTTTTATTAAAATCTTTTCATTATTTATTTTGATAAAATAATAGGAAAAAATTAAAAATAATTGAACTTACAAATCAACAAACAGTTGCTAATTTTATCAACATATTAATAAAATAATAAAAATTTTCAATTTTCAGTTTTATCTTTTTACTGAAAAATTATAAACTCGATTTTTCACAACTGAATTGATTAATTTTATAAAGGTCTAAGTAATTATATATTTTGACAAAACATTAGGAATAAATAATTGTAATTTTCTATTGTGTGAATGTATTTTTTTTTCAGATGAATATCTGGAGACCATTATTTAATTAATTCTCTAAACAATTGCTAAATTTATCAAAATATTATTAAGAAATTAATTAATATTTTAAATTTTAAATAATATATTTTTACTGAAAAACTTGGAAATTCAATTTTCTACAACTTAATTCAATTGATTTTATTGCAATTGTTCATTTTGACAAATTTATTAAGAAAAAATGATAAATAATTGTAATTTTCGATTGTGTGAATTTATTCTTTTTTTCAATTGGATATCTGGAGTCCATTATTTAACTAATTCTCTAAACAGTTGTTAATTTTATCAATATATTAACAAATTAATAATAAACTCAATTTTCAGTATTATCTTTTTACTGAAAAGTTATAAACTCATTTTTCACAACTGAATTCAATTATTTTTATAAAAGTCTAAGTAATTGTACAGTTTCACAAAATATTAGGAAAAAATATAAATGATTGTAATTTTTTGTTGTGTGAATGTATTTTTTTTTCAATTGAATATCTGGAGACCATTATTTAATTAATTCTCTAAACAATTGTCAAATTTATCAAAATATTACAAAACAATTAATTAAAATTTTCAATTTTCAGTGTTATAATTTTACTGAAAAAGTTGAAAACTCAATTTTCCCAAATGAATTCAGTTGTTTTTATTAAAGTTTAAGTAATTGTTCATTTTGACAAAATTTTAGGAACAAAGTTTAAATAATTGTAATTTTCTATTGTGTGATTTTATTTTTTTCAGTTGGAAATTTGAAGACCATTATTAATTAATTTTCTAAACAATTTTCATTTTTGTCAAAAAATTATTAAGAAACTAATTAAAATTTTCAATTTTCAGTATTATATTTTTACTGAAAAACTTGTAAACTTAAGATCCACAACTGAATTCAATTGTTTTTATTAAAGTCTAAGCAATTGTTAATTTTGACAAAATATTAGGAAAAAAATATAAATAATTATAATTTTCTATTGCCTGAAACTATTTTTTTTTTCAGTTGTATTATCTAGAGACCATTATTATATAATTTTACTGAAAAAGTTGGAAATTCAATTTTTACAACTGAATTCTACTATTTTTATAAAAGTTTAAGTAATTGCCCATTTTGACAAATAATAATTAGGAAAAAATTATAAATAATTGCAATTTTCTATTGTCTGAAAGTATTTTTTTTTCAGTTGTATTATCTGGAAATCATTATTTAATTAATTCTCTAAACAATTATTAATTTTGTCAAAATATTAAGAAATTAATTAAAATTTTCAATTTTCAGTATTATAATTTTACTGTAAAAGTTGGAAACTCAATTTTTCACAACTGTATTCAACTATTTTTATAAAAGTCTATGTAATTATTAATATTGATAAAATAATAAGAAATAAATGTAATTTTCTGTTGTGTTAATGCATTTAATATATTCTCTAAACAATTGTTAAATTTATTAAAATATTATTAAGAAATTAAATAAAATTTTCTATTTTCACTATTACAATTTTACTGAAAAAGTTTGAAATAAATTTTATTTTTTTTTTCGACTTCTCATGAGAAGTTTCTTTTAATTAAAAGATTCTAAAAGATTAAATAACAACGAGACTTGTACATCCTTTTTTCAACATCCCTAACTTTTGAACAAGACTTTATACACAACTTGACGTAATTAAAGGCAATCGAACGTCGCATTTGAGGTAATGAAATTTATTTGGTGATTTCCCAATCGATTTTCACCGGGAAAGATTTATACGCCAAAGGTCAAGACCATTTTAAATATTGGCGTCATTAAGTACCATTTCCTTAATGCAGACCTGGAAAAAGACGTATGCGATGGTTAAATGTAAATGCGCCCCAATATATAACATTAATTCCGTCGGGATTGCACCCCACAAGTATAATATCGAGGACACAGAGAAAAAATAACAAATGCAAATAATTGCGTATCGATCCGACGTGGTGGAGGCTCCTCAAGTCGTCCCATGAATTTTTTTCGGCCGCCACTACAAAAGAATAAAAACCCTCGACGCCCAGGTATATTTTAACAAGGCAAATTTCGAGTGGCGACCGACGAATTCGGAAAGAACGGCACTCGTGAGATGAATTATGGACACTTGACCACACGAACGGGACCTGACGAATCGATTTGTTGAAAATCTGTTTGCGGTTTACTTTTTTTTCGCCGGGTTACATATTTCACCCTCTTCCATAATTTACGCCATTATCTCGCCGCACGTGAAATTTAAATGGAATAATAAATTCCGCCCCCAACTAAGGCCCTGCCTGTGGAATAATGACAGCGGGAGCTGGATGACGAGTAACTTTGACAAAGACTAAACAATTAACTCGACCAAACTGACTGTCTATGATACAATGAGGAGTGATGTGATAGATTTATTTCCAGGTCATTTGCCTCAAATGAACCGAAATGATCCTCCCATCTGACATACGTTAACCGTCAAGATATTTGTGTGATATTGATGACGGCCCAATTAACCATTTCAACGGCAACACAAAAATGCGTTGTTCATTTTCAAATTGGAGCACTGGAATAAATTAATAACAAACAGTAGAAGCAATTGGAAGCACAATAAATAAAAGATGCGGGTGTATTTTAATTAAAAAAAAAGCCACCCCGCCACCGTGTCAAAGACTTCCGATCGATTTATTTTTACAATGTATTAATTTAAAAGATACCGCCGCCGGAATTTAATTTTCAATTTTAATTAAATTCGAATCAAATTGCCGCGCCGAAAGTTATTTTCTGCAGTTAACAAGTTAAATTAGTTTATGGGGAATATGATAAGAATATTTTTGGCCCGGCGGACGGAAACTTACAACAAAATACTTTCTGTTTCGGGGTGATGGGGTTTTATGAGGTAAGGAATGGTGTCGCTGCGAGATTTATGTAACGGGGGATGTTTTCATTTAAATTGGTCGGGATTAAAACGTTGCAGCGGGTGGGAAATGGGGCGACAACGAAATTTCCTAACTTGCGGACTTAAAGTGCAATTTTAAACATGACAATAAAACGAACGAAATGCATCTAATCTCGGGTCGTTATCGTACTTGTAATATTAGTCGTAATATTAGGACTCCTTTAAATCAAATACTCATAAAGATTTGGCAGATAAAATTTTTATTACGTCAAACTCGAGTCTGAAGAAGTTTTAGTGTAATGGTTTTATGGGGCCTCCATATTGTCTTTAATGGACTATTCCAACTTCTGATAAATCTTAAAAATATACAGTGTATTTCAATTAAGGTACAAACTTTTCTATTTATATTGATTCTTTTAGTAATTTTTAATTTAAAACAAAAACAAAATAAAGGTAATCTTATATTGGCTAACTGTATTTTTTTCAGTTGAATATCTGAAGACCATTATTTAATAAATTTCTCTAAATAACTGTTAATTTTATCCAACTATTATTAACAAAATTAATTTTTTTTTTTTTGAAAAAGTTAGAAACTCCATTTTTTACAACTGAGTTCAATGATTTTTATTAATGTCTAAGTAGTTGTTCATTTTAATAAAATATAATAAAATAATAATAAATAATTATTTTCTATTTTGTAAATGCATTTTTTTCAGTTGGATATCTGGAGACCATTATTTAATTAATTTCTCTAAACAATTGTTAATTTTGTGCAATTATTAACAAATTAATTAAAATTTTCAATTTTCAGAATTATATTTTGAATTCAGTTACTTTTATTAAAGTTTAAATAATTGTTCATTATGACAAAATATTAGGAAAAAATGATAAAATGACCATTATTTAATTAATTTCTCTAAACTATTGTTAATTTTATCCAAATATTCTTAACAAATTTATTATAATTTTGAATTTTCAGTATTATAATTTTACTGAAAAAATTGAAAACTCAATTTTCCACAACTGAATTCAATTATTTTTATTAAAGTTTAAATAATCGTTCATTATGACAAAATATTATGAAAAATTGATAAATAATTGTAATTTTCTATTGTGTGAATATATATTTTTTTTTCAATTAGATATCTGCTGACCATTAATTAATTCTCTAAACAATTGTTAATTTTGTCATAATATTATTAACAAATCAATTAAAATGTTCAATTTTCAGTGTTATAATTTTACTGAAAAAGTTGGAAATTCAATTTTCCACATTTTAATTCAATTATTTTTATTAAAGTCTAAATAATTATAATTAATTGTAATTTTCTATTGTGTGAATGTACTTTTTTCAGTTGAATACCTGAAGACCATTATTTAATTAATTTCTCTAAACAATTGTTAATTTTATCCAAATATTATTAACAAATTTATTATAATTTTCAATTTTCAGTATTATAATTTTAGTGAAAAAGTTGGAAATTCAATTTTCCACAACTGAATTCAATTATTTTTATTAAATTCTAAGTAACTGTTAATTTTTACAAAATATTAGGTAAAAATTATAAATAATTGTACTTTTCTATTGTGTGAATGTATTATTTTCAGTTCAATATCTGGAGACCATTATTTATTTAATTCTTTAGGCTATTGTTAATTTTGTCAAAGCGTTATTAACAAATTAATTAAAATTTTCAATTATCAGTATTATAATTTTACTGAAAAAGTTGGAAACTCAATTTTCCACAGCTGAATTCAATTATTTTTATTAATGTCTACATAATTGTTCATTATGATTAAATATTAAGAAAAATATATAAATAATTGTACTTTTTTATTGTATGAATGTATTTTTTTCAGTTCAATATCTGGAGACCATTATTTAATTAATTCTCTATACTACTGTTAATTTTGTCAAAATGTTATTAAGAAATTAATTAAAATGTTCAATTTTTAGTGTTATAATTTTACTGAAAAGGTTGGAAACTGTTTTTATTAAAATTAAGTAATTATATATTTTGGCAAAATATTGTGCAAATATTATTAACAAATTTATTATAATTCTCAATTTTCAGTATTATAATTTTACTGAAAAAGTTGGAAACTCAATTTTCCAAATAATTGTTCATTATAACAAAATGTTAAAAAAAATATTATAAATAATTGTACTTTTTTATTGTGTGAATGTATTTTTTCCAGTTCAATATCTGGAAACCATTATTTAAATAATTCTCTATACTATTATTAATTTTGTCAAAATGTTATTAACAAGTTAATTAAAATTTTCAATTTTCAGTATTATAATTATACTAAAAAAGTTGGAAATTCAATTTTCCAAAACTGAATTCAATTATTTTTATTAAAATGTAAGTAATTGTTCATTATGACTAAATATTAAGAAAAAAATATAAATAATTGTACTTTTCTATTGTGTGAATGTATTTTTTTCAGTTCAATATATGGAGACCATTATTTAAGTAATTCTCTATACTATTGTTAATTTTATCCAAATGTTATTAAGAAATTAATTAAAATGTTCAATTTTTAGTGTTATAATTTTACTGAAAAAGTTATAAACTGTTAATTAAGTAATTATATATTTTGGCAAAATATTAGGGAAAAATTATAAATAATAATAATTTTAATTTTATATTGTGTGAATGTATTTTTTTCAGATGAATATCTGAAGACCATTATTTAATTAATTTCTCTAAACAACTGTTAATTTTATCCAAATATTATTAACAAATCAATTAAAATGTTCAATTTTCAGTATAACAATTTTACTGAAAAAGTTGTAATATTTCACATATTTTTTTCAGTTGGATATTTGGAGATCATTATTTAATCAATTTCTCTAAACAATTATTAATTTTATCAAAATATTATTAACAAGTTAATTAAAATGTTCAATTTTCAGTATTATAAATTTACTGAAAAGTTGAAAACTCAATTTTCCACAACTGAATTCATTTGTTTTATTAAAGTCTGAGTAATTGTTCATTTTGACAAAATATTAGGAAAAAATTATAAATAATTGTAATTTTCTATGTGTATGTATTTTTTTCAATTGGATATCTGGAGATAATTATTTAATTAATTCTCTAAACAATTACTAATATTGTCAAAATATTATTAACAAATTAATTAAAATTTTCATTTGTCAGTATTATAATTTTACTGAAATAGTTGAAAACACAATTTTCAGCTGAATACAATTGTTCATTAGTAATGTCTAAATAATTGTTCGTTCTGAAAAAATTATAAATGACTGTAATTTTCTATTGTGTGTATGTATTTTCTTCGATTGAATATGTGGAGACCATTATTTAATTAATTCTCTAAATAGCTGTTAATTTTGATAAAACATGAATTACTGAAATTTTCTATTGTACCATACATAAATGTCCTCAATTGGATATCTGGAAACTATTATTTTTTAGTTGTTTAAAATAATTAGAGCAAATTTAATTAATTTCAGTATTACAATTTTATTGAGAAAGTTGGAAACTCAATTTTCCTCAACTGAAATCAACTATTTATCATTAATGTCTAAATAATTGTTCATTCTGATAAAATATTACGGAGCAATTTTTTAAATTACTGTAATTTTTTATTGTATAAATATATTTTAATGAGTTGGATATCTGAAAATTGTATATGTGTATTATTTTAATCTTTCTAAAGAAATTAATTGAAATTTTTGTCTACAAACTTTGTAAAAAAATGTATATATAGTAATTTTGATATATACTTTAGACCTGAAAATTATTTTATTTATTTATTAGTTTCTGATTTCTTGTCTTTAATTTACACATTCATTTACAAGCAGATAACTGAAAACTTACTCATAAAATTTTAACAGCCAATCAAGTTAAAATGGAAAACAAACAATAATAAATGTAATACGTGTGTATATACGTAAAAATTTCCTGTGTAAACCCACACTTTTTGTACTGCATTTAAAAAAGTTTATGTTATACCAGAGCTCGTATGTGGTAAAACAGCGTTTGATCTAAATGCAAAAGATCTAGCATCTAACGTCTTTATGTTACAGCAATCAACTGAAACCGAAACGGCTTGTACAGTACAAACAATAAAATAACAAAAATCGAAAACCCGCCTTTGAACATAAACATTTAAGCGCGCGTGAAATAATTAACGACAATTCAACGTTGAAAACATTTCACATCTTCCAATGCGCAAATAAATAATTAACGAAAGGCACAACTTAATTAATTATTTCGCGACATACATCATATGTGATAAAAATCGCACGTGCGCTGG
Source organism: Aethina tumida (assembly GCF_024364675.1). Taxonomy (NCBI): domain Eukaryota; kingdom Metazoa; phylum Arthropoda; class Insecta; order Coleoptera; family Nitidulidae; genus Aethina; species Aethina tumida. The sequence goes on along the minus strand of NC_065435.1, from coordinate 9,814,059 downwards.
AAAATATTATAAATTAACAGGGAAAGGTGAAGGATAAAAGAATTTATCATTTATCACGTTTTGATATCTGAAAAGGGTGTCTGGAACGTTGCCGAATAGATAAACCAAACTTGCATTCAATAAGAGGACTAGACAAGAAACCGTGGCAGATGTCAGCGTGATTTATTAATTTAATTTTGAATGATTTCATTTGACCGCAAACAGTTAATTAAACTGCAATCATCAGTCGTTTGTTTAATTCTTTGAAAACTTCAATTGGAATTCAATAAGTTGAAATTGAAGTCTAAATTATTTAAGTGCTTTCCTGGGAACGAAAGTTGAGACTATAAAAGTAAATTATTCTGACTATTATGTGGTGGATGAAGTTGTTTAAATATATTATTTGATCATATACAGTGAAGCTCACTTAAAATGGAAATACTACCACGATTATTTTATTTAGAATTTATTATACCTTAGAAGATGGACAATAACAAAGTAAGTAAAGTAAGTAAAAGTAATTAGTCAAAAATAAATAAATAAATAAACAATTTATTGAATGTGAAGTACCTCAAGATAAAAAATCACCTCATTAAATCAATTCCAAGATAGGAGATTTAACTCATTTTCCATTTTTACCAGAAATATTATTACATCTTAGTTAAAAATAATTTAATATATCATAAATTATATATTATTCATGGTAGGCTTGATTTTCTCCAACCTATATTTTTTAGAAATTTTAAGAAAAACTATTTTTCAGTTATGATACATTACGTAATAAAATGTCTGCAGAAAGTTATTACATTTAGAATAGAAAGAAGCATTTCAAGACAAAATTGATCACCTCATTAAATTAGTGCCAAAGTAATCCAATGAGTGTCTGGATCATCATGAAGGTTTCACTCATTATCTTTAAATTTACCAGAAATATTATTACATGTTAACTAAAGATAATTTAACATATCTTAAATTATATATTCTTGAAAAGCTTGATTTTCTCCAGCATATGTTTTTTAGAAATTTGAGGGAATAACTATTTTTCGACTGTGTTATATTACGTAATAAAATGTCAGTAAAAAGTTTTATCGTTAGTCAAAAAATAAACAAATAAGAAAGTTATTACATTTGGAAGGTAAAATTGATCACCTCATGAAATCAGTGCCGAGGTTATCCAAGGAGTGTCTATATCATCATGGAGGTTTGACTCATTATCTTTTAATTTGCCAAATATATTGTTATATTTTAGCTAAAGACAATTTAATATATCTTAAATTACATATTCATGAGAAGCTTGATTTTCTCCAGCCTTTATTTTTTAGAAATTTTAAGAAATACTATTTTTCGGCTATATTACATTACGTAATAAAATGTCTGTAGAAAGTTTTATCGTTAGTTAAAAAATAAATAAATATGCAACTTATTACATTTGGCATGGAAAGAGGTACTTCAAGACAAAATTGATCACCTCATTAAATCAGTGCCAAGGTGATCCAAGGAGTGTCTATATCGTCATAGAGGTTTAACTCATTATCTTTAAATTTACCAAAAATATTGTTACATTTTAGGTAAAGACAATTTAATATATCTTAAATTACATATTCATGAGAAGCTTGATTTTCTCCAGCCTTTATTTTTTAGAAATTTTAAGAAAAACTATTTTTCAGCTATGTTACATTACGTAATAAAATGTCTGTAGAAAGTTTTTATCGTTAGTTAAAAAATAATTAAATATGTAAGTTATTACATTTGGCATGGAATGAGATATTTCAAGATAAAATTTATCACCTCATTAAATCAGTGCCAAGGTGATCCAAAGAGTGTCTACATCATCATGGAGATTTAACTCATTATCTTTAAATTTGGCAGAAATATTGTCACATTTTAGCTAAAGACAATTTAATATATCTTAATTTACATATTCATGAGAAGCTTGATTTTCTCCAGCTTTTATTTTTTAGAAATTTTAAGAAAAACTATTTTTCAGCTATGTTACATTACGTAATAAAATGTCTGTAGAAAGTTTTTATCGTTAGTTAAAAAATAAATAAATACGCAAGTTATTACATTTGATATGGAGATATTCAAGACAAAATTGATCATCTCATTAAATCAGTGCCAAGATGATCCAAAGAGTGTCTACATCATCATGGAGATTTAACTCATTAACTAAAATATCCGAAATATTGTTACATTTTAGCTCAAGATAATTTAATATCTCTTAAATTACATATTCATGAGAAGTTTGATTTTCTTCAGCCTTTATTTTTTAGAAATTTTAAGAAATACTATTTTTCAGCTGTGTTGTATTACGTAATAAAATGTCAGTAGAAAGTTTTATCGTTAGTCAAAAAATATACAAATAAAGTTATTACATTTGGCATGGGAAGAGACATTTCAGGATAAAATTGATCACCTCATTAAATCAGTGCCAAGTTGATCCAAGGAGTGTGTATATCATCATGGAGGTTTAACTCATTATCTTTAAATTTACCAGAAATATTGTTATATCTTAGTTAAAGACAATTTAACATATCTTAAATTATATATTCATGAGAAGGTTGATTTTCTCCAGCCTTTATTTTTTTTATAAATTTCAAGAAATACTATGTACTACTGTGTTACATTACGTAATAAAATGTCTGTAGAAAGTTTTATCGTTAGTCAAAAATTAAACAAATAATAAAGTTATTACGTTTGGCATGGAAAGAGGCATTTCAAGTGACAAAATTGATCACCTCATTAAATCAGTGCCAAGGTGACTCAATGAGAGTCTGGATTATTCTAGCAAATATCAGTTATCCTAGATATTTAAGGAATAGTCAGAGATATGGTATAACTAATTGAAGTACTGTTTTATACTGAAATAGAATGTTTCATTGTGACATTTTATATTATATCGAACTGAAACTTGTTAGAATAATAATTGCAATTATACTAATAATAATAATTATTGTTTTTTCTCTCGCGTGCTAGGGTAAATTAAAATCAAGAAAATACAGTAATTATATGCACGCGGTAACACAATCAATGACCTAAAAACTTATACAGATAAAAATTGATTAATAGTATCTTAAGGAGTTGGATAGTTAACATAGTTATATTAGGAACGTTGCTTCGTATCGACAAAACAAATATGCCGTGATGAAAGTTTAATGTGTACCTGCCATTGTTAGTTCTTAAAACGGACTTAATTGACTCGATAATTTCATATTATTAGTACTGCGTCAAATCACCCCCCATTTACCCGCCTTACTACAGATTATCAAAGAAGGATAAGTGCACGAACGTAATTTTTTTATTATGCACAAAAAATGTATCCGATGAAATATTGTTGCATCGCATAAAACGCCAGTCACCCAGTTGAAATTATGTATTTAGAAAGTCATAAACACGAATATTAAGGTCAGTGGTGTAAGGTACAAAATGACTTTAAATTGAAAGTCGTAGCTGGGGGAAACACGCACGCAAACCATTCCACTGTCTGCTACGGAAGGTTTATGAACTGTAAGTTAATTAAAACACACGTTGTCCTAAAGGATTTGTCTTCATAAACAACACTGCCATCCTAGTTTAGATACGTGTCCGGCTACGTTGCCAGACGGCCCACGGAGTCAATATCCTTTCGATAGACGATTCACCTGAATCTTCGGGACCGGCTGAACTACAACGGGGTAAATAGGATTGTGTTACATTGATTTTCCGTTTGCATTTGATGCGGTTCATTATTAACATTTGTTGCCGGTCGGTGCATTTAAGACAACTGTAATCGGGGATTACTATGTACGTCAACAATAATATATATGACAAACAATACTGATTTAGGATATTTTTCCAAAAATGTTATCAGACTTTATCTGCCACCTTCAGTTTCTAAGATTTAGTTCTGATTGAAGGGATAACAAAAGTAATAAAGATATCTTGAGGTCAAAATAGAAATTTCATTCCTAATATTAAAATCCAATAAGGGAGATATATCTCTAACTGCCCCTTCTAATACTTAGTTAATCCTCTCCTTGGGCCAATATTAAGTTCTGTCTACCTTTGTCTTCCCTGGCTCAATATGTTACAGAGCTTTCCTGAGTAAAGTTGTGCTTTTATTTTGTTCAGATTTTTGACATTATTTAGTCCCAAAACACTGACGTAAAAAGATCATCAAGAAGTAAACAGATAATTTTCAAGTTTAAATATCATTTATACAACTTGAAGTGAACTGAATTAAAAACAAAATCATCCACAAGTAGACGTAGCTGTGTAAATCATCTATTTTTTTTAGGTAGAGTGAAAGAAATTAGAAAAGCTATGTCTAACTTTGGAAAGTCAAGATAACTTTTTTGTAAAACATATGTTGTACATTTGTGACAGTGGACCAAGGGAAACAGACAGTGCTTAAAGTTTGCCGTATTAATGATTTGGAGGGAACCACGAAACCATCACAATGACTGCTATTTTTATGTCTTAAATATCAAATTTATTGATAGAAACAATAGAGAAAAATGGACATATCCTAATCTAGAGTCAGCACTAAGACCTGTATCTCATTCTGAAAAGATACCTATTGCGTCCTTCAGCAGACGTCAGATGAAGACAATAACTTTGAAGCAGATTTAACACTTCCTCAACGTTCTATTCTGTAAGATCTGAACTATTTCATAAGAGAGTAGAACTTCTCAAAGGAAGATAATCTGGGATAACAACGTCATGGCAGATTACTGTTGGAGTCTTCAGTGAGCCTGTCCAAGAAACTCGTATAAGAGAGAAATTTTAAATGTATTTTTGTTTTTTTTTTAACTGACAATCGGAGCCAATAGCTGATCTGACTGACGATGTGTAATGACTTCTTTGAATTCTTCAGCCAAAAATTACCCAGGAACAGCTGAAATCAAAATGGCTGTTGTCCTGTGTTATCAATGATTGTCCAGTTTACATGAGAACTATTTTCTACCAATAAGGGCCCTTAAATTTCCAAACAAGTCCACACAGAGAGAATAATAAAAATTAGAGACTTCCTACGTGAAATTTGTCTGAACTCTTACCCTTTGAGAATTATTTATTTGCCCAGGACATCTTTCTTAGCCTATTTTTATCAAGGCAAAATTTCTAAATTTCTATTTGTACTCAAATTAAATGAACAGAATCTACTTTATTCAAGTACCAAAATTATTAAATTTTATAGTAAAAAAGATAAGGATTTGCTGGAAGATAACCTGGGATAACAACATTATGGCAGGTTACTGTTGGAGTCTTCACTGAGGCTGTCCAAGTAAACTGTATGATATGGTAGAAAGTCGTATAAGAGAGAAATTTTAAATGTATTTTTGTTGTTTTTTTAACTAACAATAGGAGCCAAAAGCTGATCTGACTATCGATGTGTAATGACTTCTTTGGATTCTTTACCCAAAAATTATCCAGGATCAGCTGAAACCAAAATGGCTGTTGTCCTGGGTTATCGATGATTGTCCAGTGCACATGAGAACTATTTTCTACCAATAAGGGCCCTTAAATTTCCAAACAAATCCACACAGAGAGAACAATAAAAATTAGAGACTTCCTACGTGAAATTTGTCTGGACTCTTACCCTTTGAGAATTATTTATTTACACAGGACATCTTTCTTAACCCAATTTTATCAAGGCAAAATTTCTAAAGAGAATCCTGAACATATTTACTACAGCAAATCATTCCTGAACAGCCATAAAATCGTACATGAAAACAGGCAAAAAAGCATGTAAAGTTGACTGCAAGATTAGCGTGTAAAAATAAGTTAACAAGAAATCTGCTTTAATATATTCCGTTAACCAAAATGTATTTAACGGGTAATTTCCGATAATTCGATATTTAATTTTAGATTAAAATGCATGCTTTAAAAGCAATTTTCTTAATAAATGACATTCACGTACGGTTGTTAAATTTAACGATTTACCCTTATTTGAATACTGATAAAATGAACAACGTTCAATATTTCATATATTAATGTGTTATTTATTATAAACACACAGAATTCGTGTTACAAAATATTTATGGCACAGAATTAGACTGTGGAATATAGAATGATTAATATTTAAAAATATAAAGTTTCGTTAGGAATGTAAAGTGCGTAATATACAGGATGTTCCTAATTTCATAATCGTTACACAATTTACCGAAAAAGGTACACTTAGTTAATTTTAATTGTCTCAGTCGTTTTGTATACATATTACAGTTATTTATAACTTTTTTCACACTACTCTCTCCAATAGTTCCAGTCAGTGCTTTGACTTCAGTTCATTCGGTTGGCATTTTTCCACCAACAAGAATATTTCTCCTTTTAGGCCCTTAACTCGTCTTCTATCAAACTCACTTAGATGACAAAGTGAAAGGATTACTGAACTGAGCTAAGCCAACCTTTAAAATCTAATCATTTTGTCCTCATGAATGAATGTCCACATCAAACTTTGTTAAAATTGGACCACTGGATCCATGTGTTCTGTTAAAACCGTTACAAAATAGACAAGTTCAATGCACCTTCCAATCTTAATTAGATAAGATAAACAACGTCGTTTGGAATTTCCCTTTAAATTATCTTCGATCCAAACAATTTATTTTAAAACTTTCCGAAGCCGTGTCGAAAACTTTTGTTTTGAATGCAAGAAACCCAATTATAATAAAATAACAGCCCCCCCTCAAAAAAACAACCGAAGACGATTTTGCGTCGGAATTATTAAAAGGCATTCGCGTAGCTGCATGTTTGCAGATTCGAAAATAAATAAGTAGGAATTCTAAATTTGTATATGCTGGGTTAACAACCTTCGTGCAGCTTGATCAATTTTCGTACACGGCAATGTACTTCTGTTGAAAACCAAATGAATGCAATATTTTCGCTTCACTTAATAACAGCCTTGGAGCGAGAGAAATAAAGTATCCTATCTATTGGGGGAAATATCATTTTCGAAGACAGGCTTCTATTATTCCTGAATTAATTGAGTTGTCTGTTTGCTTTAAATTTAAATACATGTAGTTCGTGCTTTTGTTAGATATGAATTACCTTTTTCAGTTGTTTTGTAGTTAGTGTTGCCAATACTTTTCGAGTCAATTCATATGGAATTTAATATTCAGTGATTTGAAATTAATAAAATCGTCAAAGATTATATAAATTTAGTTACTGAAACTAATATTTTTAAATTTAATTAAAAGTTTATTTCATTGTATTAATTTTCGGTTTCCAATATGTCAATTTCATTACAATTTTAAATAAATATGCTGTAACATAATAAAAAACAAAATAGAGGAAATTTACATTAATTGACAGACCATAAGAGTTAAGAGCAATTTTGGGTTGTATTTTCTTGAGGACAAAAAAATTAGATTTTTTTTATTAATTCACAAATTTTGACCACCAATTTTAGAAACACCCTGTATATTACGCAAACACTTTAAGTTCGTAATGAAGCTTTATATTTTTAAATATTAATCATTCTAATTTCATGTCATAAACATTTTGTAACACGATTTCTGTGTGTTTATAACAAACACATTAATATAAGAAATATTGAACACTGTTCATTTTATCGGTATTCAAATAAGGGTAAATCGTTAAATTTAACAACCGTACGTGAATGTCATTTATTAAGAAAATTGCTTCTAAAGTATGCATTTTAATCTAAAATTAAATATCGAATTATCGGAAATTATCCGTTAAATACATTTTGGTTAACAGAATATATTATAGGAGATTTCTTGTTAACTCATTTTTACAGGCTAATCTTGCAGTCAACTTTACAAGCATTTTTTGTCGGTTTTCATGTACGATTTTATAGCTGTTCAGGAATGACTTGCTGAAGTAAATATGTTCAGGATTCTCTTTAGAAATTTTGCCTTGATAAAATTGGGTTAAGAAAGATGTCCTGTGCAAATAAATAATTCTCAAAGGGTAAGAGTCTAGACAAATTTCACGTAGGAAGTCTCTAATTTTTATTATTCTCTCTGTGTGGACTTGTTTGGAAATTTAAGGGCCCTTATTGTTAGAAAATAATTCTCATGTGAACTGGACAATCATCGATAACACAGGTCAACGGCCATTTTGGTTTCAGCTGTTCCTTGATAATTTTTAGGTGCAGAATACAAAGAAGTTATTAGATATCCTCTTTCAGATCTAGCTATTGGCTCCAACCGTCAGTTACAAAAACAACAAACATATATTTAAAATGCATCTCTTATACGACTTTCATCCATCCATAATGTTGTTACCCAGGTTATCTTCCAGCAAATCCTTATCTCTTTTACAATAAAATATAATAATATTGGTACTTGGATAAAGTAGATTCTGTTCATTTAATTTGAGTACAGATAGAAAATTAGAAATTTTGCCTTGATAAAAATAGACTAAGAAAGATGTCCTGGGCAAATAAATAATTCTCAAAGAGTAAAGTTCAAATAAATTTCACCTAGGACGTCTCTAATTTTTATTATTATCTCTGTGTCAACTTGTTTGGAAATTTAAGGGCCTTTATTGCTAAAAAATAGTTCTCATGTGAACTGGGCATCATACATAACACAGGACAACAGTCATTTTGGTTTCAACTGTTTCTGGGTAATTTTTGGGTACCGAATTCAAAGAAGTTATTAGACATTGTCGATCTAGCTATTGGCTCCGACTGTCAGTTACAACAACAAAAATAATACATTTAAAATGCCTCTCTTATACGACTTTCAACCATAGCATGAAGTTTACTTGGATAGCCTCACTGAAGACTCCAACAACAGTCTGCCATAATGTTGTTATCCCAGGTTATCTTCCAGCAAATCCTTATCTCTTTTACGATAAAATTTAATAATATTGGTACTTGAATAAAGTAAATTCTGTTCATTTAATTTGAATACAGATAGAAATTTAGAAATTTTGCCTTGATAAAAATAGACTAAGAAAGATGTCCTGGGCAAATAAATAATTCTCAAAGGGTAAAAGTTCAAATAAATTTCACCTAGGACGTCTCTAATTTTTATTATTATCTCTGTGTCAACTTGTTTGGAAATTTAAGGGCCTTTATTGCTAAAAAATAGTTCTCATGTGGACTGGACAATCATACATAACACAGGACAACAGTCATTTTGGTTTCAGCTGTTTTTGAGTAATTTTTGGGTACAGAATTCAAAGAAGTTGTCTGTCAGATTTAGCTATCAGTTACAAAAACAACAAAAATACATTTAAAATGCCTCTCTTATACAACTTTCAACCATAGCATGAAGTTTACTTGGACAGCCTCACTGAAGACTCCAACAGTAGTCTGCCATGATGGTGTTATTTCAGATTATCTTCCAGCAAATCCTTAACTCTTTTACGATAAAATATAATAATATTGGTACCTGGATCAAGTAGATTCTTTTCATTTAATATGAATACAAATAATTTGGCATACTCCTTTGATAAGTTCTGCTCTCTTGGCCCTAAGGAATTCAGTGCACGTTGTATAATATATTTACGTCGGTGGTAAATTGTTCAATTCGATTTTATAGTATTGATCTAGCACTTGAAAATTATCTGCTACTTCCCTATGTCCTTATCATCAATACAATTTTATTCGCTAATAAAATCTCTAATGATGTTCCACGGAAATAACCGATTCAGAGACTTTATGCGGATGGGATCGGGGGATGGAACGAGAACGGCCGACCCTCGCATTGTACGTTGCCCTTAAAAATTTTTAAGAAGCCGCGAACAGTAATATATGTATTGAAGGGTCGTTGTATAATTTGAAATTCATGATATTCATCTCTGTTTTGCTGATATATTTAGCCAGATCTGAAACCATAAAAACGTTCCTTAAATTTATTTTTATTGCGGTCTAATGCCTCGAACACATAAATGTACGTTTTCTGGTATTGAGAAGCGTTTTCACGGTAAACGATACTCCAAATCAACGGGAAACTTTACCTCGTTTTATGCTTTTCCAACGTACAGAATTTTCCGTATCAATAAATCGGTTGTTTCTGTTTGTGAGTTAATTAAAATATTTAACCGATTTATGGCGGATTTTCGTTTTTGAATAACAGGCAAATTAGCGTTTAATTAAAGTTTTAATGATCGTGTGTATTGCGGTAATAATTAAAATTATTAATATAACTGCGCTTAAAACTAACTTTAATATGTTGGCGTGTTCATTGCGATAGTTTTTATGCGCCAGATAAAATATTTGCTTTGGACTGATTAAAATAATGTTTCGTACAAATTATCTTTGTGATATGTTGTAAATTTATTTTTAAAAGAGCTTAAATGGCCCAATTTATGTTAATTCGGTCTAAATTTATCGCGGTACCGTATAAATTATTATAAATGACGTATCGTTTTGTGAATATAAATAAATAAATAAACATAAAAAATTCGAGTTTCATGTCACTGAACAATTTTACTACTAGCCGGTTTTAGAAATGTTTTTTTCTGCTTCCACTTCTCGAACATTTATTAAAGTGCCCTTGTTTTATTAGATTTTCGTGCACTTAGAAAAGTTTATGTTGGAACTTGGGATAATATAGATATTTCCTTTACTACGGACAACTTTTATCTCAGATTTAATTTTCTTTATACGTTATAGTGATGTCTACTAAAATATTATACAATTAATTAATTTAGTGTATTTGAAATAATATAAAAAATAGAATCTACATTTATTTATTCAATTATTCTGGTATTAAATTAACGCTGAACCCAATATGACAATTAGAAGTCGGACTCGTTAGTAACTTTCCCTTTAATATTTTCGAGTTGAACAAAATTAGTTAACTTCAGGCTAATGTAATTTAAAGTTAAATTATACAATTAATTTTATATATTTATTCGTTGTAATTATTAAATTTTAGTGCCACTTCAAAAAAGTTATCGTCATCCCCTTGTGATTTAAATTAGATTTTGTAAAAAACTTCTATAAACATTATTATGAAAGTATCAAACTAGGTGAAGATACTTGAGGCAAACAGTACTTAAGAACTTCGAAGTAGTTTTGGGGTTAAATATCCAAAGAATAGTTTAGATGTCTACAAAACGATTAAGCTTTTTTAAATATCTTTACAAATACTCCCTTTTTTATTGTATTTAACTAATTACATTCCCAAGTTCAACAGTTAAAGGTTTATACAGTTTTTCAATTATTTAATTTGTTCCTTCTAATTTTTCCTAGCCCTAATTTGTTCTATCTGACAAAGGCAAAGAGTTAATTATTAATTTAAATTATACATACTGTACTTCATTCTTATTATGAAAGTGTCATATTAATTATTGAAGGTATTTAAGGTAAACAATACTTCAGAATTTAGCACTACAAAATTAGTATAAGACGATTAAGCTTTTTTAAAAATCTTTACAAAAACTCATTTTTTATTGTAAGTAATTAACTAAATACTAAGCACAGCAGTTGATAGTTTATAGATTCTTTATACTTTATATGTCGATAAAAGCTTTTAACTAATTACATTCATAAGCTCAGCAGTTGATAGTCTATACATTCTTCCTATTATTTAATTTGTTCCTTCCAATTTTCCTAGCCCTAATCAGTCCTATCTGAGAATACATAAGAAAGACAAAACATTTGACAGTTAAACTCCTTTTTTATTGTAAGTATTTAACTAATTACATTCCTAAGCACAGCAGTTGATAGTTTATAATTCTATTATTTAATTTGTTCCTTCTAATTTCTCCTAGCCATAATTCTATCTGAGAATATATAAGAAAGACAAAACTTTTGATAGTTAAACATTAACTCAAGTTATACATACTGTCGTTTATTCTTTCTGTAAAAGTATCATAAAAATTATTGAAGAAACTTAAGGTTAGCAGTACTTCATAATTTAGCACCACAAAGTAGTGTCGGGATTAAATATCCAAAGAATACTTTATATGTCGATAAAAGAATTAAGCTTTTTTAAAACTCTTTACAAAACTCTTTTTTTAAGTATTTAACTAATTACATTCCTAAGCTTAGCTGTTGATAGTTTACACATTCTTTCTATTATTTAATTTGTTCCTTCCAATTTTTTATAGTCCTAATCAGTTCTATCTGAGAATATATAAGAAAGACAAAACATTTGACAGTTAAACATTAACACAAGTAACACATACTGTCCTTTATTCTTTTTGTAAAAGTAAAAATTATGAAGATACTTAAGGCAAACAGTACTTCAGAATTTAGCACCACAAAGTGTTGGGGTTAAATATCCACAGAACAGTTTATATGACGATTAAGCTTTTTTAAAAATCTTCAAAAACTCCCTTTTTTATTGTAAGTATTTAAATAATTACATTCCTAAGTTCAGCAGTTGATAGTTTACTCATACTTTGTATAAAATATTTGTATTAAAAACACATCTGAGAATTTAATAACTTGTTCATTTCACTATCACTTCCAATAAAAATGTTCCTGACAGGAGCAAAAGAAGTTATTTTATTCTTCTTTTTAAAGTAGGTGCTTTATGGACCAGACATTTTTCTGATAATATGTAAGAATGATAAAACTTTCGAAAGTTAAACATTAACTCAGGTTATACGACCCTTTAAACTGGCGTTTTATGTGCATATACTATTAAAATTTAAATCTATAGGCTTCTGTTGAAAATTAGACCGAGGTTCACGATTTTGTGTGGCACTTGCTTAAACTAGGTATAAATAAAAATAATTATTTATTACTTCAAGGCATAAAAAGACAAAAAATGGAAACTAATTAATAAGAAAAAAATTCTTAAAGTGGCTTTCATTATTGTTAAGTAAGTATCGCAGCAATTCTTTAAGGTACTTACGGTAAATGGTACTTCAAAATTTACCCCAATAAAAAGGTTTATATTATTTATCTGTAAATAAATCAATTAACATAGTGCATTTGAAAAATACCATTTCCATTTGGAAAATAGATTCTATTAACTCAATTATTCTGGCACTAGACTGCCCCTAATTTCTTGCAAGATGCATGATAACATTAAACCCCATGTGGCACTTAGATTACGTCAGACTTTCAGCAGGACTCTTATAAAAATCCACCAGCAACTTTACTCCCAACTATGTTATGTTGGCGTTAAATTTTAGTATTTTAAGAGTATGCAAATTGTTATAAAAACAATTAGATTTGTAAGTTTCAAACAATGTGAACTGATTACCACGTCGAACAACAGAATGGAACCATAAAACATGGAGTTACGTGTAGATCACACATGTTACTGCCATGTTTGAAATTGATTGGAATGTGAATACAATACATAGAGATTTGTAAATAATTTAATTGTTCTTTGGAGCTTCTGGCTTCACGTGTTACCAATTGACGTGCGGCTGGCCATACTACCCGCTGCACTAAATTTGTCGTACAAATGTATATTGGAGTGGTTTATATTATATGTTGTTACTCATTTACAAACACCGGCATACGGGACTCGGATTGATTTATTGCTGCAACGACCTTAAAACAATAAAAGATGTAAGTGAAACTTTATTAATCATGTATGATCCAAATCGATACTTCTAAATATGCTTACAAAAAACTACGGGAATATAACGACCGAACTTTCAACCGCATTACATATTTAAACCATATTTATTTATTTCAAACCCCGACCCTCCCTGCGGCCGCACGACGTCTAATTTATTTATTAATTCATTACGATTTTAATGCGATTTAAAATTAACGGGGAGGAACAACATTGGTCGGGTAGCACGCAAACTGTCTGGTCGCAAATTATAAGTGACGTATTTGTTTCCAGGCATTCCTCCAAGGAAATTCAAGTATGTAAACTTGGGGGGATGCATGCAAATCCCTTTATGCCGACAAGAACAAGGAAATATCCAATGTTTTCGCGACTGACACGTTAAATTTTCCACATATGGAACTTCGTGGATGCCATCCATATTAACCGAGGATAATTAACTAATAAGTCGACGTGAAACTAATTTCCTGATGCGACTGATTCAAATTAAATTGGCCAAATTGTATTAGACGTGTGTTTCACTCAAAATCCATTATTTGACACTGACGATTTTGTTTTGAACTCCTTTTACTTTTATGTTTTCCTAAATCCAGTCTCTAAAGTACATGTTTTTTTATTTTAAATTGTTTAAATTTAATTAGGCTAGATTTACTAAAATTGCCTTTAAAATATATGTAAATATATTAAAGAACATTCACAAATTGTCTTATTAATAAATTATCCATTTTAGAGTCATTTTTGCTATGCTTATTAAAATTGATTTTATGAATAGGACAGTTCTCTGATAATCTGTACATTAAACCATTGGGATGATAATCATTAACTCATATGACTCCTTAAGTTGAGGTGCAATGGTTAATAAAATTCATCGGATTTTCATTAAAATTAGACCAGTATACATGATTTTGTATAGCACTTGTATCCAATTAATTATTGTGGGTAATTAACACAGTGTTTGAGAATTTAGCACCATAGTGTTAAGGTTAAATAATTTAATATGGTCTAAAAGACTAAGAGTTTATAGTGTACTAAATTATTATAAAAAAACTCCTATGGTATGTTTGTAACAAATTAAAATTTTGAAATATTTTCATTTAATAGCTTTTCCATATCAGTGCCATTTCTAGTCAAAATTACCTTAATAAAAATTTTATTGTATTTATTAGTGGATGTTTTATAGACCAAACATTTTTCTGATGATCTGAAAGAACATCAAATCTTTGGGATGATAAACATTAAGTCATATGACCCCTTAAATTGGAGTATATGTGCAAGGGTTAAAAAAATTCATAGGATTTTCATTAAAATTAGACCAATGCACATAATTTTGAAAAGTACTTGTATGAAAACTGTCCATCATTCTTATTATGAAGGTATAAACTAATTATAGTAGGTAATTAAACTAGTTTTCTAAAATTTAGCACCATGGTGTTAGGGTTAAATAATTTAATATGGTGTAAAATGAGAGTTTTCAATATGTTCCTTTAAAAATCATTACAAAAATATAATAATAAAAGTTTTTAACAAATAAAGTTCACCGATTAATATTTTAAACAGTCTCTTCAGTTATTTAACTTTGTTTCTAAGAAACTTTTCTAATAGTAATAGGAATACCCAAAATTATTTAACTTTGAGCTTGATAATTATCTATATTTCTTCGTTTGTCTTGCTTTTTCTTACTATAATTGTATTGCAAATTAGAAAAAAACGTAGGACCAATTTTCAAATTTTTTCATTTAATAATTTATTCATTTCAGTGCTATTTTTTGTAAAAATGACTTTAATAAAAATTAATTATTTTTGTGTACTTATTAAAGTGGTTGTTTATGGACCAACTCTATGATGATCTGTAAGAACATCAAATTTTTGGAATGAAAAACATTAAGTGATGTGACCCTTAAATTGGAGTATATGTGCAAGGGTTAATAAAATTCATAGGATTTTCATTAAAATCTACATGATTTTGAATAGTAATAATATAAACACTGTCCATCATTCTTATTATGAAGGTATGAACTAATTATAGTGGGTAATTAAAAGTGTTTCAAAATTTAGCACCATGGTGTTAGGGTTAAATAATTTAATATGGTTTAAAAAGAGAGTTTTCAGTGTTTCTTTAAAAATATTACAAATATGTAATAATAATATAAGTTTTTAACAAATTAAGTTCAGCTATTGACATTTTAAACAGTTTCTTCAATAATTTAACCTTGTTCTAAAATACTGTCCTAACAGTAATAGACATACCTAGAATTATTTAATTTTAAGCTTGATAATTATCTATATTTCTTCTTTTGTCTTGCTTTTTCCTACTATAAATATATAAAGACCACTTTTGAATTTTGTTCATTTAATAATTTGTTCAATTCAGTGTCATTTTGTAAAAATGACCTTAATAAAAATTAATTATTTTATTATATGTGGATGTTTTATAGACCAAATATTTTTGTAATGATCTGTGATATCAAATTTTTGGGATTATGAAGGTTTGAACTAATTGTAGTGTGTAATTAACGTATTAACGAATTTAGCACCATAGTGTTGGGGTTAAATAATTCAACATAGTTAAAAAGACTAGTACACAGAATGTTTCTTTAAAAATCATTATAAAACACTTCTGTAATATAAGATTTAAACAAATTAACTTTTAAAACTCATAGATTGAGATTTTATACAGTTTCTTCAATTATTTTCTCTAATAATAATCGAGATACACAACATTATGTAACTTTAAACTTGATAATTATCAATATTTCTTCGTTTGTCTTGCGTCTTCCAACTATAATTATGTTAAGAATTAAAAAAAAATAAATTATTCTAAGGACCAATTTTGATTTATTTAATATTTTGTCCATTTCAGTGCCATTTCCAGTAAAAGTGTAAGGTCACAATAAATATGAATTATTTTGATGTGCTTATTAATATGTGTGCTTTATAGACTAAAAATTATTCTGATGATCTGTAAGAACATTAAATTTTGGAATGACAAACATGAACTCATACGACCCCTTAAATTTGAGTTTATATGCATTGGCTAATAAAATTCATCTGATTTTCCACTGTCCATTATTCTTATTAAGAAAGTCTGAAACTAATTATTGTGGGCAGTTAACGCAGTGTTTCAAAATTTAGCACCATAGTGTTAGGGTTAATATAATCAGTGCACAGTCTGTGTAACTTTTAAAAATATCAGACTGATATTTATACAGTTTCTTCAATTACTTAATTTGTTTCTAAAAAATATTTCTAACAGTAAACGTTCTACACAAAATTATTTAACTTTAAGCTTGATAATTTTTTAAATTCCATCGTCTGCCTTGTTTCTTCTTACTGGAATTAAATTTACGAAGTAATAAAATATTCATATTAAGGTTAAATATTAAAATTTTTCATTTAATTTACTGTCCACTTTTGTGCCATCTCCAATAAAAATGACCTTGACAAAAATAAAATTAACAATTTTTGTTCTTACTAAAGTGGGTGTTTTATAGGCCAGACATTTTTCTGATAATCTGTAAGAATGACAAAACTTTGGGATGTTAAACATTAACTCAGATTATACGACCCTTTAAACTGCCGTTTTATGTGCATATACTATTAAAATTTAAGTCCATCGGCTTTTCTTGAAAATTAGACCAAGCTACGTGATTTTGTATATCACTTGTACAAATAGGGTATAAATAAAACAGAAACCCATTTATTGGAGAAGGGTTTCTCTAAATGCCCTTTAAGTACAAAGTAATTCTTTAAAGCACCTAAGGGTAATATTACTTTAAAATTTAGCTGCATAAAAAGCTTATATTTATATAAATATGAAAACATACATTTGGTATAAATTTGATGACATTTATTTTAATGTTGACTCAGCAGAATGAGCAATTATTTCACGTTTATTGAACTAAGATCAAACAATTTACAGATAATCAGTAAGAATGTCGAAACTTCGGTATGTTAAGCATCAACTCAGAATTATATGACCCGTTAAAATGGGGTTTTATTTGCATTTACTAATCAAATTTAAGTTCATCGGCTTTACGTTAAAATTAGACCAAGCTGCGTGGTTTCTTACAGCACTTGTATACGTCGTGTATAAATAAAACAGATATCCGTTTGTAAGGGAAGGGTTTCTCTAAATACCCTCCATTCTTATTGTCGAGGTATCAAACTAATTTTCGGAGGCACTTTAAACACCATAAACTCACATCCATTGGAATGTTGACCCTAAAATGAGGCGTTTAATTTTGAGCTTTTGACCCCTTATCCACACAAAACACCCCCCGGAAGTCGTAAAGTTTAGTTAAATCATGTTTTTCTGCGGTTGAACCATGAATTAATGCAATTACGGCACGCGTGTTTGTGAATTTTAATTCCGGAGATTTTTTCACATAACACTGCAAACAAACAGAAGTAACAATGCAAATGTAAATGGCCGACATGCAAACTTAACAACGGAAAACTTGAAATACGCTCTTCGATTTGAGACTTAATGAATATGCAATTGCCGGGGAAGTTTAGAACAAAATTTTAAATTTTAACAAACTAATAAAAACTGTTAAATGGAAGTTTAAATTAAATCCTTCAAACTGATTACAAATTTATTCGAGACTGAGGACTTCTGCAAGAATATTTTAAATATTTAGGGCTGGATTTGTACAAAAGGAAATCATAAAACCAAAGTTTCGGAGTTTGAGGTGATGTACGTTAAACGACTTGTTTTCTTCTCTATAAATAACCAAATGACTGTGGAGATTTTGAATGCAGCTGCCGTACAGTTACATGTAAATTTTAAGGAGGCTTAAAACCATCAAAACCTTCGTGACCTAGGAAGTGGAACACATTGATCCAGTGGTACAATTTTAATAAAATTTAGTGTGTGGACTCATCTATATGTAGACAAAGAATGTCTATGTGTTTATTTTTACATTTTACGTATTCTGTCCAGAATGTTGTTAGTTATGTGCTGTGAATGTATATTTTTATTACATATAAGTTCAAGAGCAACTACACAACCTCAAGGCTACTAAGGTTCAGGATAAACCTGTCCAATTTGTTTTATCCCATTTAGGTGTCACAAGTAGTATGATATTTATGTGCTAAAAGTACTATACTTTTGGATCAATTTTCAATATCACACTTTTCTCTTCACAATGAGTAACAATGATTGAAAACTAAATATGATAATGGTAATTTAATTCAGCAAGATGGAACAATTTGGCAGGAGACACTCAAGGATTTTTTCTTTTCTTCTTTTTCTTTTGAGCCAGTTTTGGAGTACTTCAAGTGGATGATTACAATTGTTATCCAATGGTATTATACTCAGTGACTCAGAAAATTAAACACAGAGGTAGTTCCAGTGGCCCAGTTATATCTATTTAATTGTCACAATTAGTATCATTTTTATATGCTAAAAGTACTATTACTACTTTTGGATCAATGTTCAATATCAAACTATTTTCTGACTATTTGTGATTTTCTTCTTTATGAGTAACAAAGATTGAAAATTAAATATGATAATGGTAATTTAATTCAGCAAGATGGAACAATTTGACAGGAGACACTCAAGGATTTTTTTCTTTTCTTCTTTCTTTTGAGCCAGTTTTGGAGTACTTCAAGTGGATGATTACAATTGTTATCCAATGGTATTATACTCAGTGACTCAGAAAATTAAACACAGAGGTAGTTCCAGTGGCCCAGTTATATCTATTTAATTGTCACAATTAGTATCATTTTTATATGCTAAAAGTACTATTACTACTTTTGGATCAATGTTCAATATCAAACTATTTTCTGACTATTTGTGATTTTCTTCATAATGAGTAACAAAGATTGAAATTTAAATATGATAATGGTAATTTTATTCAGCAAGATGGAACAATTTGGTAGGACACACTCAAAGATTTTTTCTTTTCTTCTTTTTCTTTTGAGCCAGTTTTGGAGTACTTCAAGTGGATGATTACAATTGTTATCCAATGGTATTATACTCAGTGACTCAGAAAATTAAACACAGAGGTAGTTCCAGTGGCCCAGTTAAATCTATTTAATTGTCACAATTAGTATCCTTTTTATATGCTAAAAGTACTATTACTACTTTTGGATCAATGTTCAATATCAAACTATTTTCTGACTATTTGTGATTTTCTTCTTTATGAGTAACAAAGATTGAAAATTAAATATGACAATGGTAATTTAATTCAGCAAGATGTAACAATTTGGCAGGAGACACTCAAGGATTTTTTCTTTTCTTCTTTTTCTTTTGAGCCAGTTTTGGAGTATTTCAAGTGGATTATTACAATTGTTATCCAATGGTATTGTACTCAGTGTCTCAGAAAATTAAACACAAAAGTAGTTCCAGTGGCCCAGTTATATCTATTTAATTGTCACAATTAGTATCATTTTTATATGCTAAAAGTACTATTACTACTTTTGGATAAATGCTCAATATCAAACTATTTTCTGACCAGTTGTGATTTTCTTCATTATGAGTAACAAAGAGTGAAAATTAAATATGATAATGGTAATTTAATTCAGCAAGATGGAACAATGTGGCAGGAGACACTCAAGGATTTTTTCTTTTCTTCTTTTTCTTTTGAGTCAGTTTTGGAGTACTTCAAGGGGATGCTTACAATTGTTATCCAATGATATTGTACTCAGTGACTCAGAAAATTATACACAAAGGTAGCTCCAGTGGCCCAGTTATATCTATTTAATTGTTTCAATTAGTATCATCTTTATATGCTAAAAGTACTATTACTACTTTTGGATCAATACTCATATCAAACTATTTTCTGACTATTTGTGATTTTCTTCATAATGAGTAACAAAGATTGAAAATTAAATATGATAATGGTAATTTAATTCAGCAAGATGGAACAATTTGGCAGGAGACACTCAAGGATTTTTTTCTTTTCTTCTTTTTCTTTTGAGTCAGTTTTGGAGTACTTCAAGGGGATGATTACAATTGTTATCCAATGATATTGTACTCAGTGACTCAGAAAATTATACACAAAGGTAGCTCCAGTGGCCCAGTTATATCTATTTAATTGTTTCAATTAGTATCATCTTTATATGCTAAAAGTACTATTACTACTTTTGGATCAATACTCATATCAAACTATTTTCTGACTATTTGTGATTTTCTTCATAATGAGTAACAAAGATTGAAATTTAAATATGATAATGGTAATTTAATTCAGCAAGATGGAACAATTTGGTAGGAGACACTCAAAGATTTTTTCTTTTCTTCTTTTTCTTTTGAGCCAGTTTTGGAGTACTTCAAGTGGATGATTACAATTGTTATCCAATGGTATTATACTCAGTGACTCAGAAAATTAAACACAGAGGTAGTTCCAGTGGCCCAGTTAAATCTATTTAATTGTCACAATTAGTATCATTTTTATATGCTAAAAGTACTATTACTACTTTTGGATAAATGCTCAATATCAAACTATTTTCTGACCAGTTGTGATTTTCTTCATTATGAGTAACAAAGATTGAAAATTAAATATGATAATGGTAATTTAATTCAGCAAGATGGAACAATTTGGTAGGAGACACTCAAGGATTTTTTCTTTTCTTCTTTTTCTTTTGAGTCAGTTTTGGAGTACTTCAAGGGGATGATTACAATTGTTATCCAATGGTATTATACTCAGTGACTCAGAAAATTAAACACAGAGGTAGTTCCAGTGGCCCAGTTATATCTATTTAATTGTCACAATTAGTATCATTTTTATATGCTAAAAGTACTATTACTACTTTTGGTTCAATACTCATATCAAACTATTTTCTGACTATTTGTGATTTTCTTCATAATGAGTAACAAAGATTGAAATTTAAATATGATAATGGTAATTTAATTCAGCAAGATGGAACAATTTGGCAGGAGACACTCAAGGATTTTTTCTTTTCTTCTTTTTCTTTTGAGCCAGTTTTGGAGTACTTCAAGTGGATGATTACAATTGTTATCCAATGGTATTATACTCAGTGACTCAGAAAATTAAACACGGAGGTAGTTCCAGTGGCCCAGTTAAATCTATTTAATTGTCACAATTAGTATCATTTTTATATGCTAAAAGTACTATTACTACTTTTGGTTCAATACTCATATCAAACTATTTTCTGACTATTTGTGATTTTCTTCATAATGAGTAACAAAGATTGAAATTTAAATATGATAATGGTAATTTAATTCAGCAAGATCGAACAATTTGGCAGCAGACTGAAAATTGAACACAATTGTACACTCGTCGTTATTAGATTTTGAAGGTTGTGTGTCGAAGAGTTTTTGGGAAAGATGACTCTTCGTATAATGCAGACACCGTTATTGGAGGAGTCTTTGAAATTCAGCTCTTCCTCCATATATGTTACTTTGTCAAACCTTCGTTCAATAGAGACGGAAATAAGAAGAAATTATATGTTTGTGAAAAGCTTGACTTTTTTCTGACATTTTAAAAATAAATTCAACTATAGTTGTTCCTGAAATAAAAAGTTATATTGTCTCAAAATTTTAAGAAGAAGGCATATTATTTTTGAAGTACCTTATCAAAATAGATTTGTTGGTCGTAATTTGAAGGTGTGACCATAAATTCGTATAAATTGCATCAACTTTATAGTTCAATACTGATTGCTCTATAACACAAACACACAAATAATTGGCAATAATTTCATAAACCAAGTTCACAATTTGCACGTCATTGTTTCTGTCTGAAATTGAAGTCGTAAATTCGCTCTAATAAAGCTCCACGAACGAATCGATTATTTCACCCAAAATTTACGATAAAACTAAAACCCAATGAAATATATTAACATTTCTCACAGTCCCGAAAGTCGGCATGCATCCACCCGGGGCCAAAGTATTAATTATGCGATTAAAACTTTTCAGATTAAGAAAACTATAAGGGGGGAACGTAATTCACAAAGCACCCGTTAAGAAATATGAAACACCCAATAAGGGCAATTTTAATAAAATTATTCGCACAACTTGAGCTTATTAGTTTCGACCGGTTTAAGGATAAATGAGGAATTTACGAGGTTATTGAATTTCATCAATTCCTTACAGCTTTCACGCAGATTACCCGTTTTACACCTGAAACGCCACCGGGGATTAAAGCTTGGTTTTATTGTTTATAAAGCCTGCAGGATCAGTTGTGTGACGCAAATAATTTGCATTTTGTTTAATTTTAATTTCGATTTATTCGTATGTTTGTGTGTCCATCGACACAAAGTTTTCTGGACCAGGGAAGTTCCACAACCTCAGGCTAGGTCAATACTTTGACGGTTCTGACCGCAAACCTTGTCCTTTGGTTTCGTCGGCCAAACACGGATTTATATCAATTAATAGTTCAAATTACACACTTATGTTTCGTCCACAGAACAGCAAACTAATTAACTTTCAGTTCGGACTGGATGGAATTTATTTTTATCTGCCCACGCTTTAAAAAGCTTATCTTGTCGTTTATAAACTCCAAACCAATTTATAAAATAAATTAAGCAAATTTCATGCACCGCAAACAGCTTTAAGCAATTCAATTGCAGCGTATTTTATTTCGGGATTCATCCCCCTTTAACTGCATCCAATTCCATGAGCGGATGCACAAAGAAATCGGCGGTTTGGGTGCATTTAATTCGGGCCTAATACCCCAACCTAAGTTCCGTGCGAACAGCCTTATCGACTTCACGGTCGGGATGGATGACCGCAATCACCCTTGAGCTTTGATTTTCGCAGCCCCTCATCGATTACTTTTAACAAGAAAAAACCTACAAACACAAAATAAAATTACATCCATTTCGATGATGTTTTATTCAGGGATGTATTCTCATAACTGCGTTCAATTTCAGGTGTGTATGTATCCCGGCGGATCCACGAATATTTCAGGCGGCTGAAATATTAAGGGCAAGAATTTAAGAGTTTACACACCTACTGTTGCTGTTTTGGAGCCGGGCTTAATAAATAATGTCGGAATTTCGTCATTTCTATACTGAACTTGATAACTGAATTCTCGATTTTAAATATGTAACGTTGTGAGTTGGGGGGTGGCAGAAAGTTTTGCAGTTTCTTAAAGTTCCAGCCAAACTTCTGGGTTAATTCGTTTAATTCATGCCAAGTGCTCCGTTCCTAAACGGCACCATGTGTAGATATTATTCATTTAGGGAACGCAAATTTCTTTTTACAACAGAACGGAGGGCGTAACGGGGAGCTTTTAATTAATTGGTTTTTGTACGTATCACGTGAGCGAGACGTTAAAAATTCCTTTTTATAAATTCAAGTCTCCACAAACTGGCGTAAATTAACATAATTTATAACTGTTGCAGTCGATTGTCGGGGAGATTTGTTTTATTTTAATTAATTAAACGCAGCACCGGGTTCTGTTGTAAACCGTTTTTCGATTAAAAGTTAAAAATAAAGTGCACAAAGACATAATCTCTGCAGAAATGCTGAGGCGGGTGTTTAGCGTCAAGACTAGGATTTAATCCTGATATATGCCCGGCCCCGAGGAAAAAACCTGACTAGACAAAACTTCACTTATTTATTAAAAACTTGAATGCGACATTAATAACCGTCATTTTTTATCTCACGACGACATGACCTAAGCTGGGAATGAGCTTATTTTAAACTGATTTACTACGTTTTAATTGTTCCCAAAGTGGTTCTAAATTTAATTGTGTAGTCAGTGGCATAGAAAATAGAACACGGTGGTTTAGTTTTAAGTATGAAGGCTTTTAGACGAAGCATTGACTGGAACCTTAGGACTTGCTTACCTAAGGACCTCTCATAACACACTTTTCCAACAGGATAATGCTCCACTCAAATTACCAAGGTGACTTTGGAGTGTTTCCAATATTTATATGTAAATTTCTTGTCATGGTCATCAATATCTTCTGGTTTATCATCGATTGAACAAATCGTTAAGTAGAATTGGTATGGAAGAGCTACCTTTGAACCTCCACAGATTATTACCAAGACTAATCAATGAGTTTTTGAGGATCTAACTCATTATTAATTTTAAAAATATGATATTTATCAATGTATTCAATATTTTTGTCTAAATTTTTGTCACACATCTGATTACTTTAAACCCACATAATGTTCTTAATAGTATGAGATCATTTTTAGTGGGATTATTTTATTAAATAACTCACTTTCAGTGGGAAGAAGAAAGTTACATGTATTTTTATAACATCCAAAGTTATTCAAAATTGGTTAAAAGATAATCATGTTGAGGTTCTCGATTGGCCACCACAAAGTCCGCATCTACATCCAATTGGAAACTTATGGAACAATATCGATTAAAATACCAAAAACCATAAAATTTAGATGAAGTTATATACAAATTTATATATTTAATAAATATGTATTTTTTAAATTTGTGCTATTTCTCTGGCCACCAGTGTCAATCGTCAATCTTATCCTTTTTATGATAAAATAATTAGAACATGTTCATTAAGTTTGGCATCCAATTCAAGAAGTGCAACTCATATTTTTAATATATTTTAATCAGTTGCTATAATTTTGGCCACTAGTGTACGTTACACTTTATTACTAGTATTTCAAAAAGTAGTCGTCATTCTTATCCTATTAATGATAAAATAAATAGAACATGTTCATTAATAAAGAAAATATATATTCATTTATTTTTTTCTTCTGAAAAAAATATTTGAAAACATTCAGCGACGTATAAAAAAGAAAAAAAATAGATTGGCCTATTGTACAGTATATAATGACAGAAAAAAACAATAATCTTTATAAGTTTGGCATCCAATTCAAGAAGTGCATCCCATATTTTTAATATATTTTAATAAGTTGCTATAATTTTGGCCACTACTGTACGTTACACTTTGTTACTAGTATTTCAAAAAGTAGTCGTCATTCTTATCCTATTAATGATAAAATAAATAGAACATGTTCATTAATAAAGAAAATATAAATTCATTTATTTTTTTCTTCTGAAAAAAATATTTGAAAACATTCAGTGGTGTATAAAAAAAGAAAAAAATTAGATTGGCCAGTTGTACAGTATATAATAACAGAAAAAACAATAATCTTTATAAGTTTGGTATCCAATTCAAGAAGTACAGTCCATATTTTTAATATATTTTAATAAGTTGTTATAATTTTGCCCACTACTGTACGTTACACTTTGTTACTAGTATTTCAAAAAGTAGTCGTCATTCTTATCCTATTAATGATAAAATAAATAGAAAATATTCAATATTAAAGAAAATATAAATTTATTTATTTTTGTCTTCTGAAAAAAATATTTGAAAACATTCAGCGACGTATAAAAAAGAAAAAAAGTAGATTGGCCTATTGTACAGTATATAATGACAGAAAAAAACAATAATCTTTATAAGTTTGGCATCCAATTCAAGAAGTGCAGCCCATATTTTTAATATATTTTAATAAGTTGTTATAATTTTGCCCACTACTGTACGTTACACTTTCTTACTAGTATTTCAAAAAGTAGTCGTCATTCTTATCCTATTAATGATAAAATAAATAGAACATATTCAATATTAAAGAAAATATAAATTTATTTATTTTTGTCTTCTGAAAAAAATATTTGAAAACATTCAGCGACGTATAAAAAAGAAAAAAAAATAGATTGGCCTATTGTACAGTATATAATAACAGAAAAAACAATAATCTTTATAAGTTTGGTATCCAATTCAAGAAGTACAGTCCATATTTTTAATATATTTTAATAAGTTGCTATAATTTTGGCCACTACTGTACGTTACACTTTATTACTAGTACTTCAAAAAGTAGTCGCCATTATTATCCTATTAATGATAAAATAAATAGAACATGTCCATTAATAAAGAAAATATAAATTTATTTAATTTTTTCTTCTGAAAAAAATATTTGAAAACACTCAGTAGAGTATTAAAGAAAGAAAAAAAATAGATTGGCCAGTTGTACACAAATTTATATGTTTAATAAATATGTATTTTTTAAATGTGTGCTATTTCTCTGGCCACCAGTGTATGCGGCCCATTTTCTACGTCACTGAGTGTACGTATCAGAAACACAACAACGATGTAGTTAAACATTTAATTTTAATATTAAACACTGCATCGAAATGTGTTCGACAGTTGCCAAAAAACGATTTTAAGTTTGTTAACGATTTAAATTTGATTCGAGTGGCAAAAGCTCGTTATTAAATATATTTTTTTTATTGTTTGCAAACGCTTCGCTTTAATGAAGCGTTTTGATGTAGCTAACCGAAGTGATAAAAACGGCAGGAAGCCCCGGAATTTTATAGAAAAAGCGGGTTCTGTAGTGCGAACGAAACTTAGTTATGTAATAGAAAGCTTAATTGACTCCTTGTATTCGGATTTACGACGTCTTATGAAAAACACACAAATAAAAAGAATGAGTCCGTTTGTTTTGCGGATCATTGTGTGCTCGAAATTGAGTTAATGAGTACAACGAGGGGCTCTTATTAAAAAATTCAACTGAGGGACCCGATTTTTATTCAATCTCTCCCCTTACGTTTATGTTTGCCCCCGGCTAATTTTCAAGTGTGCACTGTTTGTCTTGCTACTTTTTATGGTTGCTTTAGACAAAAAGACGCTACGAAAGGATTTGATTTATTTTATGATCTTGAAAATGTGATATATGTCTTTCTAGTCCTCACTTCTTTTACATAAAAAGTCAATGCCAGCAAAATATGTACGGGCATAAAGAAACCCGTTTTATGTATGACAAATATTATTTGCAAAGAGTAAGCCAAAAGCTGTTTTTGAAGGCGTATTTTTACTTTGTTTATATGTTTAGATAAAAGGTATTGAATTTTATCTACTATATAAGAATATCATCTAGGATATACGTATAGCTTTAGAAATTCGATTAAATGATGAAAATATATGAAGCAAATATTCTGTACCAACCAACGAGGATTATCAAGAGATAAAATATGTGATAGAACATATATATGAACTGAGTTAGACATAAATCTAGCAACTTTAATTTTGAAAGAAATTTTTAATAATTAAATATGTGTTATTTAATTTAACATTAACAATTTGTAAAATATTCTTTTAGTTTTAAAATTTTGGTCCATCTTCGTGGAATAGACTCGTCCATTTTTTGAATATACGACAAGTCTATATTCCTTCAAGCTTCTTAAATTGCAGTGATTTCATTTAAATTTGTAAAATTTTTATGTATCATTTAGTTACAAACGCAATCCCCCATATTTTCTATAGGCTGGATGTCCAGAGATTGGGACGGGCAAGACAAAACATCGATGCTTTGGTCTTTTAACCAATCCATCACAATTTTGGACTTGTTTTTGGGATCGTTTTCATGTTGAAACACATTTATTAAGAGCATCATTTATTCAATATATGGAAACAAATTGTTGTTTAATATATCCCTATACATAAATCAGTCAAAAGAGGCCAACGGCAGAAGAACTGGAGCATCCCCATAACGTAATTGAACCTCCACCGTGCTTCACTGTGGGTATAACAAACATTTTGTGTAGTTTTGTCCCTGTACAATATTTAACATAAGTAGAACGATCATTTTTTATAAATTAAATATAGACTCGTTACTAAAAACTACTTTAGCAATTCAAGAAGTGTAGCCCATATTTTTAATATGTTTTAATAAGTTACTATAATTATGGCCACTACTGTACGTTACACTTTATTACTAGTATTTCAAAAAGTAATCGTCATTCTTATCCTTTTTATAATAAAATATGTAGAACATATTCGTTAATAAATATAATATAAATTTATCTATTTTTTTCTTCTCAAAAAAATATTTGAAAACATTCAGTGGCGTATAAAAAAAAAGAAAAAAATTAGATTGGCCAGTTGTACAGTATATAATAACAGAAAAAACAATAATCTTTATAAGTTTGGCAACCATTTCAAGAAATGCAGCCTATATTTTTTATACATTTTAATAAGTTGCTATAATTTTGGCCACTATTGTACGTTACACTTTATTTCTTGTATTTCAAAAAGTAATCGTCTTTCTTATCCTTTTTATGATAAAATAAATAGAACATGTTCATTAATAAAGAAAATATAAATTTATTTATTTTTTTCTTCTGAAAAAATATTTGAAAACATTCAGTGGCGTATAAAAAAAAGAAAAAAATTAGATTGGCCAGTTGTACAGTATATAATAACAGAAAAAACAATAATCTTTATAAGTTTGGCAACCAGTTCAAGAAATGCAGCCCATATTTTTTATACATTTTAATAAGTTGCTATAATTTTGGCCACTATTGTACGTTACACTTTATTTCTTGTATTTCAAAAAGTAATCGTCATTCTTATCCTTTTTATGATAAAATAAATAGAACATGTTCATTAATAAAGAAAATATAAATTTATTTATTTTTTTCTTCTGAAAAAATATTTGAAAACACTCAGTGGCGTATAAAAAAAAGAAAAAAATTAGATTGGCCAGTTGTACAGTATATAATAACAGAAAAAACAATAATCTTTATAAGTTTGGCAACCAGTTCAAGAAATGCAGCCCATATTTTTTATACATTTTAATAAGTTGCTATAATTTTGGCCACTATTGTACGTTACACTTTATTTCTTGTATTTCAAAAAGTAATCGTCATTCTTATCCTTTTTATGACAAAATAAATAGAAAATGTTCATTAATAAAGAAAATATAAATTTATTTATTTTTTTCTTCTGAAAAAAATATTTGAAAACATTCAGTGGCGTATCAAAAAAAGAAAAAAATTAGATTGGCCAGTTGTACAGTATATAATAACAGAAAAAACAATAATCTTTATAAGTTTGGCAACCAATTCAAGAAATGCAGCCCATATTTTTAATACATTTTAATAAGTTGCTATAATTTTGGCCACTATTGTACGTTCGACTTTATTTCTTGTATTTCAAAAAGTAATCGTCATTCCTATCCTTTTTATAATAAAATATGTAGAACATATTCGTTAATAAATATAATATAAATTTATTTATTTTTTTCTTCTCAAAAAAATATTTGAAAACATTCAGTGGCGTATAAAAAAAAAAAATTAGATTGGCCAGTTGTACAGTATATAATAACAGAAAAAACAATAATCTTTATAAGTTTGACATCCAATTCAAGAAGTGCAGCCCATATTTTTAATATATTTTAATAAGTTG
This sequence comes from Aethina tumida, assembly GCF_024364675.1. NCBI lineage: Eukaryota > Metazoa > Arthropoda > Insecta > Coleoptera > Nitidulidae > Aethina > Aethina tumida. The sequence goes on along the minus strand of NC_065435.1, from coordinate 9,784,516 downwards.
CTATAATTTTGGCCACTACTGTACGTTACACTTTATTTCTTGTATTTCAAAAAGTAGTCGTCACTCTTATCCTTTTTATGATAAAATAAATAGAACATGTTCATTAATAAAGAAAATATAAATTTATTTATTTTTTTCTTCTGAAAAAATATTTGAAAACATTCAGTGGCGTATAAAAAAAAGAAAAAAATTAGATTGGCCAGTTGTACAGTATATAATAACAGAAAAAACAATAATCTTTATAAGTTTGGCAACCAGTTCAAGAAATGCAGCCCATATTTTTTATACATTTTAATAAGTTGCTATAATTTTGGCCACTATTGTACGTTACACTTTATTTCTTGTATTTCAAACAGTAATCGTCATTCTTATCCTTTTTATGATAAAATAAATAGAACATGTTCATTAATAAAGAAAATATAAATTTATTTATTTTTTTCTTCTGAAAAAATATTTGAAAACATTCAGTGGCGTATAAAAAAAAGAAAAAAATTAGATTGGCCAGTTGTACAGTATATAATAACAGAAAAAACAATAATCTTTATAAGTTTGGCAACCAATTCAAGAAATGCAGCCCATATTTTTAATACATTTTAATAAGTTGCTATAATTTTGGCCACTATTGTACGTTAGACTTTATTTCTTGTATTTCAAAAAGTAATCGTCATTCTTATTCTTTTTATGATAAAATAAATAGAACATGTTTATTAATAAAGAAAATATAAATTTATTTATTTTTTTCTTCTGAAAAAATATTTGAAAACATTCAGTGGCGTATAAAAAAAAGAAAAAAAATTAGATTGGCCAGTTGTACAGTATATAATAACAGAAAAAACAATAATCTTTATAAGTTTGGCAACCAGTTCAAGAAATGCAGCCCATATTTTTTATACATTTTAATAAGTTGCTATAATTTTGGCCACTATTGTACGTTACACTTTATTTCTTGTATTTCAAAAAGTAATCGTCATTCTTATCCTTTTTATGATAAAATAAATAGAACATGTTCATTAATAAAGAAAATATAAATTTATTTATTTTTTTCTTCTGAAAAAATATTTGAAAACACTCAGTGGCGTATAAAAAAAAGAAAAAAATTAGATTGGCCAGTTGTACAGTATATAATAACAGAAAAAACAATAATCTTTATAAGTTTGGCAACCAGTTCAAGAAATGCAGCCCATATTTTTTATACATTTTAATAAGTTGCTATAATTTTGGCCACTATTGTACGTTACACTTTATTTCTTGTATTTCAAAAAGTAATCGTCATTCTTATCCTTTTTATGACAAAATAAATAGAACATGTTCATTAATAAAGAAAATATAAATTTATTTATTTTTTTCTTCTGAAAAAAATATTTGAAAACATTCAGTGGCGTATCAAAAAAAGAAAAAAATTAGATTGGCCAGTTGTACAGTATATAATAACAGAAAAAACAATAATCTTTATAAGTTTGGCAACCAATTCAAGAAATGCAGCCCATATTTTTAATACATTTTAATAAGTTGCTATAATTTTGGCCACTACTGTACGTTACACTTTATTACTAGTATTTCAGAAAGTAGTTATCATTCTTATCCTTTTTATGATAAAATAAATAGAACATGTACATTAAAAAAAAATATAAATTTATTTATTTTTTTCGTCCGAAACAAATATTTGAAAACATTCAGTGACGTATAAAAAAAAGAAAAAAATTAGATTGGCCAGTTGTACAGTATATAATAACAGAAAAACAATAATCTTTATAAGTTTGGCATCCAATTCAAGAAGTGCAGCCCATATTTTTAATATATTTTAATATGTTGCTTAATTATGGCCACAACTGTACATACACTTTTTAAACTTAAATTAACTTTTAAGGAAATATTCAATTTTTGTATCCATACTTTAAATTTCATTAAATGACGAAAGTATCTAAGCCAAGTTTATAAAAACATGAAATTCACATTAAAATATCATTTTACACGTGAACCGCAAAGTAAGGAAAATTGTGCCACCCTAAAATTGAATTGTGTCATTAAAACATCCCTCTTTGTGTGTGTGTGTCTGTGTGATATCGATTTTTAGAACGAGTTAATGCACTTTATTAAAAATAAGTTGTTGCCGAGTTACAAACTATAAATTTCACAATGAACGCATCCTCGTATGTTGCCCGGACGGTTCATAACAAGCACAAGCCGTCATAAAGCAAAACACGTCCATTGAAAACTCCCCAACTCCGGAATAATTTAATATCAAACTAAAAACGTCAAAAAACGTCCGCCATTAAATAATTTAAAGACGATATTATTCACGTACGCCGTGACGAAACGTTTGTTTGGCATCGTTGTTTTATTTATCAAGTCCCCCCCCCTTGTGGTGGCTGCAGCAGTGGGTGGGTGGGTTTACAAAACCGAAAAGAGACCGCCGACCCACTGCTGCTTCTTAACTTCAAAACGATCAAACGAATTATCTCCGCCACATTCCCATGTTGTCATAAGACACATGCATGTATTGAAAAGCTCACACAGCAATTGAAAACGTGACGTGAATAATTTATTTTCGAACTGTATAAATATTTAAAAACAATTTGCAAGCGTCCTATTTATTCTGCGTGTTAACGCAAGAACTGGAACGGTCTGGAGAGCTCCTTAGAATAAGCTTTTTTCGACTGTCTGACGCTGTGGTGTGTGGTGATATTGCGTTTGGTATTGATATTTTAACATCTCCCACATGGGTTTATTTTAGTTTTTTTTTGTTTCGATGCTGAACAGCCCTTGAAAACGTAATAATTCACACACCACGCGGACGTGTGGGAGCATCCCCCTCGCACACACTTGCTCCGAAAGTACAAGATAAATGGTCAATGACGAGAAATGAAATTTTAATTAACTGTCAATTCATTACGACGACCCGAACATTCATTTGTCACCCCCGTTTTAGCGACGAGGGGTGACTTTCGCATTAAAATATTGTAAACAATGCAGAACTTACCTAGTTCCTACACCTCTACGCCACCGTATTGATTTTTCTAGTGAGCCAACCGTTTTAATTTAATCAACAATTTGCCGGCCGAAAGTGAAATTTTATTATTTATTCCCCCAGTTGTGGGGGCAACCGACGTTCCTCAACTTTGTAAACTACCACGCTAAACAAACGTTAATCAATTCCGACTGTAATTGTAATTGATAGTGACGAAAACGTTCGCTTTAATAATTACCCCCAAATAAAAAAAAAATGGAGGGTTGTGTGTTTTACGGCATTGACACCGATTCCGTCCCATTAAGTAAACTAATAAAAAATTTTAATGAAAGGGTGTACACCCTCGAAATTGCTATTAAATACCCAGTAATAATTCAAACGAAACCTTTACGGCTCCCGCTGATTGACAACAAAGACCCACGTACGTCGTCATTCGGTTCATTTCAGTTTAGGCCACTACAGAGACGTTGTAATTACACTTTGATTAAAACGGAGAATTGCAACTTTTTTGTCACAAAATAGTCAAATCAAATTATAACTGTCAAAGGAAATCCAGTAAATGGCACTTTGTTAAAGTAATATTTGATACTGATTTGAGGATATTAAGCGAGTAATCATTTACTTTTTTATGACGTTTTAACTGAACTCCATAACTGTTTCTGAAATGTAACAAAAATACGTTTTTTTTTAATTGGGTTGTAGTTTTCCTGGTTTGAATACGAATGAAAGTTTTTACTTTTTAAAATTCCGTTCTACAACGTCAGATTCGGGTTGATGTTACGGACTGAAACTTGCAGTATAAAATATCAACGTGGATATAAATTTGAAATGAAAAGCTGTCTCTGAAGTTTAAAATAATTTCAGAGGCTGCACTACTTTATAATAAAATATGAATAAATGTGTTCTGGTAATTCCTATTTTATACGTATAAAATATGAAATATATTTACTATTACAGATCCCAGTAATTTTTACTTCTGTTCTTTATGAACAAATGTACAGTATCTTGTACATTTAACCTGATTAAGAACTTTTAGCACTTCTAAAGAAATAATAAAACAAAACTCTTAAAATTCCAATTGTAAAAAAACAAATTATCAAAATTACCTCTTAGAGATTCTTATAATTACTTGAGGAAAAATATTGTTAAATAATTATCTGAAATAGAGATTTCTGTAATTTTTTCTTCTCTATTTCATGAACACGTATATAAATTTTTATCTTTGACATCAATGAATTAAAAATAACTAACAAATAAATATAAATAAAAACTTAAAAATTAAAAAAGTTTCAGATACTGTAATTTCTGTATCCGTACATTATGAATACATACAAAAAATTTCAATAAATTAGAATTAAGTAAACTAAAAATGTAAATAAAAATAAATAACTGTATTAAAGATATCATAAAACAAAACTCATACAATTTTAATTTTCATTGAATAAATGAAAATAAAATATTGTTAAATAATTACCAAAATTACAGATTCCTGTAATATTTCCGTCTTTACAACATGACACATAGAATTTTGTAATTTTAACTTCAAAGAATCAGAAAATAAATAAAATGTTAAATATTTAAGAATACACACAACATTAAACAAAAATCTTAAAATGTGAATTGAAATTGAGTAAAAATATTGTTAAATAAATTCCAAAATTACTATTTATTCCTGTAATTTCTATGTGTTTACTTCATGAATATTTGCACACAATTCAGTGAATTGGAAATATATAGACAAAAAATGTAAATACAATTTAAAAACTTTAAACTTTCTTAAAAATATAAAACAAAATTCATACAATTTTAATCAAAATGAAGGAAAGATGTTAAATAATTACCAAAATTATAGATTCCTTTAATTTCTACGTCTTTACTACTCAGAATGTGAGTGAAAAGTTAAATATTTAAAACTCATCTAAACAGATCATTAAACAAATTTCTTATTATGTGAATTCAAATTAAGAAAAAATATTATTAAATAATTTCCAAATTACAGATTTCTGTAATTTCCACGTCTTCACTTTATGAACCTTTTTAAACAATTCTGTTATTTTATCTTCCGTGAATTAGAAATAAATATTAATAATTGTAAATACAATTTAATAACTTTAAATTTTCTTTAAAATATCATAAAAAGAACTCATAAAATTTTAATCCAAATGAAGGAAAAATATTATCAAAATTACAGATTCCTGTGTTAAACTCTTCTAAAGAAACATTAAACAAAATTCTTAAAATGTGAAGTAAAATTGAGAAAAAATATCGTTAAATGATTTCCAAAATTTCAAATTACAGATTTCTGTAATTTCTACGTCTTTATTTCATGAATATTTGTGCAGAGTTCTATAATTTGATCTTCAGTGAATTAGAAGTAAATAGACTACAAAAGTGCAAATAAAAACTTAAATAACTAAGAATTTTATCATAAAACAAAACTCCTAAAACCTTAATTTAAATTAAGGCAAAAATATTTTTATTTGGTGATAATATTAAATCTTGAATAAATGTTAAAATTAGGATTTTACACTAAACTTTAAAAATCATGTTACATTATGTCTAACCGTAAATATAACAATTTATTGTGTCGTTTTCGTACATTTTGTTCCGTTATCAAGATTAATAGCTTAATTTACCTTGTACACTGAACTACTTTTATAAATCTTAATAACGTATGATTTTTATTATTTTTAGAAACAAATAGAGCCTTTTTATGTCTGATAAGCACAAATACACCAGCTAAATATTCCAATGAATTCAAATCACGAATTTCTTTAACATTATCTAAAATCTCGAATAAAACGGTGACCAACTAGTATTGTTTTAAATGTTATTGATATTTGCTTTGGCATAAAGTTGTTTAGATCGTGTAAAAAGTTGAACTTTAAAGTTCATAAACCAAGACATAATGTAATCTATTTATAAAACACGATTTTTGTTTTATTTTTAAACACACTTTTGCCGAGTCTGATTACATTTTAATTCTAGTTTCTCGGAAATGCAGCTCAATTTAACCACATTTATTTTTTCAACGGCTTTCTGCCTCTCTCCAATTATTTGTATTTATTGCCGTCTTGAATGTTTGGACCAATCGATTTGTTTTTACAAATTCGTGCGAGACATGAGTTTCCGTTTACTAAAATTAAAGTACCCAAAATATTTACTACTTATGCCCGTCATAAAACTGTTTATACGTATAATATGCACAACGTGAATATCTCAGTAGTCACACATAGAGAGCTTTAAAATTTTACTGTCAAGAACGCCGAAATACACCGGATCCATTATAACCATTTTTAAAACGCTTATATTATTTTAGAAACACTCCTCGACTTCCTCCATCCCGAATTATTTATGTTCATTCCGTTCGTAAAGGCATCGCGGAAAATTCTAAGGAAATTATTAAAATAATTGCTTCGTTAAGTTGTCATCTGATCGTTGGGGTGAAACAACGGTGTCTCTCTGTCAATATTTTTAAACGGGTGACCGCCTCCGGTTTATTTTCAGTTAAACTTCTCAGACGTTGTTGGTTTTATGACCGGTTTAATTTAAAGTCATTTTTTATGCGTTTTAGTTTTATTGTTTGCGCCTTTACAATCTGTTTAATTAAATATACGACACTCATTCTCTCAGTATTTACCTCCTGCATAAAGATGTGACAATTACAGAAATCTGTAATTTTTGCATCTTAGTATAATTTATGTTTGGTACTTTTACAAGATATTTCGTTTAACTTGGTTTTTGTTTTAAATATTTTCATTCAATATTTCAATATATTTCAAATTCCATAACGTTAAACATTATAGAGATAACAAATCATTAGAATTAATGTAGTAAATTTTACAGAAAACTGTAACCTATTTCTTACATATGAATGTGATTTATGTTTTTTATAACATTTAAAATAAACTTTTTACTCCATTAATAACTTATTATTTTTTAAATATTTCAGTGTAATAATTTTAATTAACTAACTACTACACTTAGCAATTTTTGGAAATTTTAATAATTATTATTATTATAATTAAATATCTGACAATAAATATTCAATGTTTATTTATTTCAGAAATCATAACGTTAAAAATTATAGAGATACCAATTTATAGAATTAATGTAGTAAAAACGTAAATTTTACAGAAAACTGTAACCTATTTCTTACATTTGAATGTCATTTATGTTTCTTAAAACATTTAAAAGAAATTTTTCAACTCCAATAGTAACTTATTTTTTAATATTAAGGACAGGATTACAGAAATCTGTAACTAATTTCCTTCATCTAAATGTGTTCAATATTTATTTGTTTCAAATTCCATAACATTAAAAATTATAGAGATAACAAATCTTTAGAATTAATGTAGTAAAGACGTAAATTTTACAGAAAACTATAACCTATTTCTTACATCTGAATATGATTTATGTTTCTTATAACATTTAAAAGAAATTTTTTAACCCCATTAATAACTTATTTTTTTAATATTTCAGTGCAAAAATTTTAATTAAGCAACTTCTAAAATGAGCAAATTATGGAAGTTTTAATTTTTGTACGCTTCATTAAATATATGACAATATTTAGTCAATATTTATTTTTTTTCTGAAATCATAACGTTAAAAATTAGAGAGACAAATCTTTAGAATTAAAGTAGTAAAGATGTAAAAATTACAGAAAACTGTAACTAATTTCCTTCATCTGAATATGTTCAATATTTATTTGTTTCAGATTCCATAACATTAACAATTATAGAGATAACAAATCTTTAGAATTAAAGTAGTAAAGAAGTAAAAATTACAGAAAACTGTAACTAATTTCTTTCATCCGAATGTGTTCAATATTTATTTGTTTCAGATACCATAACATTAAAAATTACAGAGATAACAAATCTTCTAGAATCTAGAATTAATGTAGTAAAGACGTAAATTCTATAAAAAACTGTACCCTATTTTTACATCTAAATGTCATTTATGTTTTTTATAACATTTAAAAGAAATTTTTATTCCCATTAGTTTTTATTAATATTTTAGTGTAAGAATTTTAATTAACAAGCCTTAGCAAGTTTTAATTTTAATATTTGTTTCATTTTTTCCTACATTTCATTAAATTTCTGATAATAAATATTCTATATTTAAGAGTATTTATTCTATATTACGTAACATTAAAAATTATAGAGCTAATAAATCTTTAGAATTAATGTAGTAAAGACGTAAAAATTACAGAAAACTGTAACTTATTTCTTACTTATGAAGAAATTTTTAACTCCACTAAATAAGTTATTTTTTTAAATATTCTCTGTGTAAGAATTTTAATTATGGAACTATTAAAATTAACCATTTTTGGATGTTTTAGTTTTAATATTTGTTTTTTTTTTCATACACTTCATTAAATATTTGACAATAAATATGCAATATTTATTTATTTCAGAATCCCTAACATTAAAAATTATAGATAGACAAATATTTAAAATTATTGTAATAATGTTGTAAAAATTACAGAAAACTGTAACTTATTTCTTACATCTAAATGTGATTTATTGTTATTAATATTTCGGTGGTAAAGATGTAAAAATTACAGAAATCTGTAACTCATATTTTATTATTTTAATATAATTCATGTTAGTGATGACATCACAATAAATGCTGTGACTATTATTAATTAATTAAAAACAAATTAGAACTGTTTTTATTTAAAATTAAATATATCCCGTAAACTGTTAACTTATCTTAATATGATCGTATATGATATCTAATATTGATTTTATATTCAAACATGATTATTTTGATGTTAGTATTTACAAGTATATGTCAACAGCGTTCAATAACATCATTACTGACAAAGTTTCTATGTATAACTACTATCTGATATGCATTTTCACCTTAATGAGCGACAAAAAATACGGACCGAAACATCTGTAGTCGACTAAGCTGCACACATTACGAACGTCCCATGAATAATTAAAGTTTCGAGAACTGAACATAAAAACATACGTATTTAGCATTCATACACTTCAGAAACTTTCCTAAGGTTAATTGATTGACATGGTTAAATGGATGTCTGAAATAAAATTGTATAGCCAGTCGTTCGTACCGAAATGCTGGTCTCGTTCCGGTCCGGGGATTCACAACGTAATCCTTTTAAAATTTAAAAGAAATATCTCTTATAATGACATGCCTACGATAAATCTACTTTGGGTGTCAGGCCTATTGTGTCAGGACATATCGGATATTCAATTTGGAGCTTTTTCGATATTACTTTAAGGCGATGCGATACAAACACATCCAGCACACTTTCACTTGACGTTGTTTGACAATTGTAAATGACGTTGGGGAATCCATAATGGAACGGTGAACGGGAAAAAACCGGTTCGTATAATTGTTGAACAAGCGCTTTGTATCTTGAACTTGAAAACCTTTTGGGAGTTGTTCGTCTAAGTTTGCTGTCGCCCGATAACACTCGGCTCAATTGTTGATTCGTGCATAAAACCGAAATCGAGGTTTTAAACTAATTAAATAATTCATTGCGTTCCAATATTATGTAATTTAATTAATTAAAGGACTGTTGTCCAATACATTAGTGACATTTGATTAACGTTTCCATTTGATGCCATTATCTGTACCTATAAACAAAATTTAATTACGTTTTACTCTGCAGTGGTTAGTCTGTAATGTAAACCCTAACCCATTAATTTTAAACTTGATGAAAGCCCGTCATTATTTTAGACTCGTCACAGTTTTGTGCAATATACAGTCATTAACTGTTTTTGTTAACTTCCTGTTGGTATTATTCGGTGATTGTGTACCACCGTTTTGCTGCGGGATTTTTGCAAATCCTTGAATTACAACCGTGCATTTCCATCAACATTTAATTACAGGTTCATTATTTTCAGCTGGATATTATCATACATTAAACATCATTTTTCGGTTTTCAGTCAGTATTATTATCGAAACAATAACCAAGTGCTGCTTCCGTTTCATCCATTGTTCATATCTTTGGCAACTCAAAAAGGCTTAATTCTGCTACTCTAGTTTCCCACATTTATAACGTAGGCAACAAACCTCGTTTAGAAAACGGAAACAAAACTAAGAAAGTTCACCGGTTATTTTCTATGGTGGAAGTTACAAAGTACAAAGATATCCAATTTCCGAAGATCATCGTTCACGTTTTGTAACTATGTAACTTTGCTTTAGAATAAGCTGTATTCGGAATTAATTAAATTGATCAGGACTGACCTAAATATTCTGGAAATTCAAAACAGTTTTAATAAAGAGAAATAATACTAACAGCTAAAAAGTGCAATCTAAATAGGATTTTCACGGAAATAAGTAAATGTTTCTTGAAATTTTAATGACTATAGACAACAATGAATAGAACAAGATGCTTTTAATGCAATGAGATTTGAATGAATTTAATATTATGGTCTCATTCATGTCTTTATTGAAGTTTTAATTAGAAAATATTAATAATAACTGTAAGGGCTTTTGTAAAAAGTTATTAAAAATGTAGGTTCATTATTATGCCGTTGCATCTGAAGGAAATATTGACACGTTTAATGTAAATTACAGTTTCATTACTTTCAGCTGGTGATTATCATGCATTAAACATCATTTTTCAGTTTTCAGCCAGTATTATTATCGAATCAATGACCAAGTGCTGCTTCCATTTTGTGCATTGTTCACATCTCAAAACTTAATCCGACTACCCTAACTTCATCTATTTATAATGTATGCACCAAAGTCCGTTTAGAAAACGAAAACAAAATTTCCCACAAGAACAAAGATTCACCGGATATTTCATATGGTGCAAGTTTCTAAGTGCAAAGATATCCAATTTCCGAAGATCGTTGTTCATATCTTGTAAAACTTTGCTTTAGAATACGCTGTATTCGGAATTAATTAAATTGGTCTGGACTGACCTAAATATCCTGAAAACGCAAAACTGTTTTAATGGAGAGACATAATACTGACAGCTGAAAAGTCCTATCTAAATAGGATTTTCAGGGAAACAAGTAACTTTTTCTTGTAGCTTTAACAACTGTAGGCCACAATGAATAGAACAAGATGTTTTTAATGCAATGAGATTTGAATGAATTTAATGTTGTGGACACATTCATGTCTTTATTGAAGTTTTAATTAGAAAATATTAATAGTAACTGTAAGAGCTTTTGTAAGAAATTATTAAAAATATAAGTTCATTATTATGCCGTTGTGTCTTTAAAGGAAATATTGACACGTTTAATGTAAATAACAGTTTCATTACTTTCAGCTGGTGATTATCATGCATTAAACATCATTTTCCAATTTTCAGCCAGTAGCATTAGCGAAACAATGACCAAGTACTGCTTCCATTTTGTACATTGTTCACATCTTAGACAACTTTAAAGACTTAATCCGACTGCCCTAACTTCATCTATTTATAATGTATGCACCAAAACCCGTTTAAAAAACGGAAACAAAATTTCCCACAAGAACAAAGATTAACCGGATATTTCATATGGTGCAAGTTTCTAAGTGTAAATATATCCAATTTCCGAAGATCGTTGTTCATATCTTGTAAAACTTTGCTTTAGAATACGCTGTATTCGGAATTAATTAAATTGGTCTGGACTGACCTAAATATCCTGAAAACGCAAAACTGTTTTAATGGAGAGACATAATACTGACAGCTGAAAAGTCCTATCTAAATAGGATTTTCAGGGAAACAAGTAACTTTTTCTTGTAGCTTTAACAACTGTAGGCCACAATGAATAGAACAAGATGTTTTTAATGCAATGAGATTTGAATGAATTTAATGTTGTGGACACATTCATGTCTTTATTGAAGTTTTAATTAGAAAATATTAATAGTAACTGTAAGAGCTTTTGTAAGAAGTTATTAAAAATGTAAGTTCATTATTATGCCGTTGTGTCTTTGAAGGATATATTGACACGTTTAATGTAAATTACTATTTCATTACTTTCAGCTGGTGATTATCATGCATTAAACATCATTTTCCAATTTTCAGCCAGTAGCATTAGCGAAACAATGACCAAGTGCTGCATCCATTTTGTGCATTGTTCACATCTTAGACAACTTTAAAGACTTAATCCGACTACCCTAACTTCATCTATTTATAATGTATGCACCAAAGTCCGTTTAGAAAACGAAAACAAAATTTCCCACAAGAACAAAGATTCACCGGATATTTCATATGGTGCAAGTTTCTAAGTGTAAATATATCCAATTTCCGAAGATCGTTGTTCATATCTTGTAAAACTTTGCTTTAGAACACGTTGTATTCGGAATTAATTAAATTGGTCAGGACTGACCTAAATATCCTGAAAACGCAAAATTGTTTTAATGGAGAGAAATAATACTGACAGCTGAAAAGTCCTATCTAATTAGAATTTTCAGGGAAACAAGTAACTTTTTCTTGTAGCTTTAACAACTGTAGTCCACAATGAATAGAACAAGATGTTTTTAATGCAATGAGATTTGAATGAATTTAATGTTGTGGACACATTCATGTCTTTATTGAAGTTTTAATTAGAAAATATTAATAGTAACTGTAAGAGCTTTTGTAAGAAGTTATTAAAAATGTAAGTTCATTATTATGCCGTTGTGTCTTTGAAAGATATATTGACACGTTTAATGTAAATTACAGTTTCATTACTTTCAGCTGGTGATTATCATGCATTAAACATCATTTTCCAATTTTCAGCCAGAAGTATTAGCGAAACAATGACCAAGTGCTGCTTCCATTTTGTGCATTGTTCACATCTTAGACAACTTTAAAGACTTAATCCGACTGCCCTAACTTCATCTATTTATAATGTATGCACCAAAACCCGTTTAGAAAACGGAAACAAAATTTCCCACAAGAACAAAGATTAACCGGATATTTCATATGGTGGAAGTTTCTAAGTGCAAAGATATCCAATTTCCGAAGATCGTTGTTCATATCTTGTAAAACTTTGCTTTAGAACAAGCTGTATTCGGAATTAATTAAATTGGTCAGAACTGACCTAAATATCCTGAAAATGCAAAACAATTTTAATAGAGAGAAATAATACTGACAGCTGAAAAGTGCAATCTAAATAGGATTTTCACGGAAATAAGTAAATGTTTCTTGTAATTTTAATGACTGTAGACAACAGTTAATAGGACAAAATGTTTTTAATACAATGAGATTTGAATGAATTTAATATTGTGAGCTCATTTGTGCCTTTATTGAAGTTTTAATTAGAAAATATTAATAGTAACTGTAAGAGCTTTTGTAAGAAGTTATTAAAAATGTAAGTTCATTATTATGCCGTTGTATCTTTGAACGAAATATTGACACGTTTAATGTAAATTACAGTTTCATTACTTTCAGCTGGTGATTATTATGCATTAAACATCATTTTTCAATTTTCAGCCAGTATTATTATCGAAGCAATGACCAAGTGCTGCTTCCATTTTATGCATTGTACACACTTTAAAGATTGAATCCGATTACTCTAGCTTCATCTATTTATAATGTATGCACCAAACTACGTTTAGAAAACGGAAACAAAATTACCCACAAGAACAAAGATTCACCGGATATTTCCTATGGTGGAAATTAGGATATCCAATTTCCGAAGATCATCGTTCACATTTCGTAAAACTTTGTTGTCGAACAAGCTGTATTCTGAATTAATAAAACTAGTTAGAACTGTTATAATAGTGACAGTTGAAAAATGCAATCTAAATAGGATTTTTACGGAAACAAGTAAATGTTTCTTGTAACTTTAACGATTGGAGATAACAGTAAATAGAAAAAGATGTTTTTAATGTAATGAAGTTTGAGTGAATTCAATATCGAAGACTCATTCATGTCTTGATTGAAGGTTTAATTAGAAAACATAAATAATAACTGTCGAAGCTTTTCTGAGTTATTAAAAAATATAAGTTCATCATTATGGCATTGTGTCTTCGAAGGAAATATTGACAAGTTTAATTTAAAATGCACATCAATTTAAATTAGGTGTTATTGAAGACTGGCGGTAACTTTCGCTTTTAAAGGTTAAAATCTGAATAAAAAGTTTGCATGTCTGATGTTAAGAGCACAATACTAAATATATAATTCTGTGTAATTACGTTGTTAGCTAGTCAAAAATAATTAAATTTACATTTTAAAAATAAAGTGCCAGTAATAAAAAAATGTCTGAATAAAAGCCACTAAAAAAGTCTTTAACATGTTGCTGCCTTAGCTCTTTTATGACGATCAAGAACTAATTGAAAGTTTGAATGTTACTTTTTATTGCCTTCCTTAGGATAAAATCGCTAAAATTTATCTACAATCTTAATAGACTTAATAGAACTTTTACCAAAACAATCATTATTACATTAAGATCATATTATCAAATTAACAAACACCCGACTAAATTAATAAGGTTTAAAAAATTGCGTGCAACTAACGAGTTCGTGTACATGTGTCCGGTTAAGCTAAACAAAAATGAATCCATCGTAAAATTTTATTTTTAGACCATTATTTGAACAAAAGTTAGGTTAGGGATTTTCAGCTATAAAAGCTATGGCTCCTAAAAGACATCTAAAAATACAATATAAATGAAGCTCAGGCATATTCTTTAACGGCGGAAGGTTGCACTTTAAATTGTATTAAATTAAGGCATTATAACGCTCTTCTAGTTTACGATTTTCTATTGTACTAAACCAGAAATACGTTTATATACTGCATTTGCTAATATTAAGGCACCATTACTATTTGTTTATGTCTTAATTTTGTTTTAGTATTTTCAAGAATTTAGATCTCAATAAAAGTGAAATGAATAATGAAACTGAAATGTTCCATCGTAGGTGTTGTGTGATGTTGGGCAACAAAAAGTTTGTAACTTACAATTAGTTTGTTGTTCGTTCAGTTTTACGCGAAAAAAGCAATTCCATTCGAACCGATGTTTGTGTGTGTGTGTGTGTGGAAAGCTGTATGGTTTTAATTAAGAGCCCAAAATCCATATGACGAATCCTGAAACAGAGCCATCAACAAAAAAAAAATATATATATGGCAAAAGTTGGGAGAAGACATCGACCGAAAGCCGTATATTAAAAGGGATCTATTAATTTAAGGCACAGCTTTAAGAATCTATTTTTATTGACAAACTTGTTTTCAACTTGCAGTGGATCCAAAATACCACAGAAAACTTCGGAAACTATTCTCTGGCCGTGCTAAATATTAACTTGTTTACTTCTAAAAGCATTAGGTTCAAATTTATATACTTTTCGGTATTCTCCAGTTAATATACCTTAACCTAACCTCTGACAACTTTTTACGTCACAGTTTATATATAACTTGCCATCATTGATTGATTGTTATTATGATTTAATTTATTTTATCTACAACCATAAAAATAATATAGTAAATGTGAGGTAATTGTAAATTTATGATTAGACTTGACAAGTTGATGGAATAATATTATTCGATCGAACTGTCATTTAATTTTCAGTCATGATGAATGACTATGGTAAAAGCTGTCTTTTAAATAATAACAAGTAATAACATTCTTTTAATTTATTGTAATGATAAATTATTAGTTAAAAACTGTATTTGTTATAAGTGCATTAATAATAATATAATCGTTGAACAAAAACTAATCTAAACGACTGTTATTTATTATTCAAGAAGAGAAGATGTTCATTTAGTATTCTTGAGGACTACGACTGTTCCTAGAGCATACTTTTGTCTTAAAACTAAATAATTTTAAGTATCCCATAACAAATTATTATAAATTATATTTTTAATTAAAAGTTTTCAGATCTTTGAAAGCTGAAAGCTCAAGTCTGGGGAATAAACTATATTAGTCCTTCTGTAATTTAATATTTTTTGAAGTTATACGTTTAGATTCAAATTTGACAAGTTAATGGAGTAATATTATTCCATCGAACTGTCTTTTAATGTACAGTACCGATGAATTATTAGCTAAAAACTGTATTTGTTATAACTGCATTATTTAATAGTTGAATAAAAACTAATCTAAACTACTGTTATTTATTATTCTTGAAGAGAAGATGTTCATTTAGTATTCTTGAGGACTACGACTGTTCCTAGAGCATACTTTTGTCTTAAAACTAAATAATTTTAAGTATCCCATAACAAATTATTATAAATTAAATTTTTAATTAAAAGTTTTCAGATCTTTGAAAGCTGAAAGCTCAAGTCTGGGGAATAAACTATATTAGTCCTTCTGTAATTTAATATTTTTTGAAGTTATACGTTTAGATTCAAATTTGACAAGTTAATGGAGTAATATTATTCCATCGAACTGTCTTTTAATGTACAGTATCAATGAATTATTAGTTAAAAACTGTATTTGTTATAACTGCATTATTTAATAGTTGAATAAAAACTAATTTAAACTACTGTTATTTATTATTCAAAATGGGAAGATGATCATTTATAATTCTAGAGGACTACGACTGTTTGTTGAAGTCATTTTTATCTTAAAACCAAATGATTTAAAGTATTCCATAACAAATGAATTATTATAAATAGGTTTCTTCAAAATATTATATTATTAATTAAAACTTTTCAGGTCTGTGAAAGCTGAAAGCTCAAATCTGGGGAATAAACTATATTAGTCCTTCTGTAATTTAATATTTTTTGAAGTTATATGTTGAGAT
The DNA here is from genome assembly GCF_024364675.1 of Aethina tumida. NCBI lineage: Eukaryota > Metazoa > Arthropoda > Insecta > Coleoptera > Nitidulidae > Aethina > Aethina tumida. Next base: position 9,767,922 of record NC_065435.1, on the reverse strand, counting down.
TCAAATTTGACAAGTTAATGGAGTAATATTATTCCATCCAACTGTCTTTTAATATACAGTATCGATGAATTATTAGTTATAACTGCATATTTGTTATAACTGCATTATTTAATAGTTGAGTAAAAACTAATTTAAACTACTGTTATTTATTATTCAAAATGGGAAGATGATCATTTATAATTCTAGAGGACTACGACTGTTTGTTGAAGTCGTTTTTATCTTAAAACCAAATGATTTAAAGTATTCCATAACAAGTGAATTATTATAAATAGGTTTCTTGAAAATATTATATTATTAATTAAAACTCTTCAGGTCTGTGAAAGCTGAAAGCTCAAATCTGGGGAATAAACTGTATTAATCCTTCTGTAATTTAATATTTTTTGAAGTTATATGTTGAGATTCAAATTTGACAAGTAAATGGAGTAATATTATTCCATCGAACTGTCTTTTAATGTACAGTATCAATGAATTATTAGTTAAAAACTGTATTTGTTATAACTCCATTATTTAATAGTTGAATAAAAACTAATTTAATAGTTGAAAATACAGTAATTCATATTTTATTGTTCAGTAAAGAGAAGAAGATAATCTTTAACGACACTCCAGGACTACTTCTATCAATTTTGTTTTGATTTCATTAAATTTCAAGAAGTTATTTTTATCTTTAAAATAAATGGAATAAAAGCATCCCACAATAACCGTATTATTATAAATTAATCTGTATAAATTATTAAATTTTTAATTACAACTTCCTAATTATTTTGTAGCAGCGTTATCTTTTCAGATCTTTAAAACTTGACAGTTTTATTATACACCCCGAGTTTGGGGAATACACTATGTTAGTCCTTCTGTAATTTTAAATTAATATCGATTAATCCTAACCCTATAAACTGGAAAGTTATTAAATTATAATGAGAAATGACCTATTTACTATTAAATAACGGACTGATGTCCCTCAAGGTTTACATTACACACACAGTGTCATCATTTCAAAGAGTTTCACCCGCACGATTACTCGTTACTCGTAACTCGTAGCTCATACAAAGTAACGTGATGCCGTTGAATGGTGGTACAAAAACGAAACGATTACCCCCGTTATGGACGAAACATGCCGAATTAAAATTATTTATTTATCTGCTCGATAATTTTTTGTGCACGAATTTTTATTAGGTTGATAGAAACACATACGACGGTTCAATTAACTACGCATTGACCTAACCTTCGTCGAAAATCGATCAAACATCCGGTTCATTTCTTAGTTTAAGCGTGGGCGAATTAAATAATACTATATTATTTAGCGAGTAATGACGGTTATTGCCCTCGAAGATGACATGCTGTAATCAAGTGAGTGGGCTATGTTGTATTTTATGTACAATTGTTTAAATGTCAAAGTAACGTTAATTACACAATACAACATTTATAACTATTAGAAATTGATTATAAAATATTTCATTTATTTTATTCTTTTTTAATTTGACTTTCTATGAAAAAATTTTGGTTGTAGCCTCTCAAACGTTGACAAAATAAAATATTAGTGGGATATTTGTATTACACTTCGACAGATCGGTAAAATAATATTATTCTATCGATCTATCATTAAATATTCAAATACTATGTTTTTCGAATAAACATCAATTTTCGATTAATCCATTTTTAATCAAAGTGTATCAGACAGTTCGGAATAGTTTAAACAATTAAAAACAAATTGTACTGGTTATAAATAAATGTAATTAATTATTTTATATTAAACTTAATTTCTTATGAAGAAATGTGGATATTAATTGTTTTCCGGCTCGTCGACGTTGACAAAATAAAGTGTTTGTTTTAGAATAACGATATTCAATCAAACATTCATCAAATATTTAAATACCGACATTCGCATAAACATCTTTTTTCATTTAGTCCATTTTCAGTAAATACTTATTAAATAGTTTTCGTTTAGTCTATGTAACAAAAGTTTAAACAATTAAAACACAAATTTTATAATTTACAATTATTAGGGACCGGTTAATATAAATTTAATTTAATTATTTTCTATTAAACTTGATTTATTATGAAAAAATGTGCCACTTTTTTGGATATTCACTGTTTTCATGCTCGTAGACGTTGACACAATAAGATATTAGTGAGGTGTTTATCTTAGACTTCTAGATCCGTAGAATAATATTATTCAATCGAAGTATCATTGAATATTTAAATACTACAGATTACTGAATAAACATTCTTTTTCGTTGAGTCTATTTATCAGTAAATGTTTATCAGACAGTTTTTGTTTAGTCCATGTCATGAAAATATAACGTTTAAACAATTAAAGACAAATTTTATAATTTATAATTATTAAAAACTGATTATAAATAAATGTAATTTAATTAATTTATATTAAACTTAATTTCTTATGAAGAAATGTTCCATTTTTTTAGATATTCATTATTTTCAGGCTCGTAGACTTTGAAGCAATAAAATATTAGTGAGGTGTTCGTCTTAGACTTCAATAGATCAGCAGAATAATATTATTCAGTCGAACTATCATTAAAAATTTGAATACCACAGACATTAGAATAAAGATCCTTTTTCGTTTAGTCCATTTTTCAGTAAATGTTTATCAGACATGTTTTGTTTAGCCCATGTCATGAAAATATAAAGTTTAAACAATTAGAGACAAATTATATAATATATAATTATTTGAAACTGATTATAAATAAATGTAGTTTAATTAATTTATATTAAACTTAATTTCTTATGAAGAAATGTGCCACTTTTTTAGATATTCATTGTTTTCAGACTCGTAGACTTTGAAGCAATAAGATATTAGTGAGGTGTTCGTCTTAGAATTCGATAGATCGGCAGAATAATATTATTCAGTCGAACTATCATTAAAAATTTGAATACCACAGACATTAGAATAAACATCCTTTTTCATTTAGTCCATTTTTCAGTAAATGTTTATCAGACAGTTTTTGTTTAGCCCATGTGATGAAAATATAAAGTTTAAACAATTAAAGACAAATTATATAATATATAATTATTAGAAACTGATTATAAATAAATGTAATTTAATTAATTTATAATAAACTTAATTTCTTATGAAGAAATGTGCCACTTTTTTAGATATTCATTGTTTTCAGGCTCGTAGACTTCGAAGCAATAAGATATTAGTGAGGTGTTCGTCTTATACTTCGATAGATCGGCAGAATAATATTATTCAGTCGAACTATCATTAAAAATTTGAATACCACAGACATTAGAATAAACATCCTTTTTCATTTAGTTCATTTTTCAGTAAATGTTTATCAGACAGTTTTTGTTTAGCCCATGTGATGAAAATATAAAGTTTAAACAATTAAAGACAAATTATATAATATATAATTATTAGAAACTGATTATAAATAAATGTAATTTAATTAATTTATAATAAACTTAATTTCTTATGAAGAAATGTGCCACTTTTTTAGATATTCATTGTTTTCAGGCTCGTAGACTTTGAAGCAATAAGATTTTAGTGAGGTGTTCGTCTTATACTTCGATAGATCGGCAGAATAATATTATTCAGTCGAACTATCATTAAAAATTTGAATATCACAGACATTAGAATAAAGATCCTTTTTCGTTCAGTCCATTTTTCAGTAAATGTTTATCAGACAGGTTTTGTTTAGCCCATGTCATGAAAATATAAAGTTTAAACAATTAAAGACAAATTATATAATATATAATTATTAGAAACTGATTATAAATAAATGTAGTTTAATTAATTTATATTAAACTTAATTTCTTATGAAGAAATGTGCCACTTTTTAGATATTCATTGTTTTCAGGCTCGTAGACTTTGAAGCAATAAGATATTAGTGAGGTGTTCGTCTTAGACTTCGATAGATCGGCAGAATAATATTATTCAGTCGAACTATCATTAAAAATTTAAATACCACAAACATTAGAATAAACATCCTTTTTCATTTAGTCCATTTTTCAGTAAATGTTTATCAGACAGTTTTTGTTTAGCCCATGTCATGAAAATATAAAATTTAAACAATTAAAGACAAATTATATAATTTATAATTATTAGAAACTGTTTATAAATAAACGTAATTTAATTAATTTATATTAAACTTAATTTCTTATGAAGAAATGTTCCACTTTTTAGATATTCATTGTTTTCAGGCTCGTAGACTTTGAAGCCATAATATATTAGTGAGGTGTTCGTCTTAGACTTTGATAGATCGGCAGAATAATATTATTCAGTCGAACATCATTAAAAATTTGAATACCATAGACATTAGAATAAACATCCTTTTTCGTTTAGTCCATTTTTCAGTATATGTTTATCAAACAGTTATCAGTTTCTGTTTAATCCATGTCACGAAAGTTTAAATTTTAAATAATTAAAGACAAATTGTATAATTTATAATTATTAGGAACTAGTTATAAATTTAAATTAATTATTTTTTATTATACTTGATTTCCTATGGGGAAATGTGCCAGTTTTTGGATATTCATTATTTTCAGGCAGACAAAATAAAATATTAGGGAGGTGTTTGTATCAGCTTCAGCAAATCAGTGAAATAATATTATTCAATTTAAGTCTCATTAAATATTTAAATACTTCAGACTTTTGAATAGACATCTATTTTCGTTCAGTAAATACTTCTCAGACAGTTTTCATACAATCGTAAGTTTAAACGATTAAAATTGAAATCAATCGAAGCATCAATTTCCTTTTAATCAATTATTTAATAAAAATCTATTAGTTCTATCTTAAAGGAATCGACTGATTGGAGGTTAACTCGTCAAATAATATTATTAATGACTAAAGTTTACAGATAGTATATCTATCGTAGTGAGTATTGAGTAGGGTCTTGAGATAATGATTAAACCAAACATCTTATTAAACTGTCATTCCAGTTCGATCCTTTTTGAGGTAGCAATGATTTTATTTAATTATCTTAGTGACTAGGAGTAATTTGGAGAGAAGCTCGAACCAGTAATTGCATTAAATTCTGATTAAAACTTAAACAATGCGCGAGCCGTCCTCTAGAATTCAATTTGAAAGCCGGGCGATGTCTTCGTGTTAAAGAATTGTGAATGGAATTTTTACAACCTTTTACTGTATTTTCCTAAACTAATTTAGAAAACTTGATTAAGATTATTAAATATTTATTAATAATTGTCTTTGTATTTCGGTTCATGAGAATTTAATAATGTCATTAGTATTTCGGAACACATAAATAGCATTAGAAAATCGTTTGGAATTATGATCATTAAACTAATCAAATTTATTTATATTCGTGATTAGTTGTATAATATAAAAAGCGACTTGGTCCTGCACTTAAAATCAAACGTACGTATTTCTTTCGGAGTTCGAAGGATGTGTAAAAAATGTGGTCTTTGCAACTTAAAGTCATCAATTCTGTTTTGTTTCAACGAAATGGGGATCAATATAATGTGCTTGGGGGTATGAAAGTTGACTTGTAGTAATTTAGGCACGAGGAATCACGTAAAACTTTCGTTCTAAGTCTTAAAAAAAAGTCAAAGAAAGCTTTTAACTTTGTTGAGGAATTATTTTGTGTATACAGTGTGTTTTTTTTGGTATGAAACTTTCGAATAACTCGTATGCATAATATGGCAGGCAAGGAAATTAATAATGATTAATGCTAATCCATCCTTTGTAAAATCTAGAAACAAATAGGACTCCTTCAAGAAGAAGCTAGAGTCGTTTTTAATGGATATATGATCTGAAATCGACGAAGGCTACTGGGAGAAGGACAATCTTTGGAACTTAATGAAGATGGTACTATCTGGTGACCACTTAACTAAATTAGGTCCATATATATCTAAATAAATTATATTTACAACAAAAATATGATATTCTATGTACGTTCTCAGTAAAAGTTATCGAAAAAAAAATTCATCGACAACAGTGCTATCAAGAATAGGAAAAAATATTTTATACAAATCTTGAGTTTTTTAGCAGCAAAATTCGAATCAGGGATAAAAATGGTTTCAAAGTTACCACCTGCCCAACCTGAGTAGTTGGACTAACCTTAACACTAGAGTGCTAAATATCTAAATATCTCCTTTAATATATTTCTAAGCCTCAGGTTAAAAGTGTCATCCTGTATTTTAAATTTAAAGGGAAGATTTTATTTATTTATAGTCCATGCAGTTAAATTTAATTGAAGAAGTATTTAATTAATTTGTAAATGAGACCTTAGAATTCAATAAAATTAGAAATATTTTAGTACTCTAAGTACTCAGTAGCATATAGTAATTTTTTTAAAAATGTTTTTGATCAACAAAAAGGACATGGAAGTATGACATGGAATCCATCGACAAAGGGAACCGACATACTATCCTTGGAATTCAAGGAAGATGGTGCTATCTGGTGACCACCTAACTAAATTTTAGATAAATATATATCTAAATTAATTATATTTACGACAAAAATATACCATTTTTTATTTATTACGTAGTGCAGAATCGTGTATGTTCTCAGAAGAAGATATCAAACAAAAAATTCCTCGACTACGGTGCTATCCATTAAGAATGGAAAAAAATATTTGAGACAAATCTTGGATTTTTTTTAACAGCAAAATCGAAATCTGAGATAAAAAATGGTGGCTCATATTTAAGATTTCAAATTTACCACCTGCCCCACCTGAATAGTTGGACTAACCTTAACACTAGAGTGCTAAATATTTAAATATTCCCTTTGATATATTTCTAAGCCTTAGGTTAAAAGTTTCATCCTGCATTTTAAATTTAAAGGGAAGATTTTATTTATTTATAGTCCATACAGTTAAATTTAATTGATGAAGTATTTAATTAATTTGTAACTGATACTTTAGAATTCGATGAAATAAGAAGTATTTTAGTACTCTAAGTACTCAGTAGTATATAGTAATTTTTTTAAAAATGTTTCAGATCAACGAAAAGGACATGGAAGGATGACATGGATTCCATCAACAAAGGGAACCGACATACTATCCTTGGAATTCAAGGAAGATGGTGCTATCTGGTGACCACCTAACTAAATTTTAGATAAATATATATCTAAATTAATTATATTTACAACAAAAATATACCATTTTTTATTTATTACGTAGTGCAGAATCGTTTATGTTCTCAGAAGAAGATATCGAACAAAAAATTCCTCGACTACGGTGCTATCCATTAAGAATAGAAAAAAATATTTGACACAAATCTTGGATTTTTTTAACAGCAAAATCTAAATCTGAGATAAAAAATGGTGGTTTATATTTAAGATTTCAAATTTACCACCCGTCCCACCTGAATAGTTGGACTAACCTTAACACTAGAGTGCTAAATATTTAAATATCCCCTTTGATATATTTCTAAGCCTCAGGTTAAAAGTGTCATCCTGTATTTTAAATTAAAAAGGAAGATTTTATTTATTTATGACCTATGTAGTTTAATACGATTGATGAAGTATTCAATTAATTTGCAATTATCACTTTAAAATTGATTTAAAAATAAGTATTAATAATTCTATATAGTAGTAATAGTATTTTAAAAATTGGGTATAAATTAGAGTAAAGAGTAAATTTTTTTTAAAAACCCAATAAATATTAATACAATCTTTCACACGTATAGAGATTAAAATTGTTAAAACTTTACGTCTAGCTAATAAAAAGGCTAAAGTGACGGGTGCGATGCGACGGTAAATTCACGTTGTCGCTTATTACATTTTAACCCTTGTTCGGTAAACATATATTTTCCATTTGAGTGTGTTTTCTTCGAAAATTATATAGGGCTGCGTCAAATTTTAATGGCCTAAGGGCGCCTAGAAATATTGATCCGAACCAGAAATACACAGTAAACATTTGTTTGTTTTTTCGTCTTCCTTCTACAACTTCCTGATCCGGAAACTCACGGTGCACTTACGTTTTTTCTAATAAGCTGAAAGACCATGCAATAATATATCTCTATCAGCCTATTAGTTTGATTGTGGTCAAGTGTTTTATTTTTTCTTTTTTATTTTTTTAAATTGGACTGGTCACAGTTAATTTTTGCCGCTGACTTTTGGCCGGCGTTCAACTTTTAATTAACAGAAATTCATTGTTGTGACACGCCAAATTAACCCCACATTACGACAAAATTAAATCACTTTAATGTATTACAATGCTTACACACGACGCCGCACATAAATAACGTGTAAGGGATTAATTAAAGCTGAATCGAACTCAAGAAAGCCATCGTAAAAATTGCGACGTGCTCAAAAAAAAAAAAAAAAATAGAAGTGTTTGCGTCCTTAAACCCTTCTCGATGAATGGGAATATTTTTACCGTTTTCATCGTGAATAAAATTCTGACGTCCTCATTATCGACGGAACGTGCCGAATGAATAAATTTCGAATGCAAACGCAAAATTCACTCTTCAATTATCGATTGGATCAATTTAATTCAATTTCGAGTGTTATAGAAATTATATTGGGGGCTTCCGATTAGCTTCCGCCCTTAAAGTTTGGACTGACGAATATTAATAACTCGGTGGAACGGGAACCTGTTTTGTATGGCACGATGTGACGTAACGGTTCCGGGTTTTACGGTTACGGTTACGGTTGCGGTAACCGTTTCACTTTATTACGAAGAGCACGGTTAAAATGAGTACCTATGAAATATAAATTTCGAACTTTATAAAAAAAAAATATAAAAGTATACGTTTCATAAATACACAATATCAATACTAGTACACAAACTAAAAATAAACTCCGGGACAAAATGGATGATAATTACAGAGGAACAACGTTAACAACGTTAAATGGTTAAAAACGTAAAACAAACAGGTGTAATGATAAATAATCTTTCCGAATTGAAAAATTTAAATTATCCTTAATAATGAAAAAAATTAGTTTTAAAGAGTATAGAAAAATACTAGAATTTTAAAGCTATATCCAGTTCTCTTTTATTTATTTATTTTTGACAAATTGTAAAACCTTCTAAAAGCATTTTTTATGTAATTTCAGTTAGAAAGTACGTGAATATTTTTATTTTTAATGGAAATATATTAATTTGCCTTTTTTCAGAAATATATAATTTATCTCTATAAAATATTTTAAAAAACGATCGTGAAATGTTTTATTTAAATAAATTTTGTTATTAGTTGATTTAATTGAATATGATTAATTGATTAAGCTTTGTCGCCATTTTGTATTTTATTTTATGTCAATACAAAATATATTTAATATTAAAAAGAATGTCAATCAAAAGGAGAAGTAAATTTAATAAAAAATAGAGAAATGCATAAAATTTTTATTTTTAGCAATATTGTCTGGTTTTTGAAAAATAATCTTAATTTTATATTTATTATCTATTAATAAACTAAACTGACGACTAAAATTAAAAATATATTAAAAAAACCAAGTTATTAGTTGATTTAATTGAATAAAACTAATGTTGATTAAGTTTTGCCGCCATTTTGTATTTTATTTTATGTCAATACAAACTATATTTAAAAATTAAAAGAATGTCAATTAAATGTGGTGGAAATAAATTTAATTAAAAATAGAGAAATACATAAATTTATTTATTTTTAGCAAATAATTAGTTCAAAGTTCAGTAATTTAAAACTATTTATAACTTAATTTAAATTTTTATAATAATATTTATTATCAATTATAATAAACTAAACGGACGACTAAAATTAAAAATATATTAAAAAATATAAATTATTAATTAGTTGATTTAAATGAATTAAATTAATGTTGATTAAGCTTTGCCGCCATTTTGTATTTTATTTTATATCAATACAAAATATATTTAAAATTAAAAAGAATCCATCATCAATTAAAATCGATGGAATTTAATGAAAAATCGAGAAATACATAAAATTTTTCATTTTTAGCAATAATTAATTCAATGTTCAGTAATTTAAAAGTATTTATTATCAATTAATAAACTAAACTGACGACTAGAATTAAAAATATATTAAAAAAACTAAGTAGATTCAATTGAATAAAACTAATGTTAATTAAGCTTTGCCGCCATTTTGTGTTTTATTTTATGTCAAAAAAAAATATATTTAAAATTTAAAAATTCAGTTAAAGTCGACGAAAATAAATTTAATAAGAAACCGAGAAATACATCAAATTATTTATTTTTATCAATACTTCAAAGTTCAGTAATTTAAAAGTATTTATAACTTAATTTAAATTTAATACGTAAGTGGGTAATTTTTAAAAAATAATTATTTTATATTTGCTGTCAATTCATGACGACTAAAATGAAATAAACAAAGAAAAATTAAAAATACTAATCTATTAATTAATTTAAGTGAAAACTAATGTTGATTAAGCTTTGCCTCCATTTTATATTTTTTTTCATGCACAAAATACATTTAAAAATAAAGAGAACCTTAATTAGAATCGATGGAAATAAATTTAATGAACTATCGGAAAATATATAAAATTATATTTTTTCAGCAATAATTAGCCTTATACTTCAATAGTATAAAACTAAACGTCGTAAAATCTAATTTATAGATATTTCATTTTAATTAGTTGATTTAATTTTGAAAAATAATCTTATCAAATATCAATTAATAAATTAAAGTGTCAACTAAAATTAAAAATATATTAAAAAAACCATAATTATTAGTTGATTTAATTAGTTTAAGTTTATAGCAATACAATAAAAATAAAAAGAATTAAATCCTAGACATGTAAAATTTTTATAAATTGTTTCAAGTTCAGTAATATGAATTTATCTTATAACTTAATTAGTAATTGATTTAATTAATTAAAACAAATGTCGATTTGACATTGATAAAAACATATGTAAAAAATAAAAAGAATGTTAATTAAAATTTGAGCAAATAAATTTAGGTAAACATTGAGAAACGCATAAAATTATTTATTTTTAGGCTAAAAATTAAATACTATTTATAACTTAATTTATATTTAAAACATGCACTCATACTCTGTAAAACAATAATTTTAATTACATTCGAAATATCTTATGTACAAACAAATTCTTAAAATATCCAGTTTTAAAACTTTTTTTTTATTTTAATTAATTTTTCAGATTGGAGACTTACTGTGTCGTAATTTTGAGCATGACCGAAGTAAATTATTCGTTTGAATTCTCCCTCGAAATTTGTTGAATTTCACGATTTCTTATTTACTTCGTGCCAAGTAATAAGGAAGCAATTATAAGGGCTTCGCAACCTTGGAAGGTTGTAACTTAATCGAAAGAAACACATCTAATTCTAACGGTATTCTCTAATTGTTCTCTAATTGGAATTTACTACTCGCGTGGATTTTAGATCAATATTTTCATTTTACATTGAAATTTCTACGATTATTATTTGTTTATACGTCGTGATTTGTTACTACAGTGAAATAACAAAATTCGACTTCAATAAATTTTATTTTAGACATTTATTTATGTTTAAAACATGATTTACGAAATTATTTGGACTGTTCAACAAATTAATCATTAATTAGAACTGTACAGGCTGTATGTGGCTGTATTTCCAGACCAGATCAAATATTAGCATAGGTGTCCAGACATCATTTTTTTAAATATCTTTTGATGTCTCTGATTCTGTTTTAAATAGATTTTTAACTAAAACTTTTTTCAAAAATATTTAATTTGTGATACAATAAATTAAATATGAACAATATAAATAAGATATGGAAACCATGACTGAATAAATCTCTAAAATATAAAAAAACGAAGCTTTCACGAATATATAATTTGTAATATACTATCTAAAATATATGTGAAGATGTTTATAGTAAATATTTTAGATATTTAATGTACACTTTAGATTGTTAATTTTTTATATTTCTCAATTTTTCATTAAATTTATTTCCATCAATTTTAATTGACATAATATTTAATATTTTTTAAGAATACTTAAATCGTCTTGTATTGATATAAAATAAAATACAAAATGGCGGCAAAGCTTAATAAACTTTAGTCTTATTCAATTAAATTAACTAATAACTTAGTTTTTTTAACATATTTTTTATTTAATTGGTCAGTTTAGTTTATTAATTGATAATAAATATAAAATAAAAATTATTTTTAAACAATTAGGCAATCATGTCTGAGTATTAAATTTAAATTAAGTTCTAAATAGTTTTAAATTACTGAATTTTGAACTAATTGTTAATGACAATAAATAATTTTATATATTTCTAGATTTTTCATTAAATTTATTTTCATCGATTTTTATCGACATTATTTTTATTTTTAAATATATCTTATACTGACTTAATCAACATTATTCCTATTCAATTAAATCAACTAATAACAAAATTTATTCAAATAAAACATTTCACGATCAAGTTTTTAAAAATATTTTATAGAGATAAATTATATATTTTATATAATCACGTATGAATATTAAATTTAAATTAAGTTTTAAATAGTTTTAAATTACTGAACTTTAAACCAATTGTTAATGAAAATAAATAATTTTATATATTTCTCGATTTTTCATTAAATTTATTTTCATCGATTTTGATTTTTAATTAAAATAAGATATAAAATGGCAGCCAAATATAATAAACATTAGTTTTATTCAAATAAATCAATTAATAATTAAGTTTTTTAACATTTTTTTTATTTTAGTCGCCAATGTAGTTTATAATAATTTATAATAAATATAAAATTAAGATTAGAATTGTAATGAAAGTATTCAATTTCAAATAAAATGACGGCAAAAATTAATAAATGTGTGTTTTATTCAATAGATCTCCATACAAAAAGTTTAATTTACATTTAATTTAATTAATTTATTTTTTTCTAGTTTCCTCCCGTCAGTTTAGACTAATGATATAAACATAAACTAATGATAATAAACATAAAGTGAAAAAACTAATGAACTAATTATTAAAAATAAATAATTTGATGTATTTCTCGATTTTTCATTAAATTTATTTTCTTATATTTTAACTGATATTTTTCTTAATTTTAAATATATTTTGTATTTACATAAAATAAAATATAAAATGGCAGCCAAGCTTAATCCACATTAGTATTATTCAAGTAAATCAACTATATATGTTTTTATTTAAGTAGCAAATTTAGTTTATTAATTGATAATAAATATAAAATAAAGAATATTTTTCAAAAATCAGAGAATCACGTATGAGTATTAAATTTAAATAAAGTTATAAATAGTTTTAAATTACTGAACATTGAACTAATTATTGCTTAAAATAAATAATTTTATGTATTTCTTGATTTTTAATTAAATTTATTTATATCGATTTTAATTAACATTCTTTTTAATTTTAAATATATTTTGTCTTGACATAAAATAAAATTCAAAATGGCAGCAAAGCTTAATCAACAGTTTTATTCAATTAAATTAATCGATATTTTTTTTTCATCTTAGTCGTACTAATTACTGAACCTTGAACTAATTATTAACGAAAATAAATAATTTAAAAATATTTCTCGATTTATTTAATTTTTAATTAAAATAAAATATAAAATGGCGCCCAAACATAATAAATATATTCAAATAAATCAATGAATAATTTAGTCTTTTTAACATTTTTTTAATTTTAGTCGACAATATAGTTTGTTAATTAATAATAAATATAAAATAAAGATTAAAATTGTAATGAAAATATTCGATTTCATATAAAATGGCGGCAAAATTTAATAAATGTTAGTTTTATTCAATAAATATCCATACAAAAAGTTTAATTTAGATTAAATTAATTAATTTAGTTTTTTTCTTAACTTTTTACCATCAGTTTAGTTCGTAAATTGGTAATAAATATAAAGCGAAAGCATATTTTCCAAAATTAAATCAAATTTTAGTATAACTAATTGAAATGGAATGTCTATAAATCGGATTTTACGACGAGCAAACAATTTCCATACGTCGAATATTGCCATAAGAAATATGGCAACGTAATTTCTTAATTAAAAGACAAGTTTATAATAAATATGATCGCGAAACTTTTAATGGCCTCATGTAAAAAATGAGTTCGCGAACTCGTTTATAACAGTCCCGATTTTTAAACATAATGAAGACATCTTTTTTCCTTTCATCCCATATCTTAAACAAAACAACGCAATTATATATTCTTAATTGCAATAAATCACGGAACGGAACGTTCCAATTAATTAAAGACATCCGGGAATCTACAGAACCAAAATATTTGTACGCATAAATCATCGACCAGTGCAATAATTCGGCAATTAAACACGTTAAACACATCTTAAAATTTCCGTAGCCCAGAGGGACACACGTAAATTACAAATTCAAAATATTTGCCTCGATAATTTACACGCACACAGTGTTAATCATGCGCCAATTAAAAATCGGAAGTTTCGTACGCGTCGGGAAAGTTTCCACGGTTGATTATTATTGTGTGACCTCACAAAACTAGTCGGGGAAGAGAAGGGTTTAAGGATTTGCAGTCTCACCGTCAATTTCCGGCCTCCAACCGAAAAAAAAAAAATAAAACTAAAGTAAAAAGCCGGCAGCAATTAGGGATGATAACGTTTCATCCAACATTCTAACCCGGCATTAGTTACTAATGTAGGAAATTACATATTAAAATAGGTCAATCACTACGACATTTAATTTAAGTGTGTCAATGTTTTTGTTGTGCCCCTATTTTTTGTGTTATAGGGTTGGAAAAAATAGTTCTGTGAGTCCACTAAATATTTGATTAATTAGAATGTATAGTTTGGTCGATATGGCACATAAATATTTAAGCGTACTAACGTGCTGGAACAAAACAAAATTTTGAATGGGAGCATGCACACGTGAAGGCAATAAATAAGAGTCGGGAAAAATAGAAACGGCGAAGAACAGATACGTGGGAAAAGGGCATAAAAAGTGTTGTGTGCCAAAGGGAAATAAATAGAGAAGATAGCGGCGTAGTGGAAGAAAACAATTAGCAGTCGCGGAACATGTGTCCCCCGTAAATAATAATAATAACAAGCAGTGTGAAAGATGTATGACATACGTTTATAAAATTGTATGTCATGTGACCGTGCCGTCAGTCCTAATCGACACGTAAGTACATCACTAAACACGCTAAGTTTCTTAATAAAATTACCTTTAGTCATAGCTATGTGTCTTGTGTACGACCCCCAGGCCCCGAAGATGACCATGAATAGATCTGTTAGGCACTACCAGCAACTCTAACATAACCGAATAATAGCGACGGTCCAGCAGCCAATCGTTTAATTATGATCATTAATAGTTATATATCTGATATGTTAGACGTGGTGAAATGTGTACCGAGTAAAACCGTACGGGGTTGAGGACTGTTCGGGTCATACTACACGCTTTAAGGCACGACGATGCCGGCTGCGCGCCGCGACGCTCCTCTAAAGCGCCGCCTCGTATCGGAACCCCAGTGACGCTCGTCACAAAAGGCTTACATGCACTACCGTAGATTAACCCCAACTTTCATCGAACTATCCATCAGACACACGAGCCTTCCTCAATCACCGCCGCATCTAGCTATCTGGCCTCTATCTCAATTTCTGATAATAAGAATGCCAATAACTGTCGATTATCGTCGCGTTCAAACGCGTTTTTACACTATTTTCACCTGTATTTACCTATCTTAATTGCTACTTCGTTTTAATTACTGTTAAATACATCCACAATTAACCACTCAAGTTTTAACTTTTTTGAACTACTAAACTATGTTTACACACACTGCATTTCATTCGTCAACAGTAAAATGTTTTTTAACCATAATTTTATTTAGACTCATATTTATTATGTCATTTTAATTAGTGTAAAAACATCACCAATCATTATACTTCATAGGAACTTTTAAAGTTTTTAAAGCTTTGACCCAAAAATATCTTTGGCAATATGATAAATGTTTTAGTTTCAACAAATCCCACATTACTTCAGTAGTTTACTGAAAATAAAAAACCTTCAAATTCTGTTATTGATCTCTCAGTTATAATTTAAATATTCATGTATTTTAAAGCTTATATCAACAAGAGTAATGTACAAAGTTGTTTAATTTTATCTTTTAGTCTTAGTTAATTTTATCTTCTTAGAGTTTTTACTTATAATATTTTAATATTATATAATTTTAATTATTGTTAAAGACACCACCAATTAACCACTTATAAGAGGATATGATAACCCACAAAATTATGTTTACACACACTGTATTTTATTCGACAACGTTTTGATTATCTACCCCAAGTTGGGAATTTTATTTCATTTTAATTATTTTACGATATCTGGGCTAATTAAATAATAAAATTTATCTGATAAAATGTTTTTTCAACTGTATTCCTAGAGCTTTTACCTAAATTTACCTATTTTAGTTACTATATTATTTTAATTACTATCAAGAAGCATCACCAATTAACATCTGACTTGGGAATATTATATTTTCACCTGTATTTACCTATTTTAATTGTTAATTCGTTTTAATTACTGTTAAATACATCTACAATTAACCACTCAAGTTTTATCCTCTTTGAACTACTAAACTATGTTTACACACACTGCATTTCATTCGTCAACAGTAAAATGTTTTTTAACCATAATTTTATTTAGACTCATATTTATTATGTCATTTTAATTAGTGTAAAAACATCACCAATCATTGTACTTTATATGAACTTTTAAAGTTTTTAAAGCTTTGGCCCAAAAATATCTTTGGCAATATGATAAATGTTTTAGTTTCAACAAATCCCACATTACTTCAGTAGTTTACTGAAAATAAAAAACCTTCAAATTCTGTTATTGATCTCTCAGTTATAATTTAAATATTCATGTATTTTAAAGCTTATATCAACAAGAGTAATGTACAAAGTTGTTTAATTTTATCTTTTAGTCTTAGTTAATTTTATCTTCTTAGAGTTTTTACTTATAATATTTTAATATTATATAATTTTAATTATTGTTAAAGACACCACCAATTAACCACTTATAAGAGGATATGATAACCCACAAAATTATGTTTACACACACTGTATTTTATTCGACAACGTTTTGATTATCTACCCCAAGTTGGGAATTTTATTTCATTTTAATTATTTTACGATATCTGGGCTAATTAAATAATAAAATTTATCTGATAAAATGTTTTTTCAACTGTATTCTTAGAGCTTTTACCTAAATTTACCTATTTTAGTTACTATATTATTTTAATTACTATCAAGAAGCATCACCAATTAACATCTGACTTGGGAATATTATATTTTCACCTGTATTTACCTATTTTAATTGTTAATTCGTTTTAATTACTGTTAAATACATCTACAATTAACCACTCAAGTTTTATCCTCTTTGAACTACTAAACTATGTTTACACACGCTGCATTTCATTCGTCAACAGTAAAATGTTTTTTAACCATAATTTTATTTAGACTCATATTTATTATGTCATTTTAATTAGTGTAAAAACATCACCAATCATTATACTTTATAGGAACTTTTAAAGTTTTTAAAGCTTTGACCCAAAAATATCTTTGGCAATATGATAAATGTTTTAGTTTCAACAAATCCCACGTTACTTCAGTAGTTTACTGAAAATAAAAAATCTTCAAATTCTGTTGATCTCTCAGTTATAATTTAAATATTCATGTATTTTAAAGCTTGTATCCACAAGAGTAATGTACAAAGTTGTTTAATTTTATCTTTTAGTCTTAGTTAATTTTATCTTCTTAGAGTTTTTACTTATAATATTTTAATATTATATAATTTTAATTATTGTTAAAGACACCACCAATTAACCACTTATAAGAGGATATGATTACCCACAAAATTATGTTTACACACACTGTATTTTATTCGACAACGTTTTGATTATCTACCCCAAGTTGGGAATTTTATTTCATTTTAATTATTTTACGATATCTGGGCTAATTAAATAATAAAATTTATCTGATAAAATGTTTTTTCAACTGTATTCTTAGAGCTTTTACATAAATTTACCTTTTTTAGTTACCATATTATTTTAATTACTATCAAGAAGCATCACCAATTAACATCTGACTTGGGAATATTATATTTTCACCTGTATTTACCTATCTTAATTGTTACTTCGTTTTAATTACTGTTAAATACATCCACAATTAACCACTCAAGTTTTAACTTCTTTGAACTACTAAACTATGTTTACACACACTGCATTTCATTCGTCAACAGTAAAATGTTTTTTAACCATAATTTTATTTAGACTCATATTTATTATGTCATGTTAATTAGTGTAAAAACATCACCAATCATTGTACTTTATAAGAACTTTTAAAGTTTTTATAACTTTGGCCCAAAAATATCTTTGGCATTATGATAAATGTTTTAGTTTCAACAAATCCCACATTACTTCAGTAATTTACTGAAAATAAAAAACCTTCAAATTCTGTTATAGATCTCTCAGTTATAATTTAAATATTCATGTATTTTAAAGCTTATATCAACAAGGGTAATTTACAAACTTACTACATAATATTTTAATTTTTATATAATTTTATTTACTTAATTACGCTTATGAGGGGATATATACCTACAAAAGTATATATTGTATTTTATTCGTTTTAACTTCTCTAACCCTCAAAATTATGTTTAATCATACTGTATTTGTTTCGAAAACTTTTTGATTATCTATCCCAAGTTGAGAACTTTATTTCATCTTAATTATATTTATATATCTGGACTATTTAAATACTAATTTGGTAAAGTGCTTTTTCTACTGCATTTTTACAGTTTTTACATAAATTTACCTATTTTAATTGCAGTAAAAGTATCACCAATTAACCTCTGACTTAGGAATATTATATTTTATAACGATTTTTGAAGTTTTAACTTCTCTAACCCATAAAATTATGTTTACACACACTGTATATTATTCGAAAACTTTTTGATTATCTAGCCCAAGTTGAGAACTTTATTTCATCTTAATTATATTAACATTTCTGGGCTATTTAAATACCAATTTGGTAAAATGTTTTTTCTACTTTATTTTTATAGCTTTTACATAAATTTACCTATTTGAATTGCAGTAAAAATATCACCAATTAACCTCTGACTTTGGAATATTATATTTCATAACGATTTTTAAAGTTTTAACTTCTCTAACCCACAAAATTATGTTTACACACACTGTATTTTATTCGAAAACTTTTTGATTATCTACCCCAAGTTGAGAACTTTATTTAATTTTAATTATAGTAACATATCTGATCTATTTGGTAAAATGTTTTTTCAACTTCATTTTTACAGTTTTTACATAAATTTACCTATTTTAATTACTATATTATTTTAATTACTGTAAAAGTATCACCAATTAACCTAGGACTTGGGAATATTATATTTCATAACGATTTTTAAAGTTTTAACTACTCTAACCCACAAAATTATGTTTTTTTTTAATTACTAACACTTGAGCATTTTAAATACTAAAATATCTTTGATAAAAGGTTTTTCAACTATATTCCTATTTATATTTACCTATTTTTATTAATTTATTTAATTATGTGGCAAAGCTTTATGGTCTTCAAAAGCATTTTTAAGTTTTATCTTCGTTTACCAACAAATATGTTTTGCAAAATAATAGTTTTAGTTTCAGTTGATTCCACACTTTTCCAATAGTAATCCTAAACTGGTCAAGCAGTTGAAAATAAAAAACCTTTTAAATTTGGTTATTGATCTATCAGTTTTAATTTAAATAATTCGTGTATTTCCAAGCTTAAATCAACAAAAATAATTTACGAAAATTATGTGTAATTTTATCTTTCACTCTAATTTAATTCTCTCACGTCAAATTCCCAATTTGAAAACAAATTTATTCATAGAAGTTTCAAAATACATAATACTCCCTTGTGATTACAAATACAAATTTATTGTAAAATAAATAATAAAGTTTCTCTTTAAAAAACCCCAATTACCTCGTTCAAAGGATAAAAAATATAAGTACTAGTAATTAAAATGATAAATAAAAAAATGTAACAATATGTTATAAAATTAAAATAACATTTTATCAAAGATATTCCAGTGTTTAGACAACCCAGATATGTTAAAGTAACTACAATGAAATAAAATTCTTATTAACTTAGGGGAGATAAGCAAAAAGTTGACGAACTAAATGTCGTGTGTGAATTTTATTATGCTGTTTTAAGCTCTGTTGAAAGTTTTAATTAGAATTTACACACAAGGACTGCCTTCAATGTTGGATAAAATTTTACAGAACCAGTAATATTATATTGTTTTACAAGCACATAATGGAGCCAATTATCTAAAATTATATTTACGGCTAGTAGTTTATTTTATGTGGCAACTTAGTGTAAAGGTAGTAAACAAATTTAATTTCCTTCTAGTTGCTTTAAATTTGATTTTTTATGACTTGAACGACATAATTGTGGTGGCTGAATAAAAATGTAAAAGTGTTTCTTTGTGAACTTTATCCAATTAAGCTGTCTTTATTATATATTATACAATAAACTTTTATATTTAAAGCGTATTTGTGTTTAAAACGATGGATGGAGGAATAAATTTGAACATAAATAATATAACATTATTATTTTGGTTGATTGTTCAAAGTAAAACACTGAAGCAGTGTGGGATCAATTGAAACTAAAACTTTAAAAAACTTCTCTAAATCAAAAGTACCTGGTAAAATTATAGTTTTAGTTTCAGGCAATTCCACACTGCTGCTGAAATTTCCTGAAAATAACAACCTTTAAATTCCGTTATTGTTCTAGTTTTAATATATTATTTAAATTTAAACAAATATTCAAACTTAAATCAACGAAAATAATTTACAAAATTATGTTTAATGTTACCATTCTGGCTAATCTAATTCTAGAACGTAAAATTCTCAATTTGAAGTCATGTTTTGAGATACGATACATTTACTTGTGGGATTACTAATAAAAGTTTATTGTGGTATAAAACAGTTTCATTAAATAAAATTATTTATTCAACATGTAAAATTCAAATACAAACATCACATTTACATTTTATTTTGTTGACGTATGTCTTCTAAAAAATCGAATGAAACTAGTGAAATTACCTTGTTCAAATCAAGTTTAAAATAACCAGAGTCAAATGAAATTTGTTTGCTACAGTAGTACAAAGAGGCATCATAAAATAAATTACTAGTCATAAATATAAAGTCAGATAATTGCCTTCATTATGCCCTAGTACAATAATATAATATTACTCAACCAGTAAAATTTTATATAACTAATTACAACTTTCAACAAAGCTTAAAAGAGTTTAATAAAATTCACACACGACATTTTATCCGTTAACATTTTGCTTATCTCTCCCAAGTTATTAAGAATTTTAGTTCATTGTAATTACTTTAACATATCCTTGTTGTTTAAACACTAAAATATTTTAGGTAAAATGTTAAAAATATTGTACCAGTTTACTTAGTTACAAAATTCTCAGTAATTTTATGAGTTTCAACTGATCTGACATTTATTGCAGTCGTTTTCAGTGAGTGAAATCAAATTCTATTATTGATCAATCACTTTTAGTATAAATATTTACGTCTACTTAACAATCACTTAAATCAACGAAAATATTACTTTTAACAGTTTTTCCTTAAGCAAAATATTTTCTTTATAAATGTTTAAAATGTTGAATATTCATTTGATTGAATAATATTATTAAATCAGTCTGTCAAATTTGAATTAAAACATCAAAATTACATTTTAGATCATAAACATATCTCTCCACACAATGATAATTGAATAAAAAAGTTACACCAATAGTTTCATATACAATCAAGTTTAAAATAAGTAAGTTAAATAAAATCTGTTTATAGTTAGTACACTGTAATGTAACATATTACCCACACGTCATAAACGTTGTTAATATTATACGCTTGTTAAATAATATTCAGTAAAATTTCACTCTTATCTCACATTAAAAGTAATATGTAACCCTCATGTGTGAATCCTAATTACAACGTTCAGCAAAGCTTAAAACAAAATAATACTCAAACACGACGTTTTATTTCATCTTTTTCCCCATCTCCTCCCCCCAAGTTAATATGGATTTTAGACTAAAATCTGAACAATACATCGCCTGGCGACGCTCCAAATCATTTATGAAGCGGAAAATCAAAGTACAACGACTATATAGGCATTTATGATTGAGTGATTGCCATTACATGCCGTCTATCAGACACGAATTAGTAAATCAGTGTGTTTACCTGTGACAGAGATATGTCCTTTTTCAATTACGACTTCCACGTGTCCCGGGTGTAATAAGAATATACATATATTGATGTGTGATGCACCGATGTTGATGCTCTGGAGATTGGCTGAAATGATTTCAAAATTGTATCGTCTAAATTTATTAATGTAGTTCGAAAAATGTTGATAATTGACGTATATTCAATTCACTTGTATAAAGTAAATTCTGCACAAACTTATGAATAGGTAGTGAATAAAATGGTGGTGTTAGTCTTTTGATGGTCACAGATATAAATTTTACTTCGACTTGTAAATATTGAGCGAAACTTTAAGGAAGTTGGTTACATATTCTTTTCAATTTGAAAGCGACTTTTTGTGGAAAATGTAACATGACATATTCATTTCACAGTTGGCTTCGTTTTTATTTATTTTAGGTATTTCACAACGTCGAGAAATGAAATAATTTGGTTTAGACGGGATTATTCTTATTATTAGTTTAAACAGAAAATTCATAATTTAACAGTTTAAAGTTGAATAAAATTATATTTACATTTTATCATAAAACATTTGTAGCAATTTTTTATGCCTTCAAAAAATTTACAACTAACCATAGTCTTGATAAGAAGAAATAAAATTCTTGGGTTTAGTTAAAATTTTTCTTATACATTATATATTAGTTTAAATATAAAATTTTCAATTTGACATTAAAGTGAAATAAAATAACATAACATTTTATAATCCAAAAGGATCCTATAGTAAAACATTTGTAGCAATTTATCCATAAGAATTGATCAAAGAAGAAACATACGAGATATTTCAAGAAATTATTTAAGTTTTTAAAATATCCCAACTTCTACAGATTAAATTTTCATGAAGAAACAAGCTTATAAAATGTCTTCAAAAAATATTAAATTTAACAAAGTTCTAATATGAAGAAATAAAATTCTTGGGTTTAGTTAAAATTTTTCTTAAACATTATATATTAGTTTAAATATAAAATTTTCAATTTGACATTAAAGTAAAATAAAATAATATAACATTTTATAATCCAAAAGGATCCTATAGTAAAACATTTGTAGCAATTTATCCATAAGAATTGATCAAAGAAGAAACAGACGAGACATTTCAAGAAATTATTTAAGTTTTTAAAATATCCCAAATTCTACAGATTAAATTTTCATGAAGAAACAAGCTTATAAAATGTCTTCAAAAAATTTTAAATTTAACAAAGTTCTAATATGAAGAAATAAAATTCTTGGGTTTAGTTAAGATTTTTCTTATACATTATATATTAGTTGTAGTATAAAATTTTCAATTTGACCTTAAAGTAAAATAAAATAACATAACATTTTATAATCCAAAAGGATCCTATAGTAAAACATTTGTAGCAATTTATCCATAAGAATTGATCAAAGAAGAAACATACGAGATATTTCAAGAAATTATTTAAGTTTTTAAAATATCCCAACTTCTACAGATTAAATTTTCATGAAGAAACAAGCTTATAAAATGTCTTCAAAAAATATTAAATTTAACAAAGTTCTAATATGAAGAAATAAAATTCTTGGGTTTAGTTAAAATTTTTCTTAAACATTATATATTAGTTTAAATATAAAATTTTCAATTTGACATTAAAGTAAAATAAAATAACATAACATTTTATAATCCAAAAGGATCCTATAGTAAAACATTTGTAGCAATTTATCCATAAGAATTGATCAAAGAAGAAACAGACGAGACATTTCAAGAAATTATTTAAGTTTTTAAAATATCCCAAATTCTACAGATTAAATTTTCATGAAGAAACAAGCTTATAAAATGTCTTCAAAAAATTTTAAATTTAACAAAGTTCTAATATGAAGAAATAAAATTCTAGGGGTTTAGTTAAAATTTTTCTTAAACATTATATATTAGTTTAAATATAAAATTTTCAATTTGACATTAAAGTGAAATAAAATAACATAACATTTTATAATCCAAAAGGATCCTATAGTAAAACATTTGTAGCAATTTATCCATAAGAATTGATCAAAGAAGAAACAGACGAGATATTTCAAGAAATTATTTAAGTTTTTAAAATATCCCAACTTCTACAGATTAAATTTTCATGAAGAAACAAGCTTATAAAATGTCTTCAAAAAATTTTAAATTTAACAAAGTTCTAATATGAAGAAATAAAATTCTTGGGTTTAGTTAAAATTTTTCTTATACATTATATATTAGTTTAAATATAAAATTTTCAATTTGACATTAAAGTGAAATAAAATAACATAACATTTTATAATCCAAAAGGATCCTATAGTAAAACATTTGTAGCAATTTATCCATAAGAATTGATCAAAGAAGAAACAGACAAAATATTTCAAGAAATTATTTAAGTTTTTAAAATATCCCAACTTCTCCTACAAATTACATTTTCATGAAAGAAGCTTATAAAATGTATTTAAAAAATTTTATATTTAGCAAAGTTTTAATAATAAGAAATAAAATTTTTTGGTGTAGTTAAGATTTTTTCTTTTACATTATATATTAGTTTTAGTATAAAATTTTCAATTTGACATTAAAGTGAAATAAAATAACATAACATTTTATAATCCAAAAGGATCCTATAGTAAAACATTTGTAGCAATTTATCCATAAGAATTGATCAAAGAAGAAACAGACGAGATATTTCAAGAAATTATTTAAGTTTTTAAAATATCCCAACTTCTACAGATTAAATTTTCATGAAGAAACAAGCTTATAAAATGTCTTCATAAAGTTTTAAATTTAGCAAAGTTCTAATATGAAGAAATAAAATTCTTGGGTTTAGTTAAGATTTTTCTTATACATTATGTATTAGTTTAAATATAAAATTTTCAATTTGACATTAAAGTGAAATAAAATAACATAACATTTTATAATCCAAAAGGATTCTATAGTAAAACATTTGTAGCAATTTATCCATAAGAATTGATCAAAGAAGAAACAGACGAGATATTTCAAGAAATTATTTAAGTTTTTAAAATATCCCAACTTCTACAGATTAAATTTTCATGAAGAAACAAGCTTATAAAATGTCTTCAAAAAATTTTAAATTTAACAAAGTTCTAATATGAAGAAATAAAATTCTTGGGTTTAGTTAAAATTTTTCTTATACATTATATATTAGTTTAAATATAAAATTTTCAATTTGACATTAAAGTGAAATAAAATAACATAACATTTTATAATCCAAAAGGATCCTATAGTAAAACATTTGTAGCAATTTATCCATAAGAATTGATCAAAGAAGAAACAGACAAAATATTTCAAGAAATTATTTAAGTTTTTAAAATATCCCAACTTCTCCTACAAATTACATTTTCATGAAAGAAGCTTATAAAATGTATTCAAAAAATTTTATATTTAGCAAAGTTTTAATAATAAGAAATAAAATTTTTGGGTGTAGTTAAGATTTTTTCTTTTACATTATATATTAGTTTTAGTATAAAATTTTCAATTTGACATTAAAGTGAAATAAAATAACATAACATTTTATAATCCAAAAGGATCCTATAGTAAAACATTTGTAGCAATTTATCCATAAGAATTGATCAAAGAAGAAACAGACGAGATATTTCAAGAAATTATTTAAGTTTTTAAAATATCCCAACTTCTACAGATTAAATTTTCATGAAGAAACAAGCTTATAAAATGTCTTCATAAAGTTTTAAATTTAGCAAAGTTCTAATATGAAGAAATAAAATTCTTGGGTTTAGTTAAGATTTTTCTTATACATTATGTATTAGTTTAAATATAAAATTTTCAATTTGACATTAAAGTGAAATAAAATAAAAAAAGAATAAAGAATTCTATAGTAAAACATTTGTAGGAATTTATACATAAGATTTGAACAAAGAAGAAACAGATGAAACTTTTCAAAAAATTATGCATCTAAGTTTAAAGTTCCTAGCATTTTTCTAGATTTTAAATTTTGATGAATAAACAAATAAATCATCAAAAATTAATCAAAAATCATTAATACTTACAGATGTAAGCAAATAATGTCAAAAACATACTCAAATAATTAAACGTTCAATATTAAAAAAGAAGTCATTTCCCCCATTTTATCTTGAACATTTTATTCCACGATTGAACTATCGATCATCTAACAAACTTCTGCACCATCATCAAACTCATGGAAGGGTACGCACTTATTTGCGTCGGCAAAGTAATAGTCCATCCAAGAATAATGTGCACTCAAAAGACTAATGACCTGCAAATCCCATTTTAATATCCTGATTCGTCGGTTCTGGTCTAATCCGTGTGATAAAATTAACGGCACCGTTTTTATGATAATGGAGTATGGTGGATTTTTATGAAAATGACATTACACGCTTTATCTGACTGTATGTCTATTTGTTTTTCGTAATGCACTCCGAAAGATATGAGTACAAAACATTAAATAACAATTATTGCGAACATAAAACGGGAGTGAATAAAGTTCCCCCTGACACTAAGTGCCCGACAATAAAAGTTATAATAAATAATAAATGTAATGGTTAAATAAAATGTACGATTTTTTGATTTTATTTCCCAAAAATCTACGACACCACGTTCGTTCGACCGAATTGGCCCTGTTCCAAAGAAGCAATACTACAAGTAGTAAGGCCAGTTTATATTTTCCACTCGATTCATCCCCCTTCAAATTAAATATTCGACACTTTTCCCTGCTAAATCTTTCACGGGCACGACCCATTAAAAATAACGTTTTTTTATACATGCTGACCCTCTGAAAAATGCATGGGGGGTCTGGTCTCCACCCCCTGCTATTTAATTTCTTAATAATATATTTTTTTTTCATCTGGGTCCTTTTACGCCTTTCGTCTGATCTGTCCGGCCTTGTGTGCGGAACCGTCCAGAACGGAGATTAAACTGGCCCAATTTTTAAGAGGACAGACAGAAAAAGCTCACCCAACTGAAATATTCACCGTTCGTGGTCAATAATTTCGGTTACGTTTTCTCGTCGAAGTGAATTTACTATATTAAACAACTAATTTGTGATCCGTCTGCGTTGGCTAATCGTGAACATCATAATCTAGTATTCATTGAAAAATCGACCCGGCACCGTCGAGTTTCTGAATGATTCATTAAAACATATCCATGTTAATAACTCGTGTTGTTCTCCCACCTAAAACTGTCTTATGTATCGATCTGGCCGCCTTAACACTTCAATATATCACACCTATCGTAAGGTGCTATATTATTTTTGCGATTGCTGAGGGCATAAATTTCGCACGTCATGTAGCATAACCTAACCATATTGAAAATGGTAATAAAACTAAGAGGTTGTATATGGTACAGGTGTACCGCATCGGCCCGATAATTAAATTGACTTTAACAAATAGTTTTCCACTTGAATTTTGGAATTTTGTTTAAAGAATTTATAGCTAACAATGTATTTTAGTTTTAAATATTTGCCTTCAACATTATACAGGATGATTGATCTAACTCATTCATTGGAGGTTTATAGAGTACTAAAAGGTATGAAATTTAAGTCACAGGTAGAAAGTATTTTCAGTGTACTGTCCAGTTCAAGTAAAAGTGACATTAACTTTAATTTTTTAGAACGAACCCTTATAGGTAGATGTAGAATTTTACGCATAATCAAAAATGCTTTAATATTTATAATATATTTATAATATTAAAGCATTTTTGATTATGCGTAAAATTCTACATCTACTGCATTTTTAATTATTTTCCTAAACACAGTTGTTTCTCAGATATATGTTTTCAAAAAATTTTCAGAGTAGATGTGACTATCTGAAATGTTTATATTTCCAACAATTGTAATATTGAAAAGTTCATTCTTGGTATACACATTAACAAATGTGTAATCTTTCAGAACCTAACCTAAAATATTGTACAGAGTGTTTGTTATTTCCGCTTATTTCTTTTCTACTTTAAATGCCAATAATTTTCTTACTGCAAATGGAACCGTCATAAAATGTTCACACCATTTGAATTTTATTCTCTACTGATATTTTATATACTCTATAGCCGAAATGAAAATATAAATAACATCGTGTTATTGCTTTACTTAAAATTTTAGACTAATATTAGCTATTTTTGACAAAATATGTTCAGTCCACTGTCCAGTATAAGCTGAAGTGACATTAACTTTGTTTTTTTTTCAAATGGAACCCTACAAATATGATGGCATTGTTGTAACATATTCTACGAAAAATTCTAGACCTGTTGCATTTTGAATTATTTTCCTACCATCATTTGTTTTTCAGATACATAATGGTTTCAAAAAATTTTCAGCGTTGGAATGACTAACTGAAATGTTCATATTACCAAAAATTGTAACGTTGAAATGTTTATTCTTGGTATACACATTAACAAAAGTGTAATTTTTCAGAAGCAATTAATAATATTCCAAAATATTGTACAGAGTGTTTGTTATTTCCGCTTACTTCTCTTCTACTTTAAAGGCCAATAATTTTCTTACTGCAAATGGAACCGTCATAAAATGTTCACACCATTTGAATTTTATTCTCTACTGATATGTTATATACTATATAGCCGAAATGAAAATATAAATAACATCGTGTTATTGCTCTACTTAAAATTTTAGACTAATATTAGCTATTTTTGACAAAATATGTTCAGTCCACTGTCCAGTATAAGCTGAAGTGACATTCACTTTGTTTTTTTTTTTTTTCAAATGAAACCCTACAAATATGATGCCATTGTTGTAGCATATCCTACGAAAAATTATAGGCCTGTTGCATTTTGAATTATTTTCCTACCATCATTTGTTTTTCAGATACATAATGGTTTCAAAAAATTTTCAGAGTGGGAATAACTAACTGAAATGTTCATATTAGCCAAAATTATAACGTTGAAATGTTCATTCTTGGTATACACATTAACAAAAGTGTAATTTTTCAGAAGCAATTAATAATATTCCAAAATATTGTACAGAGTGTTTGTTATTTCCGCTTACTTCTCTTCTACTTTAAAGGCCAATAATTTTCTTACTGCAAATGGAACCGTCATAAAATGTTCACACCATTTGAATTTTATTCTCTACTGATATGTTATATACTATATAGCCGAAATGAAAATATAAATAACATCGTGTTATTGCTCTACTTAAAATTTTAGACTAATATTAGCTATTTTTGACAAAATATGTTCAGTCCATTGTCCAGTATAAGCTGAAGTGACATTAACTTTGTTTTTTTTTTTTTCAAATGGAAGCCTACAAATATGATGGCATTGTTGTAACATATTCGACGTAAAATTCTAGATCTGTTGCATTTTGAATTATTTTCCTACCATCACTTGTTTTTTAGATACATAATGGTTTCAAAAAATTTTCAGTGTGGGAATAACTAACTGATATGTTCATATTACCAAAAATTGTAACGTTGAAATGTTCATTCTTGGTATACACATTAACAAAAGTGTAATCTTTCAGAAGCCATTAATAATATTCTAAAATATTGTACAGAGTGTTTGTTATTTCCGCTTACTTCTTTTCTACTTTAAATGCCAATAATTTTCTTACTGCAAGTGGAACCATCATAAAATGTTCACACCATTTGAATTTTATTCTCTACTGATATGTTATATACTATACAACCGAAATGAGAATATAAATAACATCGTGGTATTGCTCTGCTTAAAATTTTAGTCTAATATTAGCTGTTTTTGACAAAATATTTTCAGTCCATTGTCTAGTATAAGCTGAAGTGACATTAACTTTGTTTTTTTTCAAATGGAAGCCTACAAATATGATGGCATTGTTGTAACATATTCGACGTAAAATTCTAGATCTGTTGCATTTTGAATTATTTTCCTACCATCATTTGTTTTTTAGATACATAATGGTTTCAAAAAATTTTCAGTGTGGGAATAACTAACTGAAATGTTCATATTACCAAAAATTGTAACGTTGAAATATTCATTCTTGGCATACACACTAACAAAAGTGTGATTTTTCAGAAGTTTTTACTCATTTTAAAAATTAAATTTGAATAAAAAGATAATTACACTTTTTCTGAAATCAGTCAATTTTTATAGTCATTTAAGAAATGGATAGAGATTTTAAAATGAATAATAACTATACAAATTTTAAATAAAGCACATATTTAATACAGGCTTGGCAAGAGTAATTTATTTGTAGTTACAAAACTTATAAATTGTTTTCAATTTTTAACCTAAATTAGATTTAAAAATTGTAATTTTTTAGACATTAGCGTTGAAAAAATGTTAAAGTATACTTAAGCTAAGTCGACTGACTTTGAGTTGTGTTGTATCTGGTGGGATTGAATAAATTATTTAAATATATATAATAAATTGTAATAAAAGAATAATCAAAAATATTTACTAGCTTGAAAAGTCAAATTAATAAAAATTGATGTAAAGCTTTGGCATAGACTGGAATGTTGGTAAATCAAAGATTAAATATATACTACTACTAATTATACATATATCGGATCTTTGTATAAAATTTAGATTAAGTAAACTGTTTACTACAAAAAGGTACTCTAGATAAAACCTGATTATTCTCACGATTTATTCTAAATTTTATTCATTGGCAGCAATTTTAACACAAAAGTTACATTACTAAAAAATTATTTACTATTGTTCTAGAAATTCTTTAGATAAAAATAAGACTTCTTAACCAACACGCTTATTCGTTTCAGCACGAATGAAACTAATCAACAAATAAACATTACCTCATAAAAATTAATAAAAAGTCCACATGAAAACCAAACAAAAACCAATGAGTTGAAGTTGGTTAAAATATTTATTAAAAAGTGAAATTAATATTAGTTTAGTTTTATTAAAAATGTAATTTAAAAATAAGAGGCAAAAAATCCAGTTGAATAATTAAAATGTGTGGACTAAAATGACAGAGAAAAATTGCAATTTAAATGAAATATTTTTGTGCGCTTGTTTAAAGTAAATTTGTATACCTACATAAAATATTGTTTAACAAAACCAATTTTATTTTGCATTAAATTTTAAACGAATCGAAATATACCGCGATCAAATAATTAAATGTAATTTAATTAAAATGTAAACTAAAATTTGACGTTTGATGCATGCAATTACACAACTTGTAACTGTTTAACTAATTTCGTTCACAATTGACAGGGCACATAAACAAATTGAAAGTACGGTTTATTTTGTCATGCCACAAGTATAGAGGAGAGGTAAATATTTTA
Organism: Aethina tumida; assembly: GCF_024364675.1. Lineage (NCBI taxonomy): Eukaryota > Metazoa > Arthropoda > Insecta > Coleoptera > Nitidulidae > Aethina > Aethina tumida. The sequence continues at coordinate 9,736,598 of NC_065435.1, read as the reverse complement.
ATTTCTAATTATGTTTGTTTAGATTTACAGGGTGATTCACTCATCCAATTCGTTAGAGAACTGAATGGGATGTCAGTCTCAAGTTTTGGTTTCATCTTTAACTTACTATATATTTTTTAATATGTTCAATACATAATTTTTATTATTATTATTTATGATATGGTATAGACCAATTCACATAACATTTGAAGTTATATAAAAAAAATATCTAAAACACTCTGTATAATATTTTGGACAACTATTAATGGTTTCTGATATTACGTACTTCTGTTAATGTGTATACCAAGAAAGAACTTTTCAACACCACAATTGTTGGAAATATGAACATTTCAGTTAATCAATTCCAATTTTTTTGAAATTGGTCTATAGAGTATATAACATGTCAGTAGAGAATAAAATTCAAATGGTGTGAATATTTTATTATGATTCCATTTACAGTAAGAAAATTATTGGCATTTAAAGTAGAATTAAGTGGAAATAACAAACACTCTGTATAATATTTTAGAATATTATTAATGGCTTCTGAAAGATCACACTTTTGTTAGTATGTATGCCAAGAATGAACATTTCATTTTATTTTTCAAGATAATTTTAATTATCTCGAAGTGTGTCAGGAATATCTCTAATTGAATATAATTTATAATATTATAAATAATATATTTTTTGAAAGCTTGATTTTTCCTTCATTTTACATAAAATTAAATTACAGATTTGAAATAAAAAGATCAAGATATTATCTTAAAATTTTAAGCAGATTTTTTTGTGTTAAGTGTCCAATTTTTCATTTTTATAATGGGTAAAGCTTTCTTCAGGCCTTTCATATGAGGTATTACATACTTACCTCTAAAAATATAATGTAAAATTCAAGATAATTTTAATTTTATATAAATTTATCAAAAATATATCTAGTTTCTTCATTTTAAAACAAATTAAATTTAATAGATTTGAGATGAAAAGATCAAGATATTAACTCAAAACTTTAAGCAAATTAAGTACAGATTTGAATTAAAAAATTGAGATATTGTCTCAATATTTTAAGCAGGAATCAGCCATCAATCTCTCCTCAGGTTTGTCATATATTTTCGTAGATATTTCAGAATTTGAGCTGTGATCACTTCAAGTATGTTTTTTTTTTTATTTGACCTGAAAATATTCCTGACTCAAAGTCAAGCAATTTGAGTCCCAGTACGATGAATATTTTAATTGAGAGCTCATTCAATCGGGAAACATTGATTTAAAAAACCCACGTAAAAGACTGTAAAAATTAAAATACAAAATTCATCGGGCTGCATTTGTTAATCCTTCCGTTTCACTCTGATAAATTTCCTCTGTTGCGGGGGCGGTTCGCACAAAGGCCTCAAAATACCCTGAATATTGACTAATTACCTATAAAATCCCGTTTTTTTTACGAGTAAATTGGAGAACATGATGGGCAGAAATTAATTAATTCCGGTTTATGCGAGCTCACAAACCGATTAATTAAATAGATTTAAAAAAAAAAAAAAATAAACAAATACGGGCGGGATTTATTGCCACTAAGACACGTATGCAAATGATTTAATCTGTTAAAAGATGTAAATCTCTTTATGTTGTTGATGTGAGACATTAAATTTGCACATTAAAACAAATTGTTCAACGTTTTATGGTGATTTGACGCAGGAATTTACGAATTCACCGGCTTTATTTATATCCGTTTTGTTGTTACATTTCACCAGTGATTTTATTCCACGTTTAATGCAACATAAAACAAAAATACGAACTGTAGAAAAAAACAGCAGGAAAAACAAACGCGGAACTAAAGGTGCAAAGATTGCTTCCTGCATTAATAATAGATTCCGATTCTCCTGTGTACATTAATATGGGAGTAAAATTTGTAACTTTCGGAACAATATAGAAAAACCGGGGAATAAAAGTCAGTTAACCGGAATTTCGATTAAACAGGAAATAAACAAACGATGTAGCAGATACAATATCCGTACACTCAATTACAGAAGCATCTCCCGGTTATCTCAGTCGACGATTTTTATTACGTCCTGCCGCTGCGAAAAATGCACGAACGTCCTTTTGAAATTAACGAAACGAATATTTTATGTGCTTCCGTTCCTTTCAATTCAATTAAATAATAAATTTAATTTTTTAATTCGAATATTAAATGAAATAAGGACGCACAAATAGACCTTCTGGTAGTCTGATTTAATTGATTTTTTGTGTACAGTTTGGGGGAGTTAAGTGGGTCAATAATTCAGACAAAAGTATTGAATATGTTGATCAGTATAATTTTTTTAAACTGTTAATGAGTTGGACCTCCGCGATGATCCAGACACTAATTGACTCGCCTTGACACTGATATAGTGAGGTGATCAATTTAGTCATGAGCTATCTCTTTCCCTGTCGCCTCCACTGGACGCTGTAGGTCCACCAAAGTCGTTGGGGCGAGGGTTGAATTACGAAGCCTCCTGTCTTTGACGTCCCATATAACTTACGTCGGTGGTAAGTCCGGGTATCTTGCAGGCCTCCTGAAAAACTGGATTTTGAAGGTTCTTAATGGTAGTCAACAAATGAGGTTCCACAAACATGTGAATCATATTGTCTTCTGATACGTACCCCTTCAAAATTCTGAACTCATCTTTGAAGAAGAACTCATTCCATTTCATATTCCGAAATTGTCGTTCTTTACACCACTCCAATCTGCAAGTCCAAAAAGGTTTATGATTTTCTAGTGAAACACTTCACATGGTAAACAGCCTTTTGCCATCTGTAAATCAAATTTTGAAAATTGCTCAAGTGGTCACAAAGTAATCTCGTTTAGTTCTAAGCCTTCTTGAACCTCTCGAACATCATTCAATATTCTTCACATTACTTTCTCCAACAATTGTAGACAGCTTCGACTCTGGTTCAAGTGGAAATTTTGTCTGTTATAAACAAATAATTCTCCATCAAACTCACTGATTTCTTCGTATGACAGAGATCTGAAATAAAAAAATTCTTTAAATACAACAAAGTAATATGAATAATCAAAAAACACTTTATCATCACAATCATCAAAATATAATGATTTTGTAGTTCCCACATGGACGAGTGTATACACTAAATTTTGTTAAAACTGGACCACTGGATCTATGTCAAGTTTCCTATCTATGCCATCTCTATTTGATGATGGAGGTTGCCAAAATCCCTGGAGGAAGAACTGAATTTGGAGGTCTTCTTCAATTTAATAACAACCATCTTTCCCAAAATCTCTTGGATACACAACCTTCAACATCTAATACTTTTTATGTTCTTATATGGACCAGTGTACACACCAAATTTTGTTCAAACTGGACCACAGGATCTATCTATGTGTCAAATTTTCTATCTATGACAACTCTATTTGATGATGAAGGTTGCCAAAATCTATGGAGGAAGAGGTGAAATTCGAAGTCTCTTTCAATTTAATAACAACCATCTTTCCCAAAAACTCTTGGACACACAACTTTCAAAATCTAATACTTTTTATGTTCTTATATGGACCAGTGTACACACCAAATTTTGTTCAAACTGGACCACAGGATCTATCTATGTGTCAAATTTTCTATCTATGACAACTCTATTTGATGATGAAGGTTGCCAAAATCTATGGAGGAAGAGCTGAAATTCGAAGTCTCTTTCAATTTAATAACAACCATCTTTCCCAAAAACTCTTGGACACACAACTTTCAAAATCTAATACTTTTTATGTTCTTATATGGACCAGTGTACACACCAAATTTTGTTCAAAGTGGACCACAGGATCTATCTATGTGTCAAATTTTCTATCTATGACAACTCTATTTGATGATGAAGGTTGCCAAAATCTATGGAGGAAGAGCTGAAATTCGAAGTCTTTTTCAATTTAATAACAACCATCTTTCCCAAAAACTCTTGGACACACAACTTTCAAAATCTAATACTTTTTATGTTCTTATATGGACCAGTGTACACATCAAACTTTGTACAAACTGGACCACTGGATCTATCTATGTGTCAAATTTTCTATCGATTCCAATTCTATTTGATGATGAAAGTTGCCAAAATGTATGGAGGAAGAGCTGAATTTCGAAGTCTCTTTCAATTTAATAACATCCATCTTTCCCAAAAACTCTTGGACACACAACCTTCAAAATCTAATACTTTTTATGTTCTTATATGGACCAGTGTACACACCAAATTTGGTTCAAACTAGACCACAGGATCTATCTATGTGTCAAATTTTCTATCTATGACAACTCTATTTGATGATGAAGGTTGCCAAAATCTATGGAGGTAGAGCTGAAATTCGAAGTCTCTTTCAATTTAATAACAACCATCTTTCCCAAAAACTCTTGGACACACAACCTTCAAAATCTAATACTTTTTATGTTCTTATATGGACCAGTGTACACATCAAATTTTGTTCAAACTGGACCACAAGATCTATCTATGTGTCAAATTTTCTATCTATGACAACTCTATTTGATGATGAAGGTTGCCAAAATGTATGGAGGAAGAGCTGAAATTCGAAGTCTTTTTCAATTTAATAACAACCATCTTTCCCAAAAACTCTTGGACACACAACTTTCAAAATCTAATACTTTTTATGTTCTTATATGGACCAGTGTACACATCAAACTTTGTACAAACTGGACCACTGGATCTATCTATGTGTCAAATTTTCTATCGATTCCAATTCTATTTGATGATGAAAGTTGCCAAAATGTATGGAGGAAGAGCTGAATTTCGAAGTCTCTTTCAATTTAATAACAACCATCTTTCCCAAAAACTCTTGGACACACAACCTTCAAAATCTAATACTTTTTATGTTCTTATATGGACCAGTTTACACATCAAACTTTGTTCAAACTGGACCACTGGATCTATCTATGTGTCAAATTTTCTATCTATGACAACTCTATTTGATGATGAAGGTTGGCAAAATCTATGGAGGAAGAGCTGAAACTCGAAGTCTCTTTCAATTTAATAACAACCATCTTTCCCAAAAACTCTTGGACACACAACTTTCAAAATCTAATACTTTTTATGTTCTTATATGGACCAGTGTACACATCAAATTTTGTTCAAACTGGACCACAAGATCTATCTATGTGTCAAATTTTCTATCTATGACAACTCTATTTGATGATGAAGGTTGCCAAAATGTATGGAGGAAGAGGTGAAATTCGAAGTCTCTTTCAATTTAATAACAACCATCTTTCCAAAAAACTCTTGGACACACAACTTTCAAAATCTAATACTTTTTATGTTCTTATATGGACCAGTGTACACACCAAACTTTGTACAAACTGGACCACAGGATCTATCTATGTGTCAAATTTTCTATCTATGACAACTCTATTTGATGATGAAGGTTGCCAAAATCTATGGAGGAAGAGCTGAAATTCGAAGTCTCTTTCAATTTAATAACAACCATCTTTCCCAAAAACTCTTGGACACACAACTTTCAAAATCTAATACTTTTTATGTTCTTATATGGACCAGTGTACACACCAAACTTTGTACAAACTGGACCACAGGATCTATCTATGTGTCAAATTTTCTATCTATGACAACTCTATTTGATGATGAAGGTTGCCAAAATCTATGGAGGAAGAGCTGAAATTCGAAGTCTCTTTCAATTTAATAACAACCATCTTTCCCAAAAACTCTTGGACACACAACTTTCAAAATCTAATACTTTTTATGTTCTTATATGGACCAGTGTACACACCAAACTTTGTACAAACTGGACCACTGGATCTATCTATGTGTCAAATTTTCTATCGATTCCAATTCTATTTGATGATGAAAGTTGCCAAAATGTATGGAGGAAGAGCTGAATTTCGAAGTCTCTTTCAATTTAATAACATCCATCTTTCCCAAAAACTCTTGGACACACAACCTTCAAAATCTAATACGTTTTATGTTCTTATATGGACCAGTGTACACATCAAATTTTGTTCAAACTGGACCACAAGATCTATCTATGTGTCAAATTTTCTATCTATGACAACTCTATTTGATGATGAAGGTTGCCAAAATGTATGGAGGAAGAGGTGAAATTCGAAGTCTCTTTCAATTTAATAACAACCATCTTTCCAAAAAACTCTTGGACACACAACTTTCAAAATCTAATACTTTTTATGTTCTTATATGGACCAATATACACATAAAACTTTGTTCAAACTGGACCACTGGATCTATCTATGTGTCAAATTTTCTCTCTATTCCAACTCTATTTGATGATGAAAGTTGCCAAAATCTATGGAGGAAGAGCTGAATTTCGAAGACTCCTTTAATTTAATAACAACCATTTTTTCCAAAAACTTTTAGTCACACAACCTTCAAAATCTAATAATTTTTTGTCCTCATATGGACCAGTGTACACACCAAATTTGACAATAACTGTAATCAACCACTCGAAATACTTCAAAACTGAATGAGAAAAAAAATAAGAAAAGAAAAAATCCTTGAGAGTCTCCTCCCAAATTTTTCCATCTTGCTAAATTAAATTTAAGTATTAATTTTTGTTACTCATTATGAACAGAATCACAACCTAGTGAGAAAATAGTTTGATATTGAATATTGAACCAAAAGTAATAACTGTACTTTTAGCATACAAACAATTAAATACAATAAAACAAATTTAAAAACTTGTTCTGAAACATAACCTTGAATTTGAGCAGTTGCTCTTGAAACATTTCGTTTAGTTTAATTTTTAGTCCTCAATCAAATTGGATTACCGGATCTACCTACGTGTTCCATTTCCTAAGTCACTGAGTATAGAATGAGCCCTTGTGGCTTTGTGATTGAAAGCGTCCGTTTTCGAATAATTATTTCGTATATCGGCAAAACTTTTTCCCGAGGATTATACCGAGGAAATCCGTTCGATTCCAAGACAAGGGTATTGTGTAAATTCGGCTACGACTAAAAGGGGATTCACTCGAATCCTCTCTGACAGAAGTAACCACAATTAGGTGGATATAGTTGAAAATTAAGAGCAGTCGACCAATAAATGCGGGGATGAGTTCGGATTATCATTTCGTATTAAATTTTGCCGCCACATTTTTAAGCCCTTAATTAATTTTAACAATTACCGCTTGTGTGGTGCCAAATTTTTACACGTTAAACTCCAGTTTTTTTTTTTTTTTTGAGTAAATAACGTTATTTAAACTGTGTTATTTATAACTTAATGTCACTCTATTTATACTCGTTTAATGTACAAAAATCAGATAACAAAACAATAAAAATTAAAATAACACTTTTATAATGGCACAAAATCAAACAAATTTTTTATTGTTGCCGTTCAAACTTTATGTATACGTAAATCTTAATTGCATCCACAGAATTTCTGTTTTGAATTCCAAATTACGGAGTGTATTAATTTAAGGGGTTCCAATAATTGAATACAACAGAATTATGTTAGGACCAAAACTATGCAAAACAGTATACTATAGTCCGTATATATTAATTAATTAATCCGTACGGATGTAATAAATATGGTACAGTGTACCACAAAATCAACCATCAAACTCTTCCACGTTTTATTTATAAAATAAACTTTAACTTCGATCGTCATTAAAGTTATGGACTTTTAATGTTTTTGGCCATATTGCGGCTTAATAAAATTTACGTTTTAAAACATAAATTCAATTCGAATACAAATTTATAAAATTGCACAGTGGAAGCGTTGAAGTGGATGAATATTTATACGCCTATCCCCTACATTACTAACTACAATTGCATGCATTAAATTCGATCAGTGACTCTTAATTCCACAACACGCAGCTTTTAATTAAACGCCATAAAATTAATTATTAATTAAAATAATTGCAAGAAATCTCCGCATTCACTTTTTGTTCAGGTACAATTTAAGGATGCGAGATAAAGGAAGACGCAATACAAGAGCCACCTTCGTTATTTTTATTCTCTAGTTTTATTTTTTTTTAGCTGACAAAGCAATTATATTATGCGTGGGTAACACAATTTTAAGATAATGTAATTCGTTGGGAAGCACCAGGGACAGTTGTGGATTAAAAAAGTTGGGAGGCTTGTTGCTAAAATTGAACTTGTAGACCTGGCACGCTTGAAACCTTTTAACCGTCAAGTTAAGAGCGAAGGGAGATCGGTTAATTGGAAGTCGTGATTAAGAATGAAAGGGGGAGGATATGAACAGGCACTAGTCAAAAACTAAAATTTTAATGAACCCCAGAGTTTCAAGTTCTATACAAATAATTGACGACTTCATTCGGGTTTTTATTAACGTTTTCGATTTTGAAGCTTTGAGGAAAAGTTTAGTTAGTTAACTTATCGTTAAGAGGTAACGGTTTGTAAATAAATATTAAAACTTTTTTAATATTCAAAATATACGTACAACTTTTTATGAACAAATATATAAAGAACTTATTCATGTTATATTAATATTGTATGTATTAGTTTAAATTGAATTGATTTTTATAAAAAAACTTAATATATACAGAAAAATTATATTCGTTAAACATAATGAACTGTTGGTAAATACATATTGGCATTACTTAAATGTTCAGTTTTAAATTACCTTTAATATTAAATGAACAATTTTAATTTTCAACAAAAATTTGTTATAATATATACAATAGTGAACATTATTATAGTCACTTTATAAAATACTAAATATTTGAGCCATAACTCTTTTATTTATTGTGAACTGTTAAAATAATTAATTTACTATTGTTGTTTTATACAGTATTATATAAACTACTATATTTTTATCATATAAAATATTACTTTTATTTTCCTGAATTGTGCTGGATATAAATATGTTAACTTTATTTTTAAAAATTTATTAAGGGCATCATTTCTTCAGAAGAAATGTTTCACTATGGGTATAACAAACTTTTTGTGTAATTTTGTGCATAAGTATAAGCAGAACCATCATTTTTTTATAAATTAAATTTAGAATCGTCAAACTACTCATCCCCACTGATCTGTGATCCAATGAATGTGCTTCTAAGCAGGTAAAAATTGAACATTTTTAATAGAAACCAACAACCTTCAAAATCTAATACTTTTTATGTTCTTATATGAACTAGTGTACACACCAAATTATGTTCAAACTGGACCACTGGATCTATGTGTCAAATTTTCTATGTATGTCAACTCTATTTGAAGATGAAGGTTGCCAAAATCTATGCAGGAAGAACTGAAATTCGAAGTCTGCTTCAATTTAATAACAACCATCTTTGCCAAAAACTCTTGGACACACAACTTTCAAAATCTAATACTTTTTATGTTCTTATATGGACCAGTGTACACGCCAAATTTTGTTCAAACTTGATTACTGGATCTATATATGTATCAAATTTTCTATCTATGACACTCTATTTGATGATGGAGGTTGCCAAAATCTGTGGAGGAAGAGCTGAATTTCGAAGTCTCCTTCAATTTAATACCAACCATCTTTTCCAAAAACTCTTGGACACACAACCTTCAAAATCTAATACATTTTATGTTCTTATATGAACCAGTGTACACACCAAATTTTGTTCAAACTGGACCACAGGATCTATCTATGTGTCCAATTTTCTATATGTACCACTCTATTTGATGATGAAGGTTGCCAAAATCTGTGAAGGAAGAGCTGAGTTTCAAAGTCTCCTTCAATTTAATAACAACCATCTTTCCCAAAAACTCTTGGACACACAACCTTCAAAATCTAATACTTTGTATGTTCTTATATGAACCAGTATACACAACAAATATTGTTCAAACTGCACCACAGGATCCATCTATGTGTCAAATTTTCTATATATGCCAACTCTATTCGATGACGACGGTTGCCAAAGTCTATGGAGGAATAGCTGAATTTCGAAGTCTTCTTCAATTTAATAACAACCATCTTTGCCGAAAACTCTTAGATACACTACCTTCAAAATCTAATAACTTTTGTCCTCATATGGACCAGTGATTACACCAAATTTTGTCCAAATTGGACCACTGGATCAATATATGTGTTAAATTTTCTATGCCAACTCTAAATTGGACATTTTTAGTATAAACCAGGGTTTTTCTTGTAAGTTAAACGAACCCTCATCCCCTAACCATCTTCTCACATTCCTTGAACTAATTTCAGCAAGCTCCATTTACTCCAGGTTGTCTATAATTACCCCTGACGATAATATTGGATGGTTTTTTGACATTCAAATTATCAACTTATTGATTCTCTTTCAAGTTTTTCAGACAAATTTTTTCGTAGCTACCACTTGACCAGTTTCTCTTAATTTTTTAATAATACATATTTGGCAGTTAACTCTTAGCCATCTCTTCTTGTTTCTCTCGGTCTTTATAACGTTGAATTATAATTTTTCTTACAGTTTCTCTTGAAACAATGATTAAATAATTGTAATAAGCAAAAGGCCACCAATACATAATCGACAATGAAAGACCATAAAGTAAAAAGTTCCTATAATTTTGTCCACTGAAAAATAAAAATCTAGACAATTTTTTAAAGAATAAAATTATAGTGACCAGTTGTATAATAGACACAAAAACACACAACAACAACAGGGAAACAATAAACATTATAGCACAGCTCATATTTTTAATATATTTTAATAAGTTCCTATATTTATGGTCATTACTGTATATATGATTTAATCATAGTAGTATATAAAAGAATATAATATAAAATATTTTTATTCTTTTTTACTTATTTATAAACTTTTAATAGATTGTACTAAATTTTTAGCCAATTAATCAAAATATTGTTTCTCTCAAAACATTGAAATATAATTAATTTTGAAGTTATTTCATAATTATATTTGTTTCTTAAATATTATTAGATTATAGAACATTTTGGTCTGAAGAATAATAAATAAGGTGAAAGTAGTTACCTTAAAACTCTTGTTAAATGTGTTTCTTATAAAACCAACGACAGCGAAACATTATAAATAGTTCTTAAATACTCCAAAAATAACCAGCAGACATCCAAATGCAAACATGTGCAAACAATAATTAGATTTTTTCGGCGTTTCGTAACCCAAGTGGCGGGAATAAAACCGTAATTTCACCAAACGAATTTATTTATAAACGTCACACGTCACAAATGTCCAACGGTTAAATAAATAAATACGAAATATCAAATAAGTCCCAATTAAATATAAACACATTAACAAACGTGAACATGCAAAGTCTCCGGGGAAATTTAATGAAAAAAAAAAAGACAACCAGTTATAAATTTTGTTGTGGCACATTATAACTTATTAACGGAACTTCGGTACGTGGTACAAAATTACATATTGACATTGTAACGAGGTATGAGGGCAATATTGACGTTTCACGAACACAAAATCACATTTCCCTAACAATAAGTACGTACCCCCCATACGTATATATATATAATTTAAGTAAAATTTACTTTTATGCGTAAGCCTGAATACAGACAATCTTATTATTGTGATTGGAAAGATAAATCAATAAAGAAACCTATCGATGGAGACTACCCACGACACAGTTATTGTGGAATGTCATGAAAGGGATTTGTTATTTGATCATTTTAACTGTACGGACGTCTTACTTTATCGAAATTTTACCCACTTACACGTTTCGTTTGGTGGTGACTTTTTCTCCTGATTTTTTAATAATAAAATGGTGTTAAGTTTTGGACTGTTGTCGTTGTTGGTCGATTGTATCTTCCATTCCATTTGCGTACTCCTACCTACACAGTACTTACTACCAGAACAAAATTATAAATAATAAATCACAGGGATCCCCCAACCAATCAATGAACCAACCCTTTAACATTTTATTTAATACCCACAGTTCTATAAATAAGTAAATTAAAACGGTTATTCCATCCCACGCCTAATAAATTATATAAGTAAGTGCACATCATATAATCAAACAAAATCATCAAGATTAATGAGATATATGAATAATTATTTGATACCAGTTGGGTTTTATGAACACCTACTATTGCACCGTATTGAATATTTAAAACACCAGTGCCAGTATTATATTGATTTGTCCTGATATAACAGATCAATGAATATTGACCCCGTCCTATATTTTTTTTTTAACCATAAATGTCACAAATTTCTATTGTGACTTTTTAAGGAGATCTTAATATCGACCGTTGAAATTGCTCTTCATAATCCATTCATGTGGCTGCGACGTGGTTCAATGGGTTTTCGAAATATCGATTTAAATGTTACAATAACCACACACTTGATTCCAAGTCAGATTGGAAATCATTAACGTTTAATGGGCCTTTATTGTTGAATTTTATCTAAATTAATCTCCCGCGCAATTAGGAATAAATAATAAATACGTCCAACTTTATAACAATTAGTAAAGTTGCCAACAAAGTTGAGTGTGAGTGATTAAATTCAAAATTGCTTCGATTGTAACGTTTTTGAAGTAATATTAAATTCCGATCCAATATCATCAGTGCGATTGATTCAGATAAAGATTTCGTTGAATTTAATTTATCTCCCAATAAAGAACAATCAAACCTTAGACAAAACCGTCGCCTTTTGTTACTTGAATATAGACGTATCGATTGTTTTTATGTTGGATAGTAAAATAGATTATTGTGTAATTGGATTGACCGAATTTGTTTCGAAAATTTTCGTGTGTTAAACGTTCTCGCTGCTGCGATGGCCGTTGATGTTATTTTATGCAAGGTGAATTTTATTTGGGGCACGAGTAAAACACGTGCAATACTAAAAATGTGAGAAAATGTTCACGTTTTTACAGGCATAAAACGTAACATTGTTCGTAATAAAATATTAATATGTAACTGAAAGTTTTCGTATTTGATGCTTGAGAGTATATAATGGACAACAAAGTTGTATACTTAGGGAAGATAAAATAAAGGGATCCAATTTTGTTCTCAATTACCTCATTCTATGCCACCTACAATTGGCGCTGAAAATCTCAAAAATCTGTGGCCAGAAGATACAAAAATTGTACAGAATGGCAGTTTTAATCTTTGAAAAAAATTAAAATAAACATTAAAACTTAAATATCTCAAATAAAAATTAATGTAATAATTTTTTTTCTCTCTCTGACATGCGTAGATTCTAACTCCTCATTTTCTTGTCCTATTTTTTCAGTTTTTCTTATTCTTTGATCAATTTAAGAGAAAAAAGGTACTATTGCTTAATATTGATTATAACAGCCGTTTTCTGTTTAAATATTTGAAAAAAATTAAGTGAACATTAAATATAAAATATCTTAAAAACGACTGTGAAATTTAAAATTAATCAATAAAAAAAATTGTGCTAGAATATGAAAAAAATATTCCGTGGCGCAGAAAAATTATTTCTAAAATTAATATGACATCTATTAGACAGTAGCTAAAACACAATTTTTGGAATTCTAAAATACGTCTCAATGTCAACACATTGATTAAACATAATTACATTAAATAAAGTTGATTAAGTTTGATTTAATTAAAAAAAAATAGAAAATTTTTGTTATTTTTAATAATAACTTTAATATCCTTTTTTATATTATTAAGTAAATTAATCAAATTAAATTACTACTTTAGTATTTTAATATTTAATTGGAATTATTACTAATTCTATATTAATAAATATTAAATATTATTTTCTCAATCTTTGGTCCAATTATTATTAAATTTGGTATGTATTATCCTAAACTACGTACCTATAATTCAATGTAACAAACTTTTTTCATAATGACACAATTGACCTATTTTCTTCACAACTAAATATTTTTTAAAACTATTAAGTTTTTCTTATTATTTGATCAATTTAAGAGAAAAGAGGTGCTATTGATTAATGTTGATTATAACAACCGTTTTTAAGATTTTTAAATATTTGAAAAACATTAAAGTGGACATTAAACGTAAAATATATTAAATCGATTGTGATAATTAAAATTAATCAAGAGTATCTTTTTTTTGTAAATTGTACAAATAATATGAAATAATTAATAGTTTTAAAAAATATTCAGTGGCGTAGAAAAATTATTTCTTAAATTTAATGTGACATCTATTGGACAGTAGCTAAACCATGATTTTTGGAATTCTAAAATACGTCTCAATGTCAACACCTTAATTAAACATAATTACATTAAATAAATGTATTAGTTTGATTTAATTAAATTGAACTAGCAGGATAATTAATTAAAAAGAAATAGAAACTTTTTATTATTATTATTTTATAACTTTAATATCCTTTTTATATTTTTTAAGTAAATTAATCAAATTAAATTACTTCTCTAGTATTTTAATATTTAATTAATATTAATAAATATTAAATAATAGTTAGTCCAATTGTGATTAAATTTGGTATGTATTATCCTAAACTACGTACCTATAAGTCAATGTAATAAACTTTTTTTTATAATGACAGAGGAGCGTAGATTTTGGGAGTCCTCTTCTTTTTCTTGACCTATTTTCTTCACCACTGAATAATTTTTAAAATTATTAAATTTTTCTTATTTTTTGATTAATTTAAGAGAAAAATGGTTCTATTGATTAATGTTGATTATAACAGCCGTTTTTTAGATATTTCAGTTTAAATATTTGAAAAACATTAAAGTGAACGTTAAATGTGAAATAGCTTAAAAACGGCTGTAATAATTAAAATTAATCAACAGTATTTTTTTGAAAATTGTACAAAGAATATGAAAAGCTTAATAGTTTTAAAAAATACATAGTAGCATAGAAAAATTATTTTTAAATTTAATATGACATCTATCGGACAGTAGCTGAAACATAATTTTTGGAATTCTAAAATACGTCTCAATGTCAACACATTAATTAAACATAATTTCATTAAATAATAGTTTGATTTAATTAAATCGTACTAGTTATTTTTAATAATAGCTGTAATATCCTTTTTTATTTTTGTTTTAAGTAAATTAATTAAATTAATTTATTTTTCTTGTATTTTAATATTTAATTAGAATTATTACTGAAATATTTTTATATACACGAAAAAGCAGTTCACTTCCTACATTCAGATTATTACAAAAATCAATGTTACACTTGATGTACTTTTACTTTGTTCAAACATAGACTGCGTTAGTATTTTAGAATTTATCACTAGACAATTTAAGAACAATTTATATTTTTTCATTGCGGTAGATTTAACAAGGAATACAAACAAATGTGTCAACGATACATTTATCAAGAAAGTGGCCCAGTTCCCCGAGGTAATTTCTCCCCACACTTTATTTTACTCCCACCAAAAATAAATTAGACGAATTCCACAAATACAACCCCATCGTTAATTTCAATTTGTTGCTATATTACATTTTGGTCCCTACCCTAAAACTAAGTAAAACAATATGTCAGCTCACTCATTTATTTACGTGTCCATGGAAAATATTTAAAACAATATAAAACATTTTTTTGCAACGCCACGAAACATAATTTGATTCGTATTTTAATGAATATTGAGAACAGTAGAATTTGCTGTAATACGGCTTTTGTTTTTCCCCTGTGTGTGCGTGTGTGTGTGGAAAATCATTCGCCAATTGTTATAAATATTATTGTGGACGTATTTTGACAAAATCAATTCACATTACGCACGGCCCAATGCCGAACATTAATTAGTTATTTAAAACTTCGAAATAATGCAAATTGAATGTTAATCAGCTGACAAAACTGAAACAATGGCCTCCCGCCGCCCCCTCAAAATTGTACACGCATATTGCAAACAATGCGAAGCGTCATAAAGCCGATTATAATTAAGTCCTACTTAGTTGAAGGCACATTCGCGAATTTAATCCGATCAATGCAAGACAATGTATGAATTATATTCCACAATAACACGGCAGGCCGTTAGCAAGCCTTTAATTTCGTTAATTATAAAGTCCGGGGTGATTTATCCTTTGGAGTTTCTTGAACTCGCTCGAAATGCAATAACTAATTAAAGGGAAATAACCCCTGCACAGTTCAACGTACAATTTTAGTACGAAACTATCAACTAGAACGGCATGCAACCACGTAAAACCCTATTTTAAATCATGACTGCTGCTTTGTGCAATAAACCACTCGCTTATATAGAGCAAAAAATTGTATTGCGTGCATAAAAAAATATTTAAATAATGGCCAATGTGTCAGTGCATGTGTGCATTTAACATGAACATGAGAACGCCATAAGCATATTTTAATACACCTATGTACGTATTTTAGAGTTTCGAAAATTACGTTTGGGCTACTCCCCGACAGGTGTCATATAAATTTTTAACATATTGTACAATATTTTTCATTTATCTTATATCAAAGTATTATGTTAAAATTAAAATGGCCGAAATGTTTATAAAAAATGGTAAAAATATATATCTTAAAACTGTATAATATTCAAATTTGCAATATACAGTGGTGGTCATTATTATACCAAATTATTTAATGTGAACTATTTGTTGTTTTATGCAGTATTATAAAAACTACTATATTCTTATTCTATAAAATGTTACGTATATTTTTTTAATAGACCTGGACATAAATTTAGCAACTTTAATTTTAAAAGGGATTTTTGATGATCAAATCTGTGTTAATTCAACATTAACACTGTATAATATCATTTTTGTTTAGACCTGACGATAAAATTGGATTATCCACTTAAAGAATTTCTTCAAATTTTTCGACAATTTTTTGGCCAGTTTCTCTAAATTTTTGATTTATTTAGCCGTAAACTCTCTCTCTCTCTCTCTCTTCTTGTTTCTCTCAGTCTGAATTATAATTTTTCTTACAGATTGACAAATGTTTAAATATTTATAATAAGCGAAAGACCTCTAGTAAATAATCGATTTAAATTTACAAAGACTACACAGAGTACAGCTCATATTTTATATATATTTTAATAAGTTGCTATACTTATGGCCACTACTGTAAGTAATTTTTAACTGCACCTTTTAGAAACAAATATATCAAGACTTTATTCATAAATTGTTTTATTTTGTTTATTTATTTATTGAACTTCGTAACATATTTATAAAACAAATTTAGTTAAATATAATTAAAGGTTAAGAAATAAATATTGAAATTATTTAATTTTTCATTATTAAATTATCCATTTCAATTTTTATTTATTTTTATCTAATTTTTATTAAATAGAAGAATTATTTTTTATCTTAGTTATTTTATAATAATTGTATAACTTTATTTAAGTGAATATTTTTGTCTACAACAAGAATTAATTATAATTAAACGTGTTATTCGTGTTGGACTAATATTCTTGATTAAACATATCATTTTATATTGATTAGAGTTTATACGTTTCTTAAAAAAAAGAACATATATTTTAAAAGATGTACTTGAAGTGAACATTACATGTAAAAATTCTTAAAAACGACTGTGAAATTTAAAATTAATCAATAGTATCTTTTTTGGAAAATTGTGCAAGAATATGAAAAAATATTCAGTGACGTAGAAAAATTATTTCTTAAATTTAATATGACATCTATTGGACAGTAGATAAATCATAATTTTTGAAATTCTAAAATACGTCTCAATGTCAACACATTAATTAAATATAATTTCATTAAATAAATGTATTAATTTGATTTAATTAAATTGAACTAGCAGAATAATTAATTAAAAAGAAAAAAGAAAATTTTTGTTATTTTTAATAACTTTAATATCGT
This sequence comes from Aethina tumida, assembly GCF_024364675.1. Lineage (NCBI taxonomy): Eukaryota > Metazoa > Arthropoda > Insecta > Coleoptera > Nitidulidae > Aethina > Aethina tumida. The sequence continues at coordinate 9,719,003 of NC_065435.1, read as the reverse complement.
TTTTTATATTGTTGTTATTCATGATGGACTAATATTCTTGATTAAACATATCTTTTTATATTGATTAGAGTTTATACGTTTCTTAAAAAAAAAGAACATATATCTTAAAAGGTGTACTTCAGGTAAAAACGTTTAATTTACTTAATGGATCTATAAATCTAACGAAAAGTTTTTATAACAAATAATTGACGACTATATTTAAATTATTCAAATACTGAGTGATTAAATTCTATTTAAAAAATATTTGCCAGTATTGAATTTTTATGAACACAATTTTAAATCATTTTTCAGTTAATATTTTAATAAAATTAATGATTATTATTCTTATATTTTTATGTTCATTCCATTACCCATAAACACAATTTTATTTATATGAAATAATTTGTAACATTCTTAGCTTTGCAAACATTTACTTAATAGATCTTTAAATCTAATGAATTATTTCTAAAGTGACTGACAACTACAAACGAGTCATTTCAGTACTAAATTTTTAAATTATCTTTCAATATTTAATGTCAGAAACACCTCGTATATCTCAACTTATTTACAATATAAATAAGTTTCAGACAGGATACAATTAAAATTTATTAGAACAAGATATCTTATTTACAAGGAAAATTCACTAATTAAATTTATATTTTATTTACTCTAGAGAGCTGAAATTGTACACCGCTCAAATTTCTAATGCATACCTTCAAAACTCCAATTTTGCCCTTCCAGGTAATTACCTTTCTTAGTAAATTTATAGCGTTACGTGAAATTAGTGAAAATATAGGTCCAAGTTTCCCTTTTACGCTAATGTACCAAAACATAATTAAATTATGCAAATCAAATTAATAAATTACTTATTTTAATTAAGCAAACGTTTTGCCCTACAATTAGCTCGTGTACTTTTTTTATTAAAAACGAAAACTGTATTAAATTTGTGCATATTATCAATATAATTAAGTTCCTTTTGTATAATATGTTCTCGGGAGTATTTGCTTTTGTAGGTTTAGTAGGGCCATCTATGTACCAGTAGCTTAAACACTACAATTTTAGGAGTTGTCTCTATAATAATAGAGCCATTCGATAGGCGACCGTACATTAAGTATTAACAACCTTTTATGTTCCACAATTTATTTTACATTATATTTACAGCAACAAACATTGTTTATTTTATATGAAGATGGTGTCAAGATATTAAAAAAAAAATCTCCAGCATTAAAATTTGAGCATTTGATCATTAAAATGATAAAACTTGCATGGAATGAATAAAAAACAAAAATATTTTATCGTCTGTATTGGTTTTTAATAATAATAGTCTTTTTAACAACAGTTTCTCTTAATTTGCGCATCACCATAATTTCTTCCGAGGAAACACCATTTTCCTCCGCCCATTTAACACATTTACTGAAACTACCAATAACATCATTGAGTTCTTCCAATTTCGCCATCAGTGAAAAATCACTTTCATCTTCCACCTTTATTTCCATTCCATCGCTTTCGTCATCCATAAACAGATTCTCATCGACGCCTTGAAGCCACTCATTTAAATCGTCACTATTTAGTTCAGTTTTACATTCCGTCAACGCTTCCACTACGTCTTCCATTCCTATGTCGTCTTCTATCTTTAAAGCAACTTCTAAATTGTTGGGCGTCTGTGAACCCCACAATTCCTTCCACGAGGCTACTATTGTATTACTGGGAACCGACTGCCAAGTCTCGGCCAACATGAACACACCATCTGTTAAGGTTACATCGTCGTCTTGGCTCATGCTTTGCATCAAATATTTCTTCTTGTACTGGCTCTTCATCATTGGGATAACATTGTGATTCATCGGTTGTAGCTCCGGACTTATGTTTTGGGGTAAACGCATGGTACGTATTTTCCCATCGCTTGATACCAGGTCTTGATCGCTGGGATGTGCGTTATCCAAAACCAAAAGTGCCCCTTGTGGAAGGCTATGCTTTTCTTGGAATGATGTTACTGCAGGTACAAATTCATTATGAAACCACTCATGGAACAACTCCATTGTCATCCAGTATTTGTTTTGGGTTTTGTAGGTGACGGGGATAGATACATTTGGGTGTTCCGTTTTACCCACCACGAGTAGTTTTAATTTATGGGTACCACTAGCGTTGGCGCAGGGCATGAATGTGATGCGGTCTTTGTTCGCCGCAGAAGATTGGTTTTGAGGAGTCCACTTCCAAAATAGACCACTTTCTTCCGCATTGTAAACCTGATCAGGTGTTAAACCTAGCTCCTTGACTCGTTCTTCAAATTTCATAATGAATACTTTGACGAGATTAATTGATGATGGGGTAGGTGAGGGTGACGTAGTAGATGTTAAAAAACGGATGCCATATCTTTTCTTAAACTTATCCAGCCATCCATCGCTAGCCTTGAAGTCATCCTTGGACATAATCTCTTTGTACAATATTTTTGCCTTCTCCTGCAATTTCTCACCTGTTACGGTACTTTGTTGTCGCTCTTCAAGGTACCACTCGTACAAGGCTTGTTCCACCCTGGGGTATTTGCTCCATTTTAACGTCTTCCTTTGACCAGCTCCACACTCGACACTTTTCAAGTAGTTTTCAATCTTATGGCGATTCTTACGTAAGTCATGTATGGTAGACCGTCCGATATTATAATACCTGGCAAGTTCACACATTTGTTTGCCTTCGTCTAATTTACTCAGTATTTCCGCCTTTACAGCCAAAGTTAATGTTTTATGTTTACGTTTGGTATTTAACATTGTGTGCGTTACTTGATGAAAGGCCGGAACGAAACTGTCTTAAAACATCGGATTAGTGGAAGGTCGGATTATTGACAGTCGGATTAGTGAATATCTGTATTGATCGTAAGGCCACATAAGTTTCATTTGTTAACTTGACTGCCATCTATCGGACAATATAAATGTATGTGTTTGTATGGAGGAGAAAATAGAGGAACTTTTATCAAATTTAATTGCTTATTGAATTTATATTATAAATAAATGTTTATTTTTTAAGCATTTAAACTTAAACTTTTAATGTTTAGACAATTTTCAATCTTTTCACTTATTTTTGATAAGTGCTTAGCTGAAATTTAAAAATATAAGTTCAAAGAATAAGATATGCAACCCAGATTACACAGGAAGTTTACTAAATGCCTAATACAAGTCTAGTTTTAGGAATATTGGGAGTATACATATGTTTATTATATTATATAGTCAGGACGTAAAAAGTTCCCTTCAATAACTATTGTATGCCCAAACAACAATTCACAAATACGGGATAATAAAACTCCTTTTCAGTTATATAAATATTGATCTGTAACCTATTTTGTGAATATCTAATTCTATAGTAATAAAAACACTGAATATTATTTTTTATTGTCAATAACTGAGTTTAAAGTAAATATTGAAAAAATTAGATTGATTTAATATTTATATGTCATAGGCCATTTTAACAAAATTAACTGAATTTTATTGTTCTTATGATACCAATAGAATATACACTGTCTGACTGAAAGGAGCCCCAAACATTTCTTCGATAATCAGGGGGGACTATAGTCTAGTCTGTATATAATAACCTCGTTCCATCTCAAATATTTAAATTTAAATTAATAGATTAAATTCTGTAAAATAATTATAATAAAAATTTTATTTTATTAATTGACAATTAATAACTAACTGTAAATTAAATATTGAATAAGGAAATTTTTTTTGGGGTGGATCTAGGAAGTGCTATTTTAAAAATATTAAATTTGTTTTATTTTTCGAAAGATACTCATGGACTTTACAGCTTCTGAATGAAAGGGGCTCCAAGCATTTATTCGAAAATTATCAGAGGGGGAACTATTTATAGCCCTCACTGTATATAAGAACATTGTTCTCAAAAATTTAAATGTAAATTAATAGGTTAAATTCTATTAAATAAAAAATTATTTTTATTTTGATAATTGACATAGACAATATTAAACTTATTTAATGTTTATATCATAAAAATTATATAATGGACATAATGGGGGGTCATTTGGACAAAATTAAATGTATTTTATTGTTTTAATGATGTTCATATAATTTACAGCGTCTGTAAAGTGTAAAATAAATATTTATATTTATTTTAATAATTGACAATTAATAAGTATAATTTAAATATTGAACATGAAATTCGAAAAAATTAGATTGATTTTGTTGAGGACATGATCACCCACGTGTATTTAGCTAAATAATATAAATAAATAAAGTTATTTATAAAACATAGTCAACCAGTGTTAAAAAATCACTGATATTTTGTAACCAAACTGCTACATAATTTATGGTTTTACGAGATATTTTCGTTTATATTTTAAATACATTTTATAAATAATAAATACGTAAACAAAAACAAAATTGACTGTAAACCATAAATTTGCATTGGAACAAAATGACGATAAGAGACTAATAACAAATAAATTTATAGAATCTATAATAAATATTAATTTATTGTTTAAAAATGACGAATTAAATGTGTGTTTAAACTTTTTAATTATTGATATTATTTATTGAACTTGAATTAAAAATAAAAATCAAGTTAATCAGTTAATAATTAATAACTGACCATTAAAAATTACTAATATTAAATTATGTTTTTTATAATGTGGGATAATAAACATGATGACAAAGTAACAAATTACACAATTTGTAATATACATTATAAACACATAAATAAAAGTCAACTTTTATCACATTTAGAATAGTTATTTGTTGAGCCACACTTATTTGAAGTACTTAAAAAAGTCTTTCTTCCACATTTTCACCTAAATTGTCGAATAATCCCCCCCAAATTGCCTTCGAAATCCCATTAATATTTAATTTGAAATTTAAATTGAATTGAATGATGCGCAATTTAAACAGGAGCCTCTTAAGTAGCTAAAAAAAAGAGTGAAAATGCGTGGGCATATCACATAATTGGATATCGATAGCTGCACAGACGTCTATATATTTAGAAATAAGAGAAAGACAACCAATTTGTATAATAATACGGGGCAATTGTGGATAAATAAGTGGTGGTTAAGTTTGAACGTTACGATGGATAAAATAATGTCACCCCCTCAGATTAAGTATGTACGTACGTATGTAAGTTGTGTTTATTGCCACGGGGTCGATCAATATTAACGTGACATTTTGAAGTCGTTAATAATTCCATCAAAAAAAAAAAAACGGGGAATAAAATATCTTGACCGGCGGCTTTAATCAATTTTATTGTATTTATGCGCTGGTGGCATATTGTCACAGTAAATAATTACTTTGGCGCGTACGTGTAAATATAAACAGCCGGGTATGTAAGGTGTACGGGGCGTAGTGGGAATGCCCGGAGACCGACGCGTTTATGGCGTAGACGGAAAAAGGAAGAACGCAACGAACGGTCCCGATCCGCTTTGGGGAAAGGCATTACGGCACAGGCGGATCTCGGCAGTGGCCGGCCGGATCCACTGCCAAGACGGTGTTGGTACTTCTGTGCGAGGCAGGCCCGCAATCGAAACGTTTTTGCTTCTTTTTTCAGTCTTATGAATTATTCTGAAAAGTACCATTAGTAGTAGTAATTCTGTTAATATTAAAATAATTTTATTTTGTACATAAAAAATGGTAAAAATCAAAAACATGCATTAAAAATTAGCCTTAACCCTTTTATTCAATGTGCACTCTTAACATAATATTACTATTGTTGTTTTATACAGTATTATAAAAACAATTATATACTTATTCTACAAAATGTTACAATATTTTTCTGAACTGAGCTGGACATAAATATAGGACCTTTAATTTTGAAAGGGATTTTTAATGATTAAATTTGTGTTATTTAATTTACCATTAACACTTTGTATAATATACTTTTTGTTTTATAATTTTGGCCCATCTTCGTAGCATAGACTTGACCACTTTCTGAATATACGATAAGTTTACATTTCTTCAATTACTGTGATGAGTTATAAATGTGAATGTGAGAAAAAGGATTTTCTGAGTTTTTCGAATTCAGACAAATTTCTTCCTAGCTAATCGTAAACTCTTAGTCATCTCTTGTCTTGGTAACTCTGAATTATTTTACAGTTTCACTTCAACCAATGATTAATTATAATAAGTAAAATACCACCAATAAATAATTGATTTAAATTCACAGAGAGCAATGAAAGACCATAAAGTAAAAAGTTGTTATAATTTTGTCCACTGAAAAATAAAAAATAGGATTTTTTAAAGAATAAAATTAATTTGACCAGTTATATAGTAGATACAACAGTAACAGAGGCAACAATAAACATTGTAGTACTGACATCCAATTCAAATAGTACGTCTCATATTTTTAATATAATTTAATAAGTTACTTTAATTATGGCCACTACTGTGTATACAATATTTGGCGTTTAATTTGTAGTATAATTATTAAAAATTACTATTAGCATTAATTATCTTAATTATCATTAAGTATCTATTATTTGCTGACACCAACAAAAGTAACGGCGCATCCGCCATTATTCAGAGTTAAACAATTATACACATTAAATATATGAAAATAAACAAAGTAGACGAAAATGGTACATACTTAATTCAAATATTTCATTTTTAATCTGTTATTAAAAAAAAACAATTAAATTGATATGATATTTATATGTCATAGGCCATTTTAACAAAATTAAATGTATTTTATTGTTCTAATGATACTAATAGAATGTACAGTGTTTGACTGAAAGAGGCCCCAAGCATTTCTTCGATAATTATCAAGGGGGACTTCTTATAGCCCCACTATATATAACAACCTCGTTCCATCTCAAATATTTAAATGTAAATTAATAGACTAAATTCTATTAAATAAATAATTATTTTTATTTTGATAATTGTCATTGAAAATATTAAAGTTATTTAATGTTTATATCATATAAATTATATAATGAACAAAATGGGGGATGTTATTTGAATAAAATTAAATGTATTTTATTGTTCTAATGATGTTCATACAATTTACAGCGTCTGACAGCATCTAAAATATTTAAATGTAAATTAACAGATTAAATTCTGTAAAATAAATATTTATTTTTATTTTAATAATTGACAATTAATAACTATAATTTAAATATTGAACATGAAATTCGAAAAAATTAGATTGATTTTGTTGAGGACATGACCACCCCTACCCCCCTGAAAGTTACGTCCATGGTACATGTATTTAATATCTAAATAATATAAATAAATAAAGTTTCAATTTTTTTCAATTACTGTGATGAGTTCATTTAAATTTGTTAAATTTTTGTCTACTTTAGTTATAAATGTGATCTCTCATGATTTCTATAGGGTTGATGGAGATTAAGAAGGATTTTTTGAGTTTTTTGAATTCAGACAAATTTCTTCCTAGCTAGTCGTAAACTCTTAGTCATCTCTTGTCTTGGTAACTCTGAATTATTTTACAGTTTCACTTCAACCAATGATAAATTAATTATAATAAGTAAAATACCACCAATAAATAATTGATTTAAATTCACAGAGAGCAATGAAAGACCATAAAGTAAAAAGTTGCTATAATTTTGTCCACTGAAAAATAAAAAATAGGATTTTTTAAAGAATAAAATTAAATTGACCAGTTATATAGTAGATACAACAGTAACAGAGGCAACAATAAACATTGTACTGACATCCAATTCAAATAGTACGTCTCATATTTTTAATATAATTTAATAAGTTCCTTTAATTATGGCCACTACTGTGTATACAATATTTGGCGTTTAATTTGTAGTATAATTATTAAAAATTACTATTAGCATTAATTATCTTAATTATCATTAAGTATCTATTATTGGCTGACACCAACAAAAGTAACGGCGCATCCGCCATTATTCAAAGTTAGACAATTATACACATTAAATATATGAAAATAAACAAAGTAGGCGAAAATGGTACATAGTTAGTTAGTTCATAATATTTCATTTTTTAATCTGTTTTTGTTTAAATCCATCGATTAAACTATTCATACTTTTCCTAGACGGTCATTTCTAAAACTGAATCTAATAATTGATGATTTAATGTGCAACGAAAAGGCAACACAACAACTACTTTAATTTTATGAATTATTTAATTAACGCCATCAGTCAATAACCAAATTGGCGCATCCATCATCACGTGATACAAATTAATAATATTCGATGGACAGCAAAATAGATCGACTAACTGATGGCATAAACACTAATTTAATAATTAATACTTTAAATTTGCGACATATTTCGTTTTTGTTGGCAAATCTATTCATTAAAAGTTTTGTTGTAAATTCAATAAATACCTAATCCAAAATAAATTGAAATTATATAATAGTGCTTAATTTTTATCGATTATATTTAAATAATTTTAGATATTTTATTAATAATTCCATCATATTAAAATATTTATTGTAAACGTGATGAATATGTACTTTGAAAATTGAATTAAATAAATACCATCAGATGATATTAATTAATATTATTAACATGGCTCCATTTATTTTATTAAAAATACGAAATTTATATAAATTCAATTAATGTTGAATTTAGAATTATGAATTTTGCTATAATACTATTTAAAACGGTGAATTTTGCGGCACATTTCATTTATGTCATAACTCAATAATTTGATGAAAACCTGTCGAGTTTCATAATTAAACGTGATTATAATCATTATTATTTAATTAACACTCCCAGATTATATTTATATTATTTAAACAACTTTATTAGGTTTATTGAAACTGGAAAATTTACATTTATTACTGTTAATATTAATATAACACACTACTAAAAACGGTTAATTTCATAGCACATTTCATGTTTGTTAAATCTCATTAATTTGACAAATCCACTTGTTTATCAAAATATTTATTGGAAATGTGATCAATGTTTGATTCGATGGCTAAATGAGATTTATAGTAAATATCTGGATTACATTTACATTATTTACAAAGGTCAATCAAATTAATTAAAATATCAAATTTATTTAAAATGTAAATATTTACTTACAACTTTGAATTTTGTAGTAATATACCATTTAATTTAATATTTTTACAATAATTAAATGAGTAACAGACTTTTTTGTGTTTGTGAATTTATTACTATTTTGCAAATCCAATATTTAATATTACATTTATTGTAAATAAGGCGAGTACTTATTTCGATAATTAATTGTAATTATAGAAAATATTTCGTATTTTTTCAAAAATAGCAAAATATCTTTGTTTTAATTCATTAATTTAAGAAAGCACTCTTTAATAAAAAATTTGTTATAAATATTATGAATATTTAGTTCAATAAAAATTTGTAGATAGCAGTTGTTATTTTTTTGCTATTTATTATTCAATTATTTATTTATTGTTAGATTTTATTTATATTTATTATACGTTAATTTATATAAAATACTTAAATTGCAAATTTATATCATTAATTTGAAAAATTCAGTAATCAATATACGATTCATAGTAAACAGAATGAATGCTTATTTCGATCGTTAACTGTAATTATAATAATTATTGTTTATTACTGTCTCTGAATATTTCTATTACTGTCAGATTATATTTATATTATTTAGGTTGGTTTATTTTGTTAAAAATATTAAATATATATTAAAAGTTTTTGTGATACAACTATATATAATTAATTTGGCAAATCCACTATTTAATATAATACTTATTGTAAATATTATAAAAAATTAGTTAACTGTGATTATAGTAATTTTTATTCATTACTCCCAGAACATTTTATAATAATTATAGATCATTAATTTAGACTATTAAAATTATAAAATTTATATAAAATTGTTAATTTCATGGCATATTCCATTTTAACTATATCTGATTAATATGGCAAATACATAATTTAATATATTATTTATTATAAATAAGTTAGATACTGTTACTGTTACTGTCATTAACTGTTATTATTATTATAAAATATAATATAATTTATTAATATCAAATTATTTTCATATGGTACTATATGTTATATAAACAAAAATATCAAATTTATATTAAATTATTTTGTTCCAACTCATTCATTTGATAAATCCACTATTTAATTAATATATTTATTATAAATATTATAAATACTTATTATTAATTTTATTTATTACTCTTAAATAATTATATATTAATTATAAACTTAATATTATGAATCATTATAGTAATTGTCATTTATTACTGTCAGATTATATTTTCATTATTTATATGTGTTAATTTATTTTATCAACAATGTCAATTGTGGATTTTGTTGCATTAAAACCATTTAAAATTGTTAATTTTGAGACAAATTCAGTGTTTGTTGACTCATTTATTTGACAAATCCACCATTTAAATTAAAATTTATTTTAAATGTGATGAATACTTAGATTACTAATTATTTATTATTTGTTACTGTCAGATTATATTATTTATGTAAATTAACTTATTTAGATTATCAGATCAGATTATTTATGTAGGCTAATTCATTTTATTAAAAATGTCAATTATAGGCTTTGTTTTAAAATAATAGAATAAAATTTATTTTAAATATGATACTTTGATTGCTAAATGTGAAGATAGTAATTAATATTTATTTATTATTCATATAGGTTAACTCACTTTATTAAAAATATAAATTTTATATACACTATTTTTTATATTTTTCACTGTCAGATTATACATAAATTATTTATGTAGATTAATTTATTTTACAAAAAATATCAATTTTTTGTTCTCTTTTTATTTGTGGTAATTACTTTTTTGACATATTTAAAATTTATTATAATTTATTGACTTGACAAATTTACTATTTTAATATAAATTTAAATTATATTTACATATCAAATAATTAAAAATATTAAATTAAATTTATATAAAATATTTTTTTACTTATAATTGTGAATTTTATTGTATTTTAACACATTTTTTAATCATTCTTTAATTTAATATAATTTTGATGAATATTTGAATAATTAACTGTGTTTCTAGTAATTATTATTTATTATTGTTAGTATTATATTTTTATTGTTTACAAAGGCTATGAATAACAGATTAATAATTAATTGTTATAATAATAATAATTTAATTATAATTTTATAATTAAAAATTCTAATTTATGTAAAATATGTTTTTTCAATAGAAAATTATATATATATATATATATATATATATATATATATATATATATATATAATATATACTTAGTTTAATAATTATAATAATAATAATAATAGATATTTATTACTGTGACATTTATATCAATTAAACAGGTTAATTTAGTTTATACAAAATTAGAAAAATATGTAAAATAATTTTTATTTAAAATAATAAATTTATTTATTAATTAAAACAGATTAATTTAATTTATAAAAAAATTCAAAATTATGTTATATTATAGTAGTGAAATAAATAAATAAATAATTTATTGTAAATATTATGAATACTTCGTTTAATAATTAATTAATATTATAATAATAAATATTTATTACTGTGAGATTATATTTATATTAACTAAATAGGTTAATTTACTCTATAAAAACTGTCAAATTTATGTAAAATATTTTTTTTATTTATAATTTTAAATTTTAATATAACAATAAAATAAATAAATATTAATTTTTTAATAAATTAGTGACATATTTTGTTACAAATAATTAAATTAAATTAATAATTTATTGTAAATATTATGAATACTTCGTTTAATAATTATTAATATTATAATAAAATATTATTATAAAATATATTACTATAATAAATATTTATTACTGTGAGATTATATTTATATTAACAAAATAGGTTAATTTAATCTATAAAAACTGTCAAATTTATGAAAAATATTTTTTTTTACTTATAATTTTAGATTTTATTATAATAATAAAATAAATAAATACTAATTTATTAATAAATTAGTTACACATTTTGTTATAAATTATTAAATTGAATTGAAATAATTATTATTTATTGTTGTCAAATTATATTTATGTTATTTATAAAGATTAATTTTTCAATTAAGTTACTATATAGTTATATACTACTTAAAATTGTATATTATATTTGTTTATATTTTTTGTTACAATTTATTAAAATGTTTATTTTAAATATAATTGTTATTTTATAATAATTATGAATAATACTGATATTTATATAAAATATGTACAAGTTTATTTAGTTTTTTTTTCCATTAAACTGGCGCATCCACCATTTGTTGACATTTTGTTACATTCGAATCAATGCGTTAATTTAATGGAAAAAATAAAATTGTACTATCTAAACAACATATACAATAATTGATTTATAATATTTCATTAATAATTTTATGTACAAACAATATTTTAAATTAATTTAATATCTAATAAATAAAAAATAATTATGTGTGAGTTGTTCGAGGCCACCCCGTATAAAAAGATCAAATCATTGAATGGAATGGAATGGAAATATATACGGCACGGTCCTGGTCGTACGGTTCTCTATTGATCTTGAGCAGAACGAGTTTAGCAGGCGTTTGCAGCAGCTTTATAACGGCAGTGCCAGCGTAACCATAGAGACGCTTTCCGCAACATTACTGACCCTATGACGTCACGAGCGCCTGTTAGTCTACCAAGAAAGGGTTAGGGGGCAGGTGGCGTGGAAACGCGGTATCATTCACCGTCGAGAAAGGAGAGACCGCTGCGTCCGCGATTGCGTACAACGGCGGCACGTTTTTCCTGGTCAGCGCCAATTTTCGAAATAAGCCGCGAAAATTTTCCGAATTTGGGGCCCGCAATTTTTGGTCGGGGCGTCCGCGGGGGCCACGTAATCACGGGAATTCGGTTGGGTCTTCGTGTTGGGGGTGGTATTTCGGCGGGTTCTCGCATGGGCACGGTCGACGCGCAGGTCACCAATAGCGGACGTTAAAGAGGAACTTAGATGCCTGGATGAAATGGCGTTCGCACATGAGGTCGGAGCTGTGCTGGGGGCAGGGAAACGATTAACAGTCCACTGACTAACGCATAATAATAACGATGAAAAATGCCCCCGACGTCCGACCGATTGGAAAAGGAAATAGTGAGTTGTGAGTATCATCAGTGTCTGTCTAGTTCTAGTTCGGTTACGGCATGTGCCGTTGCGTCAACGGCGACGATTATTGTGGTTACCATCAACGCGACCCTTGCCATTCGTGCGTACCGTTCGACTCTACAACTAGCAATAAATGAAGACTAATATAACACATGATTTTTCAAGGACATATATTGATAACATACAAAGTTGATGTAAGTAATTTTTACGTTTTTATATTATCACTTTCAAACTTTGTGGGTCACATAGCCTCGATATCGATTTGCTCTGTCGCATAGGGGTGACTACTGAAAGGCACATTCACAATTCTACCCGAGCTTGTATCAGATTTACCGTACACCACTAAATCGCTTATTTCTCATCGCAACTTTAAAAAAAATATTTTTGTTTTTTTTTAATTTCTATTGATACCTTACATCCACCACCACACAAGTAGTGCTCAATAATTGTGTACATGAAACCAGACCATCCAATCTTCAATGTTAGAATCAGAGCCATGTGATTATTTCGACAGACCTCTATGCAGGTGGGTTATTTAATTTATTTACCTATGCAATTCCTCCATTTAAAATGTGCAGCTTCCAAACTTAGTCCTTATTTTACTCTTAACCTTTCAGGTTTTAATTTTGACGCATTATAACAAATTTGATTGTAGACTTTGGCCATGCTTTAGCAAGTTAGTGAAACCAGCCCCGTTGTCAAGAGTTTTACGAGGGCTTGCTAGGTTAAAATGTAGTGGTTAAAAAGTTTTTGGCCCACCCCCATTTTTCGTCCAACTTCCTGAACCACCAAGGTTAGTTTAGTTGAGACTTAAACTTAACTAGTAGTGGTTGACCATATGATCAGGAAGGGATACACCCCTCAGTTACACCTGTGCATGTAATTCGCAAATCAAGTGGTGGCCAAAAACAAGGCGTGTAAAAAATAACTTATTGATTTCCTTATTTTGTTTTGCTGCATGATCTGGAATATTTTAGATGAATTCCGGTTGAAAGTGTGAAGGAAATCGCGACTTCAATGTTGCTCAAGCTTTAATAAAACGTCAGATTATTAAGCCCCAAAGCTCTTTATCGCAAATAAGCCACGTACAATAAAAGTGTTGTTGAAACTCTAATTATCTGTGCTGAAAGCTTTTTACGTCAACCCCCGGCGTCGAAACAAAAATGAAAATAACCAATCGAACACCTTTTGATGAAACTGAACCAATTAAATTGCTGCTGCGTTCCAGTGGTTTATTTTTCAAATTCAAAAATAGGTCAGAGAATAATGGATAACCTAAATCTGGTGCCAAAATTTATTCACTCATTTATTTTATTTTCCGATTTATGGTGCAGTCTGGTGGAATTGGGACGGTCTCTCTGTCTGTCATTATTTTTGCCATTTCCCCACTTGATCGCTAATTTACTGGCTAAAATAAAATATTTCGTGGATTTATCCGTTTGTCGATGATTTATACGATATAAATGCGGCAGATAAAAATGAATGAGCCCATTGTAAATGCCATTAAAACTATTGTTATGGAAAAAATCTAAACCAACTGCCAATTTTTCACATTGGAGGATAACACCACATTTATTTTTACCATTTTTGATGCTCAAAATGTTCATAAATTACAATAAATTGTAATAACATTAGAACGTCATGAAATGTGCTGAAAAAAAAACTTGTATTTATTTACTTATTCTTACAAATAACTTTTTGGGCCAACACTTCTAATGATTCCAATAATGACTTTTTAATATTCACTTAGTTATTAATAGATACATGATGTATTTATTATTGATTTCCTTTTAATATCAAACCTATAACACATACACAATTGAGCAGTTCAAATTTTGTTTAATTTATTTACTTTTAATTTAATTCATTGAACACTTCAACAACCCACCATCAACGTCTCCTAAAAAATTATTACATGTAGTTTATGACCAACCTTAGACATAAAACGTTGATAACCCCTAATTATTATTGTTTTAATTAACCAATAAATTTCGTGTGTGGCGTGGGGCAGGAAAAAATCAATTAAACACACATATAAAGTGCAAATAGTGTTGGAATGTAATAAATTTTTCGATTGAGATTAATCATCGGGTCACGTCCCTATGAATCTTTCATTACCATCGGAACGACCCTTTAGTAAGCCTGACAAAATATTTTATGGACAGGCTTTACTTTTTATTTATGGGTTCAGAAAATTTGTCGTGTTTTGCCCTATTTTTAATGTACATATTAGGAGATAAAAAATACCTTTTCCCCCACATTTATTCCGGTCACTTTCCTGAAGACATGCACACACTGAATTTACATTAATGCCCTCTTTATAAATAGAATATCTCGAAGGCGTTGTGCAACACAATGGATATTGTTCTTGTAAATAATAGTGAATGATGGGTATTGTTTTAATAAGCGGATGACGAGTAAAAGTCGGAAGAAGAGGTTTGTGCCTCTCGCCAGTTTTTCCGCACGTTTAAAGGAAACTGGCCTTTGGATTTACGGGAATTAATTATTGAATGGTATTAAAACAATGCCCTTGTTCTATGTAGAGGGGTAATACTTATTGTGCTCTTTGTAATTTTACTTTTTATTACTCCGCATTCCTCCAACAACGACAAAAACCATTTTAATTTAATTCTAATTATTGTTTTGCTTAAAGAAAAGGGTTTTATCTGTTTGTCCCTTTATTTTTAGCATGTTATTATTCTTAAAAATATTAATAATCCTATTGTTTTAGAAATATTATTAATTTTTTAATTTTTTGTTATACAGGGTGTCCCAAATTGGTTGATTTTAGCTGATAAAAGTCAGTCCAGATTAGGTAGAGAATAACTGATTTGAGTGGCCAGAAAGAAATTTTTTTAAAAACGTTTATGTCACAAATCTCATTTTAACATATCCAACTGTATCTCAGAAAGTATCCTTAAAATTTCGAGATTAATTGTGTATCTTTTTTCATTCATATTTGAATTTGTCTTTAAAAGTATTACATATATATATATATATATATATATATATATATATATATATATATATATATATATATATAAATTGAATAAGAAATAATAATATTTCTGATAAATTTTTACCTACATTTTTCATGTGTTTCTAGATGATGTAGAATACAAAATACTCATTTAATTTGGTCTATCCTATCCACTTTTTGAGATGAAGGCTGTATTTCTTGTTTTATATTCTAATCTGTATGTATTTTCCACCTTATTTCTATTTCCACTTACTCTCAGTGCCAGTTAAACAAAATATAGATTTAAATATTTAATTCTAAAAGTAGTTAGAAGTGCATGCATTAGTTATTACTCAAAAACAAAAAAATCGTAGGATTTTCTGGCATGAAGTTTACTTGGACATTTTTCTGAAAACTCTAACAGTAGTTGGCCATCTTGTGGCCATCCTATCATCCTTGAATCTTTTATAGTTCTAATCTCCTCATAAAATACTTCTTCTTCACTATTTGTGAAGCTAGTTTGGGATACGTCCATTTGTGTCTAAGGTTTAGGACTCTTATGAGGTCATTCAGTTCTTGTTGTTTTCTTTATCAAATTTTGATGTTTCTAGACCATCTATAACAGCATAGAAAGACTACTGAAGAATAGAATAAGTATTTTCTCAGCTTTTTCCTTATTTTTGAATCTAGATTAGGATATGTCCATTTGTTTCTATGGTTCAGATCTCTTATGAACTCGTTCAATTATTGATAAATAATAAGTTGAGGAAGAATTAAATCTGGTTTAAAGTTACTGTCATTTTCTTTAACAGATTTTGATGTTTCTGTACCATCTTTGACAGTATTGAAAGACTACTGAAGGATAGAATAAGTATTTCTTCAGCTTCTCCCTTATTTTTGAATCTATATTTGGATATATCCATTTGTTTCCTTGGTTTAGGTCTCTTATGAGCTCGTTCAATTATTGATAAATAATAAGTTGAGGAAGAATTAAATCTGGTTTAAAGTCACTGTCATTTTCTTTAACAGATTTTGATGTTTCTGTACCATCTTTGACAGGATAGGAAGACTACTGAAGGATAGAATAAATATTTCTTCAGCTTCTCCCTTATTTTTGAATCTATATTTGGATATGTCCATTTGTTTCTATGGTTCAGGTCTCTTATGAGCTCGTTCAGTTATTGATGATTAAAAGATTGAGGAATTATTAAATCTGCTTTAAAGTCACAGTCGTTTTCTTTATTAAATTTTAATGTTTTTATATCATCTTTGACAACATAGAAAGAATACTGAAGGGTATAATAAGTATGTCCTCTGTTTCTTCCTTATATTTTAATTTAAATTGAGATATGTCCATTTGTGTCTATGGTTCTCTTACGAGCCTGTACAGTTCTTAATGGTTAAAAAGTTATAAAAAAGTATAGGAAGACTACTGAAAGATAGAATAAGTATTTCTTCAGATTTTTCCTTATTTTTGAATCTAGATTAGTATATATCCATACGTGTTTATGGTTCTTTGATATTTACAATACAAATAGCAGTTACTGGGATGGTTTCGAGGTTCCCTTCAATTTGTCGATACCCTAAACTTTAGAGACTGTCTCGTTCCCATTATCCACTGTCCCAACTGCTCAATATATGCTAGACGTAAAGCCCAAATTTATCCTGGTCTTCCAAGTGACAGTTTAATAGACAAGTCCTTCCCCCAAAGTCAGAAATAGGTTGTCTACTTTCTTTCAAAGAGTATTAATCACCTAAAAAAGGTTGGAATGATGAAATACTTGTAAGAGCCAAAATCAATTTATTTGGGACATCTTAAAAGTGGCAGTTCAAACAACAGATGTAAATTTGTTATACAATGCTGTCAGCAATAGTTCGCCATCAGCACATTCAAAATTGAATTCATTATGCATGAAAAACCAACTTTTGACAAGGGTTGTTAAAACTCTTAAATTGTTAATTATAGCAGGCACCTGAAGACTAGAATTTCTGTGGCACCCGTTAACAAATTTTAGACTTGGGCTTTATAAATTTTTGATACGACGCTTTCGACAAAACAAACCAGACGTATTTTATCGTTACGGTCCCACGGATTTATTAAATATCGCTTGAACCGCTTGTATAGGAAATTTCGGAAAGCGGCATAAATATGACGGGGTTAAACCCAAGGTTTTATATCAAGTTATAAATTTAAACCGTTTTAATACCTTATTCCCATTTGATGGCCATTAAACGAATTAATCACAATAAAATTTATTCCGCACACAGAATGTATCTAAATTAAACCGTGTAATGTAGATTAAAGTCGGGCCGTAAAACTTTTATGAAATTAAAAGGCTAAAAATACATTCGATTTGTCGTACTTGCGGTTATTAATTGTTTTAGTAAATTTTCTGTTTCATCTTCATTTCAGTTAGAGGCGGAAATATTTCGTTGATCATTTGTTTTTATAAAAACGACTATGTTTTTGTTACTTTTGAACAAAATAACTGCAAAAACTAACAAGCACATTTGCCAATTAATATTGATAAATCCAATTATAATTTGTATAAACACGTATCGCTTGGTTTGTGTACCAATTTTAGTCCGGACTGTTCACACCGACGTGCACACGTAAATAGCAATATTTCCTAACAATAAACATATGAGGAACAATATTGGAACAGGTCAAACACTTCAGTAAATGTTTGCCAAATTTGTGTCGAAGTATTAATTGAATTTAGGTCGGTAACTGACCTTTAATGAACTATCGCTGAAAAGTCGCAATTTCAGTTATGCACCTGAATTATCGATGAACGAAATTTTATTCCAGTTTTCTAATCTAATTTAAGGCATTCTTTGGAAGGGTAAAAATTCTTTAAAAATCTATAATTAATAATAAGCCAATGAACATTAAAAAACTTTAAAAATTTAATTATTTTTTGATTTTATATACATTGTGGCTTATTTAAAATAACCATTTTCACTGTTTTATTTATAATTAAACTTTACTGAATAATGAAAAAATAGACAAAAAATTACACGTATGTAATAAAAAGAGTTCTCATATGTCTGTCTAATCAGAAAACTTTATTATTACTAATTTAATTAGAAAAATGAAATAATTTCGGTAATGATTGATTAAATAATAATAATAATAAAGAACTTATTTTTCTCCATAAAAAATTGACAATCACTTTCTTTCATATATCTTTACCGTATGATTCAGAAAAAAATATTGTCGAATTCTTTATTATTTATCTTTTAAGCCATCATTCTTTAAAATTGAATTGAATCATAAATAAAAAGCTACATTAAATGGACCACACTGTATATTAATTTACCTCTTGACATTTAAAAGTAATTTCCAAATACCATTTATTTTTAAATTAACTGCCTATTTAAAAACACAATGTTTATTCTCTTAGAATATAAATCGTGATTTCTTCAGTTCCATAAATTAGATTCTTAATATCCAATATATTATTCGTTCTTTCTTATCTCCGAGAAGAAAATTACGTTCCGCTTCCTACTCTAATTAATCTTTTTTGTATAAAAATTAATATCTCCTCTCGGGTTTTACACAACAAAAAAAAAACGGATTATTTTTAATTATTTTATACCAGTCTTTGTTCTTAAGAACAGAAGTAATTTCTGTTGACTTCCTTTGTATCTAAAAATAAAATTGATTAATCGTAGCAATGTAAATAATATTTTCCATATTGCGAGCTAAATTCCCAATCTTCAAGAGGAAAAATTGAAAGAAAGAACATCCTTTATTGTTACTGCGGAATAAAAAAAATACTTTTTTTCTTTTTTGTATAAACCTTATAAGAAGCACAATGTGGGAGCAAAAGATAAATTATTTCTAATTATTTTATGCCGTTCTTTGTTCTTAAGACGAAAGTAATTAGTTTTGACTCTCTTTGTTTTCAACTGTTGTGCTCTGAAGATAAATTTGATTGACTACAAATTACACTAAAAAGGATATTTTTTGTTGTTTATTGACTTATCTATGAAATATATTATTATAAAGTTTAACATTATAAACCAGTTAATTTTATTAAGCCGATAATTGCAACTAACCGGATATTTTCATTAAAATTTCCATAATGCCAATTTAGGTTTTAACAATATTGCGCTTCGACATGGATAAAACAATGTCTCTAATGCATAAATTAATATAACAAAATTCTAATGGATCCAACAAAGCATTAATTACAATAGTTTACAGGTAAAACTGCATTACGTGGAAATAAGCTTTTGTATAGCCAAATTTTACGCAGAATTTTTAATTTGAATTTTTTCGACAAAATATATTTATGAAAATTAAATATTTTTGAAATATGGAAATTTGTGTTGCAATGTTTGAAGATGTTCGAAATATTGACAAGTGTTATTAATCAATACAGTTTCTTATAAAAAAATACATTTTAATTAACTATAAATGATTAAATAAAAGATCTGAAACATTAATTTGTTGAAGATATTTGAAAAATGGCGCCCAACTTTAAATTATCAGTAATATTTTCGAATCATACGATAAATTTTACTCTTTAAATTTGTGTTGCAGTTATTGCATATAAAAATTTTCAAAATCTATAGACTAATTTTATTATTCAATGCAGTTTTACATTTTGATTAACTAAA
The DNA here is from genome assembly GCF_024364675.1 of Aethina tumida. Taxonomy (NCBI): domain Eukaryota; kingdom Metazoa; phylum Arthropoda; class Insecta; order Coleoptera; family Nitidulidae; genus Aethina; species Aethina tumida. The sequence continues at coordinate 9,698,410 of NC_065435.1, read as the reverse complement.
TTAAAAGACCTGAAACATTAATTTGTTGGATGATATTTGAAAAGTGTCGCCCAACTTTTAATAATCATTAACGTTTTCGAATCCTACGAAGAGTTTTACCCTATAAATTTGTGTTGCAGTGTATGCATATGAACAGTTTCAAAAGTTTTATATAAAAAAATAAATTTTAATTAAATAAATATTCAAATAAAAGACGTGAAACATTCATTTGTTGAGGATATTTGAAAAGTGGCGCCCAACTTTAAATAATCATTAACGTTTTCGAATCCTGCAAAGAATTTTTCCTTTAGAAATTTGTGTTGCATAGAATGCATATGAAAATTTTCAAAATCTATAGACTAGTCTTATTAATCAATGCAGGTTTGTATAAAAATACATTTTAATTAACTAAATGATTAAATAAAAGACCTGAAACATTAATTTGTTGAGGATATTTGAAAACGGGCGCCCAACATTAAATAATCATTAACGTTTTCGAATCCTGCGAAGAATTTTTCCTTTAGAAATTTGTGTTGCATAGAATGCATATGAAAATTTTCAAAATCTATAGACTAGTATTATTAATCAATGCAGGTTTGTATAAAAAATACATTTTAATTAACTAAATGATTAAATAAAAGACCTGAAACATTAATTTGTTGAGGATATTTGAAAACGGGCGCCCAACATTAAATAATCATTAACGTTTTCGAATCCTGCAAAGAATTTTTCCTTTAGAAATTTGTGTTGCATAGAATGCATATGAAAATTTTCAAAATCTATAGACTAGTCTTATTAATCAATGCAGGTTTGTATAAAAATACATTTTAATTAACTAAATGATTAAATAAAAGACCTGAAACATTAATTTGTTGAGGATATTTGAAAAGGGGCGCCCAACATTAAATAATCATTAACGTTTTCGAATCCTGCGAAGAATTTTTCCTTTAGAAATTTGTGTTGCATAGAATGCATATGAAAATTTTCAAAATCTATAGACTAGTATTATTAATCAATGCAGTTTTGTGTAAAAAATGCATTTTAATTAACTAAATGATTAAATAAAAGAACTGAAATATTAAATTTTTAAGGATACTTCAAAAGTGGCGCCCAACTTTAAATAATAATTAACGTATTCTAATTTGTGTTACAACAAATGCATATGGATATCTTGAAAATATATAGACTAGTCTTATTAATAATGCAGTTTTATTTAAAAAATACATTTTAATTATCTAATAATTAAATAAAATACCTAAAACATTAAATTTTTGAGGATATTTCAAAAGTGGCGCCCAACTTTAAATAATCATTATTACCCCAGAAATTTGTGTGTTCAGAGAATGCATATGAGGTTTATCGAAATCTGTAAACTAAGGTAATTAATTAATGCAGTTTTATGTAAAAATACATTTTAATTAAGTAAATGGCTAAATAAAAACCTGAAACAGTTTACGATTACAATTATCAGTAGTAAAAACGTCATTTAACGTTCACGTGCTAATTTTAGAAGCCATTCACACACCATCCTATTAAATTGTAACATCTCGTAACAAAAGCTTATACGATGAACATAATTAAAACGGGAAAACCGCCTCACAACATTTTTGTCAAAAGGTATTTTAATGTTAATTACGTTCGTTGCACATGAAAATTGTGCACCATCTAATTAATATCATTATTTCTTAGACACCTTGTGGTTTCAGGGTACACCTAATGGATGATACCCTTACAATTAAATGCTAAAAATAACTTTTCCCTTGTGGGTGTTTTTGCGTAGGTGCTAGAGAAACGTTTAGAACAATCGAACTTGTTAGTTATTCGAATCACATCACTTTATTTTCATACGTTGGCACATCACGTAACCTTTTTTCATGGATTTTCAGGCAGGTTCGCGCATTTAAATGAATATTTTCGGGATAGAAAACTCCAGAACTCATCCGAAATCGAATTTTTTGACACAAACATAAACCAATACGACGGAATAACGACGTTTAAACAGTCGTAAAGTTTTACGTAATGCAAGCGAAAAAGCTGAGGCAAATCCCCCCCAAAAAAAAAAAAAATAAACAAATTTCAGTCACGCGATCATATAAGACGAATGTCGCTGTAAAAACAATTACTGGGGATAAAGTAAGAAACATTATTATCCCGGTGTTACCTGAAAACCACCGGAAACCATTACAATAAAACAACATCTCCACCTCGGCCCACCGAGTCGGCGGTTAATGCATATCGCTAATTAATCCGAATATTTGTGGCTATCGATTCGCAAGATTAATTAAATTTACAGTATAATTCCAGTCGTTCTTCTTCTGTATTAAGTTAATTGATTTGCAGCAGCATTCGTGGCGGTACACGTGCACCTGAACTAGATAGTTTATATTTACGTGGCGTCGTAAATTCGATCGGTTTGTTTATTCATTATGCATAATGCAGTTTGATCTAGAAGATATCCGATGCAACTGCGACTGCAACTGCAACTTCATTAATCTTTGTGTGTGTGTTGACGCAAACTACGTCAAATACACGGCAACCAATCAACACCATGTACAAGCTCCCAAATTAGTTTACTTTGACTGTTACAAGTATTTACTAACCAGATACAGGCTCCCGAAATATCCTTGAAACAGATATTAACTGAACAGGCACTATTTAACTTGAATATTTCATATTATTTGCATAATATAAACCAGAAATTCAATATATTCAGATAAATATTATAATTTTGGTTCAAAATTCAATTCGAATATTTGAATAATTTTGGAATAAAATAATAATTGAAAATTCAGATATTCGTATAATTAAATATAACAATTGTTTGTTATTTTTAAAGTATATGATTTTATATAAATAAAGTTAAATATATTAAAACTAATATTTCATATTATATATACAAAATAAACTATAAAATGGAGAGAATACAGATATTCGAATAATTAAATATAACAATTATTTCTTATGACTTTAAATAAATTAAGATAAATATGTTGAATAATTTTCAAATAAAAGAATAAATATTCAGATATTCGAATAATCAAATATAACAATTATTTCTTATTTTCGGAGTATATGATTTTATCTAAATAAAGTTAAATATTTAAATTAATATTTCATATAATATATACAAAATTAACTACAAAATAGAGAAGTACTGATTAATTTTTGATGAATTTTATTAAATTATAATTTAGACTCAAAATTCAATAAGAATATTTGAATAATTTTCGAATAAAATAATTATTATTTTATACAAAATAAACTATAAAATGTAGAAGTACTGATTAATTTTTGATTAATTTTATTAAATTATAATTTAGACTCAAAATTCAATAAGAATATTTGAATAATTTTCGAATAAAATAATTATTATTTTATACAAAATAAACTATAAAATGGAGGAGTACGTAAGTAATTAATTTTTTATAAATACTTTTAAATATTATAATTTAGACTCAAAATTTATTAAAAATAATTTAATTATTTTCGTATAAAATAATAAGTGAATATTCAGATATTCGTATAATTAAATATAACAATTGTTTCTTATTTTTAGAGTATATGATTTTATCTAAATAAAGTTAAATATATTGAAAGTAATATTTCATATTACATATACAAAATTAACTATAAAATGGAGAAGTACTGATTAATTTTTTATGAATTCTTATAAATATTATAATTTAGACTCAAAATTCAATACGAATATTTGAATAATTTTCGAATAAAATAATAATTGAATATTCAGATATTCGAATAATTAAATAAAACAATTGTTTCTTATTTTTTCGGATTATATGATTTTAAATAAATCAAGATAAATATATTGAAAGTAATATTTCATATTACATATACAAAATTAACTATAAAATGGAGAAGTACTGATTAATTTTTTATGAATTCTTATAAATATTATAATTTAGACTCAAAATTCAATACGAATATTTGAATAATTTTCGAATAAAATAATAATTGAATATTCAGATATTCGAATAATTAAATAAAACAATTGTTTCTTATTTTTTCGGATTATATGATTTTAAATAAATCAAGATAAATATGTTGAAAATAATATTTCGTATTATATTTACAAAATAAACTATAAATTGAAGAAGTAGAGAGAAGTGATTAATTTTTGATGAATTTTTTATATATTATAATTCAGATTAAAAATTCAATAAGAATATATGAATAATTTTCGAATAAAATAATAATTAAATATTCATATTTTCGAATAATTAGATATTACAATTGTTTTTTATATGATTTTATGTAAACCAATTTAAGTATATTGAAACTAATATATCATATTACATATACCATACAAAATAAATTGTAAATTAGAGATTCCTGGATAATTTTTGATGAATTTTATAAATATTATAATTTAGACTCAAAATTAATAATATTTCATATTACATATACTAAATAACTACTATAACTTGTAAAAGTTCTGTTTAAATTTTGATGAATTCTTATAAATATTATAATTTAGACCCAAAATTCAATATTTGAAAAATTTTCGTATAAAATAATAATTGAATATTCAGATATTCAAATTATTAAATATAACAAATATTTTTTATTTCTTCAGAGTATATAATTTTATATAAATCGAGAAAAATATGCTGAAAATAATATTTCACATTATATACTGGTTAATTTTTGATGAATTTCGAGATATTTAATATCTCAACACTGTATCAGTAAATTTTGCTTTATTTATTTCAGGACAACGATATTATTTTCCAATGAAATCTATTTTCCTAAAAATAAAATTACTTAATTCTATTGTAAATGGCCACAAATATAAATACCAGGAAAGTTTTCTGTTTAATTAATATTTCCTGAGATTCAACGTGATTGTTGAAATGAAAATGAAAAGGGGGAAATGAATAGGTCTTTTGATTAATTATTTGCTTTTATTTAACTAATTAACTTTAATTATAGTTTTATTTAATATCGTTTTAAATATGGAGTAAATCCTTTTTTAATAGTTTAATATATGAGGTTTTACTGAATAAAGTATATAATTTAAAAATTATAATGTTGTATATACATGAGTTTTTTATATCAGTTAAAATCTCAATTATAAATTTAATAAATACATTTTTGCTAATTATAATTAATTGTTGGTCGATTTTTTAAAGATCTTAATCTATTTTTCATGGTATGTTTAAACTGCAAACTTGAACCATTGTTTTTTCATCAGTTCTGCATTGTAAAATAATTTCAGTCTCGTGCACGAAATATAACTAGTATTATTTCAGTAGTAGCCTTGTTCTAGAATGGTAACAAAAAAAGTTCACCGTAGTTATAAAAGATTAACAACATTGTTACGACCTTCACTGGAAAACAATCAATACGACAAAATCTTAACGAATATTAAAAGAATTGATTTCCATGTTTAGAGCAAATAAAAAATACAATAACTACTTTTATAAATTACACGTAATTTTTAGACGTAAATTATTTATTAACAAGAACGTATAATTTAAAAGTTACATTGAAGCTTTTTATAATCTATGACCATTATTTTATTATTCCATGAATTGAATTCCCTTCCTTTTTAATAAAAACCATATTTAAACTTTATATTACGAAATATATCCGGGAATATGGTAACTAAAATTTTATAGTGTTGACTTTGGTGAATCGTAAAATTAATGTGTAAAAACTGCGCCATATTTGTAAAGTTATTAGGGCATACGTTTAAATTTAAAGTCCCGTTAAACCGGCCAGTTTTTAATCAAATGTTCATGTATCGTAATAATAAATCAAATTATTGTAAAAACAAAAACACTAAACTAAAAGTTTAAAAGACCATAAATCTCAATTATTGATTTCCTCTGCATTATTATCTGGGCACAATTATACGGCATCCCTTAAATGGAGGACTATAAAGCGATATTTGCGCCGACGCATTTTGATTTGGAATTCGCGGAAATATTTCAATTAGGCGCTTCCTGCTACATCCAATCGGGAGTGGAGGAATCATTGAATGTTGGCCAACGATTGTCGAACCGAATATTTTCGATTTGTCTATTAACTTAGTCACTAATGGGAATTCATTATTTGGGGTTTTATTTCGTGGAAAAAATTTCTTAATTAAAAAATTTTATTAGTAGGAAGTAATAATTTATAGGTTCTAATTATAATTTTTGTTTTCAATTCATTACTCTTTTAAAATTGTGTGAAGTTGAAACAAATAGATTTTTGATTGATTGTGAGATCCTCCCATTTCTCGTTTCTTAATATTAATAAAAAACATTGTTAATGATGTAAAGATTTGTTTGTTAAAATTTACAAGATTGAAATATAAGATTTTATCTAATAAAAATCATATTTACAATATTAGAATTTCAAAATTATCACTGTATCCTATTATGTGAATATTCCTCAGATTTTAAATAAAATGTTACAGTAACATTTTATTAAAGTTTGTAGAGCAAATACAGATAATTACAAACAAAGTTCTAACTAAAGTTTTAGTTTTTAATTCTTTAATTCATTTTTTAAATAATTTTTGAATTTGAATTTATGGATAATTCACTTCTCGTCCTTTAATATTTAAACATTTTGATAATATCCTGAAAAAAATAATATTATATATATATATATTAAAAAAGTTTACAAAATTCATATACAAGATTTTATTTGACATAAAATTATATTTATAATTATAATTTCAAAATTACGTACTGGTAGTAAAATCTCCTCAGATTTTAAATAAACTGTTACACTGATGTTTTATTAAAGTTTATCGAATGTATAGAGATAATTCCAAACAAAATTCTAATTAAAGTTTTTGTTTTTATTACTTTAACTCCTTTTTAATTAATTTTTAAATTTAAAACAAATCCATTTATCGATGATTATAGTATTCATTCCCTTCTCGTCCTTTAATATTTAAAAGTTTTAATAATATCCTGAAAATATAATAATTTAAAAACAATGTCAATGATATAAAGTTTTGCTTGTTAATAAAGTTTGCAAAATTCATGTAGAAGATTTTATCTGACATAAAATCATACCTACAATATTATAATTTCAAAATTATCTACTGTGTTTAATAAAAACTCTTCAAGTTTTAAATAAAATGTTGCACTAATGTTTTACTAAAGTTTGTAAAGTGTATACAGATAATTCTAAACAAAATTCTAATTCAAGTTTTTGTTTTTATTACT